>NC_052050.1:138132888-138432888 GCF_903992535.2 Arvicola amphibius | reverse complement strand
TCAACTCAAACAGAAGACTCTCCCACATCACTTCCCCTTTTTCTGTTTAAACAATAAAAAGAAGGCTTTAACTTTAACATAGCAAAATTACATATAACAAAACAGTTATCAAGTAAGAATTACAGTTACAGTATTTATATCTACTTTATCTTTTATCATAACAAAGGAAAACTATAACTATCTATCTATTCTTCAACTCCATCAAAGACTCCAGAAGAACACAATATTACCTAGGTGAACAAGAAACAAACAACTTCCAAACTCTAGAAATAACAGAGACAACTTGCTGCCTGGACAGTCACCCAACGTTCCTCTGTACCGTTGGGGCATCCATCTTCAGCCTACAGGCCCATAGTTTCCAGCAGACGTTTCCATGAAGCAGGAAATTTCAAAGGCAGTTCAGTCAGTATCTGCTGTGTCCTGCAGAATGTCTCGCAGACTCTTTCATGAGTCAGGAACCCCAAAGAATCATCTCATATTTAGGCAAGTTCAGAAGTCCTCTCTGTGGGTTCTCTGTGTCCAGTTTATGCAACAGTCCAAGCAAAAGCAGTTTCTTGCCCAATGGCTATCAAACTCCATAAGTAGCCTCTTCGATGCCCATCTTTCTCTTGAAGTAGCTTGTGCTGCCAGGAGCAGATGTGTCTCATTGTCATGAAAAGTCCTAAGTTATTAAGACATTTAGGTGGAATATTCTGTAGTCTTTGAAAGATATGAAGAATGTCTATCTTACTGAAATATATCTTTATATATCTAGAAAATCTAACTAACATGACTATAAGCTTTACTATTATTGATGATTATTCATTAACAACCTATATTTCCTAATTATACATTACATTTTTAAAAGAACTACACAATCACAATACCTTAATCAAGATCAGAAATACATATAAGAAGATTGACCTTAATATCATTAACCAAGATTCACAACAATCCAACTTATTTATATCTATATCATCTCCCCCTTTAAATGTAAAAGAACATTTATAAACAATATTTGGGAATATGGGCGCAGTTATTTCTCTCCAAACTGCTTCCTGCTGAATGGGGACGCTGTTAATCAGATATTTCATGGTGTAACCTTTGTGCCAGGTTCATCTCAGTCATCAGTTGGGTGAAGTAATTTTCTGAAGGTGTTCACAGCAACCTTTCAGGAGGGCGTGGTCTATCATACCATATTGGGATAGAAGCAATCCACAGAGTCTCATTTTCTGTAAAAATAAAAGAAGAATCTCTTTTCCAAAGTATCATATCCTTAGATCCAAATTCTGAAGTCAAGGTATTTTCAAAATATCTATGTTGTATTAGTTCAGCAGCATTTATAAACAAATATCTTTTAGCAGCTGTTGCTCCTTCCTCAGCATTCAAACAATCCAAAGAGAGCATAATAGCATACAGTATCAAGATTCTCTGTGCATTTTCCATCTTTGTGCAGCTTTGTTTTAACCTCTATTTCGTTTATTTTTATTTTTACTTTTACTTTTTGAGATAGGTTCTCTGTATATCTTTGTCCTGGAATAACTCTGTAGACCAGGTTGTCCTTGAACTCTCAGAGATCCACTTGCCTTTGCAACCCAAGTGCTGGGATTAAAAGCGTATGCTACCACACCTAGAACTCACAGAGATCTGTCTGTCTCTGCCTCCCAGGCATTGGGATTAAAGGTGTGTGCTGCCACACCTTGAAGTCACAGAGGTCAGTCTACCTCTGCCTCCCAAGTGTTGGGATTAAAGGTGTGTACCACAACAACAAACTACTTCCTTTTTTTCTTTTTCTTTTTTTTTTTTTTTTTACTTTTAAGAACTTTAACCTTTTGCCTGCATATATTTTTAACACAGTGTAAACCACTTAGACATTTTCTTCGACTTTGAATTTTTCTTTTACTGTATATCTCTCTTTCTGACTACATGAGTCTTTACTTTCCAAACAATATCAGTAGGACTAAAGGAATGACTTTGACAGCTAGATCCAGCCCATTCCTTAGCTTTCCAGCCTCATAGCAGAGGTACTGGCTGTAGCCATGTTTATCACCACAGCTCTGTAGCGGTTCAAGGTCCCTGCCAGCAAGCAAGCTGCAACAGTGTTAAACAACAATCAAAAGTTCCATAGTCAGGACCGCCTGCTTGAAAGAGTCAGAGTTTGCCCTGGCAGGATGGCCCAGAAAGCCAGCATTTTAAAACAGCGCAACTTTTTTCCTGCTACAGCTGAAAACTGAAAAGCTTTTCATCAACACCGTTTAAGTGTTTTGTGGCAGGACCTCTTAATGAGCTGCAGGGCTTTGCAGCTGAAGCTGAGTCAGGAAGCCTCTCTTAGATGAGAGCGCTTGCTCAGACCTGAGAAATCGCTGTAATCAAGAAAACATGCTTTTCTCTAGTCTTTCCCAAGCTTTCTCAGGCTTTCTGTGGATTCAGTTATCCACGTTGGGTGCCATTCTGTAGTGTGGGGCTGCGGGCCAGCTTCCTGCCGCCCTGCTCCTGATCGCCGGCTAGCTTATGCCCCGAAATAATAACACACAAATTGTATTCTTTTAAACACTGCCTGGCCCATTATTTCTAGCCTCTTATTGTCTAATTCTCACATCTCTTGCTTTAACCCATATCTAATAATCTGTGTAGCACCATGAAGTGGTGCCTTACTGTTTAGTTTCTAGCGTACGTCCATCTTGGGCTGGAGCTTCATTGCATCTCTCTCTCTGAGGAGAGGCAAGGCAGTCTGCCTAATTTAGGAGAGGTGTGGCATCTGACTGAGCCATCTACCTCACTTCCTTCTTCCTGTTCTATCTACTCCACCCACCTAAGGGCCGGTCTATCAGATGGGCCAGGCAGTTTCTTTATTAATTATCCAATGAAATCATCAGATAGAAGGCACACCTACATCACTGTGTTCCCTGGATGATCTGGAACCTGGTATGTAGCCTAGGCTGGCCTTGGCCTTGAGTCTCCTATCTCAGCACTCCACGCCACCGACATAAATCTGGGCCATTGTGCCTGCCTGAGAACACCTGCTTCCTCTGTGTCTCTCATCTCTGTCTCTCTCTGGTAAAATTCAAGCAGATATGGATTCTTTTTGTAGTTTTCTAAATACATCTTTAAAAAGCTAGAGAAGATTATGTAGAATTTAGACCCTGTTAAGTCAGTCTGTGGTTTTTACAAAATATGTGTAGAAAGTTTCGATTTGCAAAAGGTGATCTGCTGTATGCAGTGTTTGATCTTATGTATTGGATGCTGATTTAAAAATTTATTTTACTGCATTTACATCATTTCCCCTTCCTTTTCCTCTCTCTAACTCCTTTCACGCTCTCCTTAAATTCATGGCCTCTTTTTAATTGTTACCACATATATGATAATATATAATGTACATAATTAATATGTAAATACAATGTGCTGAGTCTACTCAGTTTTGCAAGCATGTATATTGCTTGCAAAAGAACTGGCCACTTGGTATTGGGATAACTAATTAGGGCCTCTTCCCTGATGCTGATTCTAGAGAATCTAGCTATAAGAGGAAGTTCTTTGCCAATAGTGGCAAGCAGGTAATAGTTTGAAAATTTGCCTCAGGTTTATAAATTATTGAATACTTAACACGTTCATAAGAATCTGTAATGTATATTACGGAATACCTAACATGTACGGAAGAATTTGTAATGTATATTATGGAATACCTAACATGTACAGAAGAATCTGTAATGTATATTATGGAATACCTAACATGTGCAGAAGAACATGTAATGTATATTATGGAATACCTAATGTGCAGAAGAACATGTAATGGGGACTAAGGAAAAGCCACAAAGTACCCAGCTTAAGTAGGTTGCTAATGTCTGGGATTTCTTTTTTTAATATTTATTTATAAATTATGTATACAGTATTCTATCTGTGTGTATGCCTGCAGGCCAGAAGAGGGCGCCAGACCTCATTACAGATGGTTGTGAGCCACCATGTGGTTGCTGGGAATTGAACTCAGGACCTTTGGAAGAGCACGCAATGCTCTTAACCACTGAGTCATTTCTCCAGCCCCCGTAGGTTGCTAATGTAACTACTTTTTTTGAAGGTCCGAGTTTGTCTCCTCCTTACATACTTACTGTCTTGAATTTGTGAATTATCCTTTTGCTCTCTTGCAGTTTTGTGACAGCTATGATATATATTGAAGGAAAAGAATCTTGCTCTCGGGGGGAGGGGGGAAGTGGGAGGAGGTGGAAATTTTTAATAAAATTTTTAATAAATTAAAAAAAAAGAATCTTGCTCTTAGAGCCAGTTTCTATTTCTTCTTTCACAGTGGGAATGTAAGACCGATTTGGATATCGCATACAAATTTGGAAAAACGGTGGTGAGCTGTGAAGGCTACGAGTCCTCTGAAGACCAGTATGTCCTCAGGGGTTCCTGCGGCCTGGAGTATCAATTGGATTACACGGAACTGGGCCTGAAGAAACTGAAGGAGTCTGGAAAACACCAGGGCTTCTCTGATTATTATCACAAGCTGTACTCTGCAGATTCCTGTGGTGTTGGCGGGTTGGTTACGATTGGGGTTCTCCTTGCTCTTGCCTTTGCGGTGTATAAATTCTTCCTCAGTGACGGCCAGGCTTCTCCACCGTATTCCGAGTACCCTCCCTATTCCCAGCGCTATCAGAGGTTTACCAATGCTTCAGGAGCACCTCCGCCGGGCTTTAAGTCTGAGTTCACAGGTATGTTTCCCTGCTTAAGTGCAGTAAGTGGGTTGCATGTGAGCGGGTGAGTCTTGCTCTTGTTCTGTTTCTGAATAAGAGACTAATTGCATCTGGAAACAAAACATTCGTCTGTTTACTGGGTAAAAAAAAACAAAAAACAAAAAACAAAACTCTTCTTTTTTCAAAAAAGTAAAAAAAAAATAATGTATGTATCTTTGTACATGTGTGGGTGCTTGTGGAGGCCAGAAGTGGGTGTCAGATCCTCTGGGACTGGAGGTACAAGTGGTTTTATTTAGCTGTCTGATATACATCCTAGAAACCAAACTTGGTCCTCTGGAAGAACAGCAGGTTCTCTTAGTAATCAAGCTACCTTTCCAAACCTTCCTTCTTCTAAAGAAAAATTTTAAGTATGTATATTACTGTGTATGTTCACTATCTCTGTGTGTGTAGGGGCGGATGTGGCATGGTGTGGATGTGGCGGTCAGAGGACAGCCGTGGACGGCCACTCCCTTCCACCTTTATCGAGTTTATATGGAGCTGGACTCGCAGTTGTCACAGTGGCAGCTGCACAACACCTTTCCCAGCTGAGCCAGGCAGCTGCCCTCTGCTTCCTACAGTGTATTGTGGTCACTGTTAAAGTTGCCTGGTAGATTGTAGATCATCATTCTAGCTGGGAAACTCAGTTGATTTGTAATAAACATTATTTTGATTTCTACTTCACTATACACACAAAAAAAAATAGAACTTAACATAAAAAGTAAAACAACTTACTAGAATGAAATAGAATATAGGCAGTTTTTCTGTGTGTGTATGTGTGTGTGCTTTGAGTGTGTGTGTGTGTGTGTGTGTGTGTGTGTTTGAGTGTATCTGAGACAGAGTCTCACTGTATAGACCTGGCTGTCCTGGAACTCACTCTGTAGATCCGCCTGTCTCTGCCTCCCTGGCTAGATAAAGATTAATAGCACAGAAAGTACTAACTGTGAAAGGAAAAATAGGTAATCTAGACTTCATATAACTTCAGAATGTCTGTTTATCAGAAATGACAAGGGCAGGCCACAGATTTGGTCTGTTAACAGTGAGGTACACAACCAAAAAGACAACAATTTTTAAAACGTACTGTTGACAGAAGACTTGTATCTAGACTACAAAGACATCCATAAGTCTGAGAAAAGACAAATCATTAAAACTGGGTGGAGGGATTTGGTTAGATGCTCAGTGAGCAAGGTGCTTGCCTCTGAGCCTGGCAACCTGAGTTTGGTCTTCAGGAGCCGGTGGAGGAGAGGATTGGCACTTGTGAGTTGTCATCTGACCTCAGTACATGCCTGCTGTGGTGCTGTGCACTCTCTCAAATACATAAATGTAACCATCTAAAGTTGAGCAGAGGATTCAAAGAGCCATTTTATAATAAAAGGATATTGAGGGAAAGATGGCTCTTGCAGAGGACCTGGATTCAATTCCCAGTATCCACATAGCAGCTCACAACTGTCTAGTCTCAGGAGTATCCTGTGCCCTCTTGTGACTTCCTTGGGCCCCAAGCATATGTAGTCATGGAATGGACAGAATTAAAGTATAGGAAATCTGATACTGTTTATCTCAGATAACATAAGCGTGTATCTATTGCGTTGTCAGGAGCTGTCTGGGGTGGGTGGTGGTTACATGGAGGGGGCAGAGAACAAGCTTATTGTTCTGTAGGTGTATAGAAGATTAGCATGCTGTCTGAGGTGCAGTTTCCTCTAAGTGCAGGATGATGTTTGTGGTCTGATGTCATAACTGCTAAATGTCAGGCTGCCTTTTTCCATTAGAGACTTAGGCAAGTTCTTGCCTGGAGTCCTTAGAGCATAGAAAGGGGGAATCTAAAAAGAGGGTTATCTTCTAGAAGCTGAGCTTGAAACAAAGGTGATACTCTTGTAGGAAAACCTCACAAATCCTAAAAATCTCTCTCCATCTCAGTCTCTCTCTCTGCCTGTGGGAAATGTGCTTCTGAGTTATAAGCCAATATTTTATAATTACCCCTTTGGAATTCAGCTTATTCATGAATTGAGGGCTGAACATTATTAGTAAGTAGTACTGTACAGATGAAATAATGAAATGTGTATATGAAGGCACTTAATCTAATAAAATAATAACGTGTATTTTATTTTAAGGACCACAAAATACTGGTTTTGGGAGCGCTTTCACAGGACAAGGCTGTGACAGTTCAGGGCCAGGGTTCTGGACTGGCCTGGGTGCTGGAGGACTGTTAGGATATTTGTTCGGCAGCAATAGGTAAGCTCTGCACTCATCGCGTTCGCCCTTAGTTCCGCCCGCGTGCCTCTGCTTTGCTTACAAAGTATTACATGCTTTCAGTTCGGTTTTGTAAGGGAACAAATGTTGGCGATCTTGCCCTATTGAATAGGAGTTTTGCCTAGAGGGGAAGGCTTGGTTTGCTTTGGTCAGTATCATGCCTATTCTTTTCCCTCGTTGTCTTCCTTCCTGTGTTCTTCTAAGAGACAGGAGAAATATGTCTGCGTGAATCTGAGCACATGCGAAGAAGGCGGGGAGGACAGCAGTTGGAAGGGACAGTTGGTAGTCTGGCGGGGAGTGATAGAGGGAGGCTTGGAAAAGAGTTTGGGCCGGTCTCGGAATGTCTTGAGTTCCACGGTCCTAGGAGCTCATCCTTGGGTTGGGAATAGAGAAGAAGGACTGCTTACTTCCCGCCCCTTTCTGCTCCCACAGCAGTTGCTGTAACTGGCAGAAGTAAACACCAAATTTGTGTTATAGTAAAATATTTGATAAAGGTGACATTTTTCTGATGATGTAGGAACAGGGAAGTGACTGGTCAGAAAAAAAGATGCCTAACTCAATTTTGTGTCTTCAAGGACGGCGACCCCCTTCTCAAACTCGTGGTACCACCCGTCTTACCCTTCTTCATACTCTGGCGCCTGGAATAGCCGTGCCTACTCCCCGCTGGGTGGAGGTGCAGGGGGCTATTCTGCATCCTCCAGCTCAAACGCAGACTCAAAGACCAGAACAGCGTCAGGTAAATACCGAGGCTGCGGCTGGGGACAGGGAAGTTCAGAACAATGTGTGAGCAGTCGCGACTTCATTCCGTGTGCCCACCTAAGACCCTGTGTGTGAGCAGACATGACTGTTTGGTGTGCCCACCAAACATGTTAGCAATACAGTTAACTGAAACTGAAACCAAATTCAAATTCATTCTTCCCGTTTTAAATATTTCCTAAAAGTGACTTGAAAAATAAGTCTTCCTGGATGTTAATGTCTATAAATGTTTAATGCCAAACCCTTAAACTCTAAGCCAGAGCCTTCAAAGTTTGTAGAGTTCTGGCCTTCAAATTCAAGAGAATTATAAAAATATATTGTTAGACTTTTTTTTTTTTTTTTTTTTGGTTTTTTGAGACAGGGTTTCTCTGCAGCTTTTTTAGAGCCTGTCCTGGAACTAGCTCTTGTAGACCAGGCTGGCCTCGAACTCAGAGATCCGCCTGCCTCTGCCTCCCGAGTGCTGGGATTAAAGGCGTGCGCCACCACCGCCCGGCTTATTGTTAGACTTTTAAAAGTGTCAACAGTATGATTATAATGCTTGCTTTAAAGAGTGAAGAGGACATTTTCTAGAAAGCAAAGATACAATAAAAAACAACAAAACACCTGCTAACTGTGAGAGGTGGTGGGAAACGGGGCATTTACAGATCTCCCTGGATTGGTTGACTTTCTTCAGGAGGAAGACCCGGAGCAATGAAATTGATAGAAACATTATAAACTGTTTAGAAACGTGAGAGAAGTCTTAGTGCTGGTTTGGATGTAAATGACATAAGCACGTCACCAACTAAACTTGAACCTAGACCTCCCTAGGGCCCAGCAGTGTCCTCTCAGATGCAGCCAGCCCCCCATAGGGAGATGGTGGTGGTTTTGCTTCCAGGATCCCCAGGCATAACGAAACCTGTGAATGCTCAAGTTCCCTGCATAAAGATGGCATAGCATTTGCATTTCAGTAGTACCGGATGCCCTCCAGGTGTTCTACATCAACTCTGAACCTCCTGTGGGCCTCTGACAGTGCACACCTTATGTATGCGGTTGTTACCCTGTGATGTTTAGGGCATGATGAGGAAGGTGGTATGTATGTGTGTGCTACAGGCGCGTCTGTAAAAATACATTCAAACTTTAGTTGGTTGAGTCTGTTAATGTGGAAACCACAGATACGGGGGCGGGGGGGCAGCAGTAGTTCAGCAGCAGAAGTACATACACTCTATGCACTACAGACTAAGCTCAGCGGTGTTCTAAGATAGCGACATCCTGTTAGTGCTGGTGTGTGTGTGTGGGGGGGTGACGGGTGGGTGGTAGTCAAGCAATACACTAAAAACATTAAAAATTCATGCTTCTTCCTCCTTGTTTCCCCCTGAGTTTGAGTTGAGAGAGGGCAGCAGGACATGGCTTAGGTCTGTTGCCCTCTCTGCATTTTTTAGATTAAACGTTGCATATTCATGGTGGTATTTGCATATTGGCATATTGCTCACCTTAGCTTACAGTGGACTCTTTCTTGGTTTCCTGATAGCAACTGTGTGTGAGGTTTTGAGACCTGGTTACTAGGAAGACCTGCTGTGCCCGTAACATCCCGTTCACCTTGTGCTTTGTAGCCTCCCCTCAGCTTGCTTTCCTGTTTCCTAACTAGAAAGTGTACAACTTGTGCAACTTCAGAAGCAGTTTTCCTTGATTTTGAAAAGCTAATGTAGACTTTCTTTTTCTCCTCTTAGGATATGGCGGCACCAGAAAACGGTAAAATCGGAAGCTGGAGGCAAACGTTGGATGCAGAGTTCTGATTTGTCACCACCTTCTCTCTAACCTGTATAATAGGAATAGCCAACCGCTGTGTGGTGTTTGTCCTGTGTCATTTTTCATGTCCTGTTTGTGGCTAAGAGTTGACATGTGACAAATGCTTACGTTTTGTGTGGTAGTGTAACGTGCAGCTCAAAGTGGTGGCTGCGGAAATTGTCCGCTTGCTCCTAAGCCTGTGGTGCCGGAGACAGCACAGCTAGCTTGAGCCGAGGCGGCTTCAGTTGATGGGTCCTTCCCTGTAGAAACAGTAATCCTCTAGTTGGTATTAAAACGTTGGGTGTTTGCTGTTCTTCCAACACGTGTCCAGCACTGGACGATTAATCACACTGATTTGTGGGTTCCAGCCACTTTTGCCTGGCAGAGACCCCTCCTGTGGTGAGCATCTGGTAAGTGGTCCTGACAAGTGACTGCGCCCACAGGAGGGCTTGAGATCACAGGTTTTCAGTTCTCAGACGGTAACATCACATGCTTCAAAGCAGTCTACAGTAGCAAAAGCATGTATTTCTCTGAGTCTTGAGCTGTTGGGTGTCGATGTAATTACATTAATGTGACAATAAATTTAAAAACCAGGAAGTATTCTCGTTCTCTGTCCACAAGCTCCCTTCTGTTTTTCTCCCTTCCACCCAGAGGAATGGATTCGTGCAGAAGCTCTGTGGCCTTGAATGGGAATTTGATTGGTGGTCCTGCTGTGGGATCTCCGGTCTGTTGCTGCTTCACCAGAAGACAGGAGACAGGAGCTGGTGAAGGGGATGGTGTTTACAGTTTGGCCAGAACTGGGGACTAAAGAGAACATTTTGGTCTCTCTCTGCTATGGCAGCCCAGCCTCCTCAATTTTCTCCCTCTTTCAGCAGTGTTTGCTTACCACAAATCATAGGGATTTGTTTACCTCTGAACACTGCTGATTGGGCAATCCTTCAGCACATGAGCCTTTAACACTGCATATCCAAACCACAGTGATCTGCTTGAGCAAGGAGTCTGCATCCTGCTAGGCATTTATCCTTTTTAGCTTTCTCCTAGTCTTCCAGAAGGACCAGTGGCTGTTGCCTAAGGAGAATATGCACTGAGGAAGGAAACAGCCAGATGTTTAGAGGATTGCTGGACACCACCTCTGAACCAACGTAAATTCCTGACCATCACTGTGATGTGTTTGCCACAGAGTAGGGGCTTCCTGCAATTCCTACTGCTACACACTTACTGACTACCCTAATTGTCGTCATGGAACCTACACCCAGTAACTGATGGAAGCAGATACAGTGACCCACAGTCAACACTGGGCTGAGCTGGAGTTCAGTTGAGAGAAAGGAGGGATCATGAGCGCAAGTGTGTGTGTGCGCGTGTGTGTGTGCGTGCGTGTGTGCGTGCGTGTGTGTGCGTGCGTGTGTGTGTGCGTGCGTGTGTGTGCATGCGTGTGTGTGTGTGTGAAGATCATGATTGGGGAAAACCTAGAGACAGCTGATTTGAGCTAGTGGGAGCTCATGGACTCTGGACTGACAGCTGGGAAACCTGCATGGGACTGAACTAGGCCCTCTGAATGTGGGCGGCAGTTACATGGCTTGATCTGTTGGGGGTGAGGTGGGGTGGGGTGGGGAGGCTGGCAGTCACACCAGGACCTATCCCAGCTGCACGAACTAACTTTTTTGGAGCTCATTTCCTGTGGAGGGATACCTTCCTCAGCCTTGATACGGAGGGGAGGGGCTTGGTCCTGCCTCATCTTGATATACCAGACTTTGTTGACTCCCCAAGGGAGGCCTTATGCCCTCTGAGGAGTGGATTGGCGGGCCAGAGGAGGGGAGGAGAGGAAGGGGATCTGGGGTTGGTAAGTAAAATGAAAAAAAAAAGTTAAATGATGGGTGCTAGGGACAGACTTGGAGTGATGAAGGTGATGAGCAGAAAACGAGAAACTCAAGGCATGGTATTCGGAAGAGTCCTAGTGAATGCAGTTCATTAAGTCAGCATGAGTTCTACTGGAGTAGAAGAGCTACTAGTGACTGGCCCGTTAGCTTTCCAGTGCTGTGGCAGTCCCTGACATAACTCGAGAAGGGAAGAGTTGCCTCGTGGTATCAGGAGGGCATGGCAGAGCAGAGGAGTTCATATGGTAGCCAAGAGGCAGAAAAACATAGGAAGGCCAGGGCAAGATGAAGCCCTCCAGGATGCATCTTCAGTGACCCTTCTCTAAGTGGATACCCATCTTCTATCTTTAACAATCTCCCGATTATGCCATCGTATTTCAAATCCATCAAGGACTTAACCCAGATACCAACAAGGTGTGTTTTACTAATCCAGATAGTTTCCACTCCACTCAGGTTGGCAATTGGCCATGGCAACTCATGTTAAAATGGGGGAAATAGACACGAATGCACACGCAGAAAGACAATCATGCAAAGACTGGAATTCTGTTGTCACAAACCAAGGCGTGGCTACCAGGAGCTTAGAGATGGGCCTGGGGCAGATCTTCCCCAGCACCATCAGGAGGAGTGTGGTCCTGCTTATGTTTTCATCTCAGGCTTACAGCCTCCCCAATGTAACTCTATTCTTAAGTGAGTTGAAAGCAACGCCCCGTTTCTGGAGGATTGCAGAGATGAATGACACCACCAAAGGCTGGGAGGATGTACCGCTGGGGCTCAGGCCACGCCCTCACTCAGTTCTCCATTTGGCTTGTGCAGTAAAGCAAATCTGAGACCATCAGTCTTCAGCTTAGGTGGTGGCTCCCATTGCAGAAGTGGTTTCATTGCTTCAGCACGCAACACATCACGTTCCTGACATGCGCTGTTCCACTGGCAAAGGTTTCCGTCCATACCTCTTAGGACCGGCCCCCGGAAGTAGCTTGCAGCTGGCCAGGTCGGCAGTACACCTGCACTTACCTCAGCCCTGTGTCGTGATGCTGTGAGTCACTCTGTGAGCACCTTCCCTTTTCTCTAGACCTCAGACCAGTTCATGACGCTGATGATGTGAAGCTGATTACACCAGGTGAATAATTCTTAGCACGTACTCCTGTAGACGGGTTTTTCTTTGGGCTACCAGCTCATAGAAAATGATACGCAGACTTACTATTAACTAAGAAAGCTTGGACTATGTATGGCTTAGGCTTGTCCCACTCGTTCTTATAACTTATTATATTAGTCTTCGTTTTTGCCTCGTGACTTTTTAACCTCTCTGCCATCTTGCACCTCCTGTTTCCTCTGGCGTCTCTCACTCACCTCAGTTCATTTCCTCTCCTCTCTGCCCAGAAGTCCTGCCCAATCTCTTCCTGCCTCACTATTGGCCATTCGCTCTTTATTAAACCAACCAGAAGGTTCCTTGGCCTAGACACATCTTTATAGTGTATACAAAGATTATTTCAAAACATACTCCAAACCCTGATGGCTCTTTGGCCTGGAGAGGGAGAGAGTGGGGGCATGGGTGGAGGGGAGGGGAGGGAAGGGAGAGGAGAAGGGGAGAAGATGGAAATTTTTAATAAAAAAATGAGAAAAAAAAACAAAAAAAAAACCCAAAACATACTCCAGATGTTTTGGTAGGTCCTTTGTATGTTAGAGGGTGAGAAATCAGACAATTCGGGGGCCTTCTTCGTAGTGGAATTTCTAGGGGGTCCAGTGATACTGAGTATGTGGAACTGCCGCCCCACTGCGGAGGATACATTGTAAACAATCCCATTCTCTCACGCGATCACAACCTCTCTTCACCTCTAGAGACGGAAGTTGTAACACTAGGACAGGAGCAAGTCTTCGGACAGTATGAGTTAGACCAGCCGGGAGGGAAGAGACAGACGCGATGTCACGCCACCCGTTACAGCATCTCTCCAGTGCGATAACGTAAATAAGACACCACGTGACCCTTCATGTCCTGTGTGGACCTGTTACAGCACCTCTCAGTGTAATAAATAAGATACCACATGACCCTTCCTGTCCTGTGTGGACCTGTTGCAGCACCTCTCAGTGTTATAAGACACCACGAGACCCTTCAAGTCCTGTGTGGGATTTGACTTGCTGAGCAGCTGCTGGGAGCCCAGATGGTGCAGCTCAGAAGTTCAGGAAGTCCTGTCGCGGTATCCGTGGGCGATTGCTCAGCACATCACTTCTACGAATGGTCAGTGACCAACAAGAACCAAATGTTCCTCGTCTTAGGAATGACTACATAGTACATTTTCTGCCAACTCTTTGGAGTCACTCAAGGTGCAGAGTTGACGTGTGCACACATGTGCCTGGGACTCTCCGTTAGCAACCTTCTGTGTCCCTGTCTCCCGGTCAGTGCTGTGACACATTGCACGGCCTGACATCACAGCTCTCCCTCCCAGCTGGATTAACTCATCCTGTCCTAGTTAGAGCTTTCGTCTCTAGAGGTGAAGGGAGGTTAGGGTGGCTTTAGAGATGGGATTGTTCACCCCAATTAGGGGACTTGAAACGGCAACATTCTCATCTTTCTTGCTGCCATAGCAGGCACCTCGATGCCCCACCTACCTCTTCGTTTGTCTTTGGATCAGCTCGTCTTTGCCTAAAGACCATGCAATAATCTCACTGGAAGTGGGCGCCTTGGATGGTAGCATTTCCTTTCCGAGACTGCATCCTGCCATAACTCTTTGCCTCTAGCCAAGTAGATTCCAGAGCACATCCTTTAACAAGGAAGCAGCCCTTGCCCCAGGAGGAAATCGATCACACAGCAAAGGAATTATAGCACCTATTAAGTAGGTGTGAGCAGCTGGTTCATTTGGAAGTTGCTGGGTGAGATTTGGTGGAGAGAGGAGGTTTTCGCACATTCACCTGGGGTTTGTGATTCAGAATGCGAGGCACACAATACTGGAGTAGTTTCTTAACGCTGCATGTGAGGATTTCTATAGTGAGTGAGATGCAGATGCCAGGATTTCTGTGGTAGAGTACGGACTACAGGATTCAAAGGCGGGGGAGGGGGGGAGGTCGGTGTAAGCAAGGGCACAGTGAGACCGCTGAGCTGAACCACTCTGGGTGTGTGAAAGAAAAATGTTCATTGTCAATATGGAAGAGAGAATAGCCAGAAACATCTGGGGGAGTTCAAAGCTGCCATGGCTACCCCTTGGGGACAGAAAGAGGAACAGACTGGAGACTGCCAGGGCTTTCTCTTGGGAGTAGAGAGAAGAGCTGAAACGTGTGTGTGTGTGTGTGTGTGTGTGTGGTGTGGTGTGTGTGTGTGTGTGTGTGTGTGTGTGTGTGTGTGAGAGAGACAGAGAGAGAGAGAGAGAGAGAGAGAGAGGGAGGAGGGGAGGGAGTTTTAAAGGAACAGCCTGAGAGCCAGCATGGTGGGGAGGCATGGAGAGCAGGCTGGAGGGGGCTTTGGTATGCATAAGAGGTATAAATTAATAAGGGCTGGAGGAGCTTGGAGGTTAGTATAGGGCTTTGATACAGAACTAGGTGCTTGACTGAAGGAGGAAGAGATAAAGAAAATGAAGAAAATGACTCTTCTTGACAGTCAGAAACCTGTTTCACAGGCTCCTGAGAAATGCCGTGTGTGAGCTTGGTCTGTCTGCTAACAATCCTTCTATAGTCCAGCTTGAGTTGAGCCTGGGCTGGCATCTTGAGACATCATTGCCTTATGGGGGGTATTGGGGGCTCCCTCTGAATGTAACAGTGAGAATGTTAGAACTGACAAGACCGAATAACCCAGGACCTGAGTTCCCCAAGGGATGTGCTTACAAGAGGGTGGCTGACATTTAAGAAGCCAGCAGTGGTTGCCCTGTGGGGGCCAAGGTTAGTGGTAGGATGTGTATTGATCCCACTCATAGAATAAAACCACTACCACAATTGTGAAGCAAGCTTTAATTAAATACTGGCTAAGATGATGAACTCTAGCCAGTTCCATTCCAGGGTTCCCAGAAAAGTGGCCATGAGCTATGTTGGTCAGGTGCTCATAAAGGCAAACCCACTAGGCTATGTCCTTCTCGAGTTTGTCCAATCAGGAGCAAGCATTCATTCAATTAAAGCTTGTTCAGGGAAGTGAAAACGTGTGACTTATTATCTTATATGAACAACAGCCTCCAGCATCTCAGGAAGTTTCTGTCCTTGGGCAAGGGGTTTATAGGTTAGAGGCGTTTTTGTTTTATGGATCTCTTAGGCACAGCAATTAAAATCTAAAGCATAACCGACTCTCACAGGGAAGGAGGGTGGATGAAGGTCTGTGAGCTCATCAAAGCTGCCCCTCCCCTCCCCCACTGTCTATCAATGCTCACAAAAGGGTGACATCAAGTAGTGCTTTTGCAAGGTGGCATTTTGTGTGGACACTGTTGATCTCTTTTCCCAGCAGGTCCCCTTCTTGCTCAGTTTATTCTTGAACAAAATGAGTAGAAGCAGCAGAAATGGATGTTACGTGTAGCCACTGCAGCAGGGACTGGGAGTGTAGGAAAGCTGGTCTGGCCACACTGCCTGCTGGAGGCCCAGCTCCCAACAGTAGACGTGAACACTGACTGGCGACCGTTCTCATCTCTGGAGGGTCTGGGCAGTCATCCAGTTCATTAGGCCCGGGACCTTTTTGCCATGGAGAAGGCAGTTTTGCTGTCATTGGGATAGATATTTACTCTGGGTTTGGATTTGTCTTTTCCACTTCTTAGAAGGCTCCTTGCTTAAAAACCATGGTATGTGTGTTCGGTCCAAAGGAAACTCCAATTTCCCAAACTCCAAAAGGCAGTCCAAATATCAAGAAATGAGCTCAGCCTGGATAGGAGGATTTCTGGCTAGATAAAAGTCAGCATTCCCCTTGTGAAAATGGTTCCCATCCACCAAAAGGAGTAGAGTCACTTCTAGTACCTCTGGCAACAGAAACAAATGGTACCTATTAGCATCTCAAAGCACATGCCGGCCTCCAGGTTCATCCTCCCCTACTCTAAACTCTCTCTAACTGGCTCAAGAGCTCCCCCCACAGCCTCTCACTCTCCTTATAACCCTGCTGTTCTCTGTATCTCCCCGCTCCTCCGACTCCTGCTCCTCTGACTGTGTCTTCTCCTATTCTCTCTCACAGTGGTTCTCAGCTGACCCCGTGTTGTAGTCTTGGAACTAATTGGCAAACAGTCTAGGAGACAGCAATGTCGCAAGTCCAAAAAGCTTTACTATGGTTGGGTTAACTTGTTCCCCATGGAGTAGGGAAAAAGTGCCCCTGAGCTACAGCAGGGGAATTCCATGACTTCTGCAAGCCAGTGAAGCTTAATACAAAAGCAGATTTTTTTTTCCATTTAGCATTTAGTGCAGATTGTTACAAGTTTTAATGTCATTATGCTTGGTTAGTTTCAGAACACCCCATTTCTTAAGAGAAGCTGATCTAGGTTTTAGAAGTTCTTTGTGGTCTGTTGGTTTGGAAAACAGTTTGCATCATAGGGACATAAATCTTGTTTTACCTAAGAAATATCAGTACAAGTATTAAGATTCCGGAAACAGGTCTGGAAGCTGAACAATAAGAAGAACAGAGGGAGGCCTTGCTATTTCTTAGCAGACGGAGTAAATTATTTAACCCACATTAAAATCAACAGTGGAGGCAGAAGTGGAGCGTTCTATTAACGCTGTTAATAGAGTTCCTCATGGTGTGGCGACTCCAACCGTAAAATCATCTTCCTTGCCATTTCATAGCTGTAATCTTGCTACTGTTGCGAATTGCAATGTAAATATATGATATGCAGGATGTCTGATGTCTGACTCCCGTGAAGGGGCCGTTCAGCTCCCAAATGGGTTACCACCCACAGGTTGGTGACCACTTCTCTATCCCCTGCTGTTCTCCCTTCTCACAGATGGTCCAGTCTCCTGGTCCTATTCCATCTGCTTCTTTCTCTTTCTCCTCTCAAGTCTTCCAGATGCCTCTGGCTCTTCTCTCTCTTATGTCTACAATAAAACCTTCCCTTTAACCGTACCACGGAGTGGTTCTGTCATCAGTTTATGTGATGTGGACTTACAGAATGCCTCGTTGAGCCTCACAGTATTTACGGTGCTGTTTCTCAGTTTTTATATTCGTAGTTCATAAAATACAGCAGCGGAATCATGGCGCGTCATTTATAGGCCTGTTCTCCCTTAGATTCAGGAACACTGAATTTCTGTGACTTTGCCTGTCCTATGATGTCTTCAGGAGGCTGTCAGTTCTTATTTATTTTCAGATTTTTGAGGCTCTTTGTATGATAGACTGGTTCAACTTGTAAGGTTAAAATCCAGCTGCTGCTCATGTATCCTATCCCTTTCTCAGATACTGACAGGGACCTACCAGGGCATTGTCTGTGGGTTCCTAGCTAACAGATGACCCTGGGAAGTGAGTTAACATCAGCGAGTGTGGTGGTTTGAGAGAAAAATGACTCCCAAAGGGAGTGGCACCGTTAGGAGGTGTGGCTTCGTTGGAGCAGGTCTTGGTCTTGTTGGAGGAAGTGTGTCACTGTGGGGGTAGGCTGTGAGGTCTCCTTTGCTCAACCTTGGCTCAGGGTGAGACTCAGTCCACTTCCTGTTGCTTGAGGGTCAAGATTTAAGAACTCTTAGCTCCTCCAGCTCCATGTCTGCCTGCCTGTCACCATGTCCTGCCATGATGATAACGGGCTGAACCTCTGAACTGTAAACCACCCCAATTAACTGTTTTCCTTTATAGGGATTGCCATGGTCACGGTGTCTCTTCACAAACAACAGAGACCCTAAGACAGAGGATATTAAAGCTAAAACGTCTCTATTAGCCAACATATATCTTGCTCCCTGCCCTCTTCTGCTTCCTGCCTGGGCCTCAGAGAGCTACTGCATCCTTTTGCTATGAACACCCCAAATTTCACACAAATCTCCCTCTTGTTCACTTGCTAGAAAGTAGAATTTACCGTCTCTAGGCATTCGAGAGTGAATCCAACTTTTACCAAAGTTTAAAACTTAAAATTATATATCTATATATATATATTTATATATATATATATATAAATATATATATATATATATATATTTAAAAAAATTGAGGCACCATCTCTTTAAATAACCCCGGCTGACCTGGATCTCACAATCCTCCTGCCTCTGTCTTCTGAGTGCTGGGATGGTAGGCGTATGCTGCCACATCTGGCTTGATCACTTATCTTCCTTTTAGAGCTCTAACATCTGGCCATCATTTTAGGTTTGATAATATTTATCTATTAATGTGATTAGTTCATCTTACTTTCTTCCTTGCATTATAATATTGAAAATTATATTTAACCACTTAAGTTATTTATATATTAAATTATATTCTGTTTATCAGGTCCAAAGGAAAGTCTATTTCCCCAAATCTTGGCAGCTGGGCAAAAGCCAGCATTCCTCAGGAACTTGTGAAGTTGGTCCTCTCTACCAAAAGGAGCCATTTCCCTTGGCACTGGCTAAGGAAGAAATGACGTCTGTGATCCTATTAGAATACCAACTTACATGCTGACCTCCAGGCCCCCTCTGTGTCACAATTACCTGCCACACACTTCAGAATCCATGCTGACATTCTGGCTCTTCTCACCTCCTCTCTACCTTAAATTTCTCCATCTTGTGGGCTTCCCTTCCCCCAGTTACTCATTCTCCATAACACCCTGTTATTGTGGCTCTGCTTCTTTGGCCCATATTCTCGTTGTCTTCATCTCTTGCTCTCCCTCTTCCCTTCTACTCTCTTTCTGCTTTGTTCCTCTCTCTCATAGCCAGGTCCAGTCAGCTCGCCATGTTCAATCTACTACTTTCTCTCTCTGCTCTGGAGTTTTCCAGAAGCCTCTGGCTCTACTCTCCCTCATATCTACAGTAAAAACCTTCCCCTTAACCTTGCCATAGAGTTGTCATGTCATTGGTTTATAACTGATGAGCTGCATTAAATAACTAAATTATTTGGGATCTTACATAGTTTAATGATTTTAAGTATAATATACTTAAATAGCATGCTTAAAATATTCCATAAGAGGTAAAAACAATAGAAGTTTTTTTTTTTTTTGTAGAACAATAATTTAGAGGGATTTAAATAGAAAGAGAAACTTGATATCTCCCAACTCCGTCCAGTGCATCCTCTCAGCTCTGGCTCCTGTGTCAGGCCCCTCTTTTGAGAATGTATAGGGTAAAAGGTTCAGCCAAAGAAACACACCCTGGCCCTGAAACCAGAGCCAGTGAAAGAAACACACTTTGGCCTTGAAACCAGAGCTAAAGAAATATACCCCCCCCCCCCCAGCCCTGTAACCAGAGCCCATAAACACACCTTGACCCTGAAACCAGAGCTAAGGAAATCCACTCAACTTCGGACCAACTAAGCAAGAAAACCAACCAATCCCTGAGCAAGAAAACTAACCAATCCTTGAGCATGAAACCAGCCAATCACTGAACACAAAATCCAGCCAATCTTTGAGCTTGTCCAAGCTCATGGATTGAAATCCGACCAATTCCCACTCCGAAAAGCTCTGCCCATAAGGAGCCCTACATAAGTGCCGTACCTGTTTATTTGGGAGCTGCCTTTTTCCACCCCAGGGGGAGGCAGCCACCCTCCTGGATTCTTGCCTCCTAATAAATGTCTTGAATGAGGTTTGGGTGAGATCTTCTTTTGCCTGACTAGAGCAGAGAAGTAACAATTTTCTCTGCAGCTGGAGCAAAGCTGAGCAGCACCAGAACACTTTGGCTGGGGGACCCTTTCTATATCACAGCGGAGTTGTTACACTCTGGAGCACTTGAGCAGAACTGTAAGACTTCGCTGGGGAAAGCCTCCCCTGCCCGAGCATTGAGGAAACCTCTTCCTGGAGCAGGGCTATAAGCTACTATGCTTAAGGTGACTTTGCAGTATTCCTTGGCTCCCGACTACCAGGATTCCTTTCTGTCAAAGCTTCATGGCTCCTTAATGAATAAATATAAGGCTAGCAGGCAGCCATTGTTCTTGGGGAAACGTATAACAGGGCTTTTAATGGGGGGCTTCAGGATTGCTACTGCTTATAGTATGTAGAGATCAAGGGTTGCCTAAGAGGAAGGAAGAACATTCTTTTTGATACTTAAATGGTTATCAAAAGAGAATGCATCTGTATCTTTCATGGATTGGTTGGGTTCATGAATGTTGCCTCTGGGGTGTTAGAGAGAACTCTGACAGGAGGAAGGGAAGGATGGTGTCTTAGGTAGGATTACTCTCCCTGTGATGAGACTCCAGGATCAAAAGCAACTTGGGGAAGAAAGGATTTATTTGGCTTACACTTCCATAGCTTTCATTGTTTATCACCGAAAGAAGTCAGGATGGGAACTCAAACAGGGCAGGAACCTGGAGGCAGGGGCTGATGCAGGGGCCTTGGAGGGGTGCTGCTTACTGGCTTGCTCTCCATGACTTTCTCAGCCTGCTTTCTTATAGAACCCAACACTGCCAGTCAAAGAAAATCCCTTCCAACTATGGGCTGGGCCCTCCCCCCATCAATCACCAATTAAGAAAATAACCCTACAGCCAGATCTTATGGAGGCATTTTCTCAATGGAGGGTCCTTCCCTTCAGATCATTCTAGCTTGTGTCAAGTTGACATAAAACTAGTCAGCACAGATGCGTTTAGAATGGGAATCTTGGATTGTTGCCAGATTCTAGGTGGTGAGAGAAAGCTGATCTGGTATTGATTTGTAACTATGTCTGGAACTGAAGTTTCAGCATCTCCTAGTAGAGCCATGAACTTGTTCTAAGAAATGGCCACACACTTGGTCTAATTCCAGGGAGTTTCTCATTATCCTCCATTTATGCAATTGACAAAATCCCAAAGCAAAACAAAGCAAAACAAAAGGCCATGTTCAGGGATTCATGGTTGTATATGCTAAACCTCATTGCTTGACTTGTAGTCTCTCTGTGTGTGCATGTGTGCCTGTGCATGCATGTGTGTGTTTGTGTGTGAGTGTGCATTTATATACATGTGCATGCGTGAGTGTATATGCGAGTCAGTGTGTGTGCATTTATGTACATGTGCATGTATGTGAGCATGCTTGCATGTAAGTGTGCATGTATGTACATGTGAATCTGTATATGTGTATGTGCATGTGTGTGTGTGTGTGTGTGTGTGTGTGTATGTGTGCATAAACTGAACCCAGGGCCCTGCACATGCAGAGCATTCACTTCAGTACTGGGTCATACTTCAAGACTTTACTGTTGTGAAAATTGCTTAATTATGTAAAGATGTGCTACATTTGTTTATGCTGTGGAATATTACTTTAACCGTGTAAAGGTGTATTGCATTTTCTATTCTGCATTTGTTTAACAACATAAAGATGTGTGTTTAATTATGCAAAGATGTGTTGCATTTGTTTCCCTTTGCCTGCCTAAGGCACATGATTGGTCTAATAAAAGCTGAATGGCCAATAGCTAGGTAGAGAGGGACAGGCAGGGCTGGCAGGTAGAGAGAATAGACAGGAGGAGAAATTTGGACTCAAGAAAGAGGATACGAAGAATGAGAAATAAGAGAACTAGGAGAAAGAGAGGGGCAAGCCCAGGGCCAAAAGCCAGGTAGCTGCCAGTCAGCCAGACATGGAGACAGCAGGAAAGTAAGACACACAGAAAGAAAGTAAAAAAGGTAAAAAGCCCTGAACAAAATGTAGATAAAGAGAAATAGATTAAAATAGGAGCTGAGATAAGGCCGAGCATTCATTACTAATAAGAAGTCTCAGTGTCATGATTTGGGAGTTGGTCCCAAAGAAAAAGCCTGGTGCACCCTGGAATTTTCATAGCTATAGTAATTGCTATACACTAATCAGTGGGGTTTAATGGATAACTGTAGAACAATGCCTGAATTATCTCCCTTGATAAAGAGTTGTTCATGATATCCTCCATCAAAAGTTGTGCTGGAGCGCTGGGAAGATGGATCAGCTGTTAAGAGCACTTTCTGTTCTTGTAGAAGACAGAAAGTCCAATTCCCAGCACCTATATGGTGGCTCACAGCCACCTGCAACTCCAGTTCAGGGGATCCAGTGCCGTCTCCTAAACTCCATGGGCACCAGACATGCACCTGGTACACAGACACACATGCCGGTAAAACACTCATACACATAATAAAAACAATACATCTTAAAAATAGTTGTGATAAGGTAACTTGCGGTAGAAAGAGAACCCACAATTGAAAATGTGTATTTGTTTTGTTTAAGGCATTGGTTGTCATTCTGGTTTCTCAGCTCATGCTTGCTGGTGGCACTAGAGGGCAGCAGTGATCCATTATGCAAAGTGGGAGCCGTCTCTGCCACAGGACAATGCCATTGCTTTAACCACTTTTATTTATTTATCTCTTAAACTTTTAACACAGATCAGGCTGTGCAGTTGTAGACCCCGTAGGTGGATTATTTTCTCCCAGACTGTTACAAGAAATAAGTTATTTCTTACACAAAAGTTCTTTGATACGTTAATAGGTCCAACTTGTGTGTGTGTGTATATGTGTGTGTGTGTTGTGTGCACTTCTGGAGGTCAGAGGTTGACACTGGGTGCTATCCTCTGTTGCTTTCCACTTTAGTTTTTGAGGCAGGGTCCCTCACTGGATCTGGGGCTTATCTATGTGGCTAGACGAGCTGTCCTGCAAAGTCCAGGACTCCCCCTATTTCTATTCCCTAGCGCTGGGACTAAAGGTGGGTGTAGTTGTGTTTGACTTCTTCAGGGTTCTGGGCATCTGGACTCAGGTCTTCATGCTGTGAAACAAGCACTTCATTGACTGAGCCATCTTTCTGCTCCTTGGGTTCACATCTTCAGCCATATGGAACCTGGTTATTTCCCAAGTACCAAAATACATCTGGATTTGGAGGCCTTCACAATTCTTCTATTCTATGTTTACGCCATCATTGGTCCCTTCAGTGAGGTGTCCTCTGACAACTGGCATGAATTAGAGTAGATCAAACTGGGCTGCAGCATAAGCCTTCCCCGCATTTCCCCTGCTTGGCCAACAGGAAGCTCACTTAGTGCTCTGTGCTAAACGCCATCACTGTCAATCAGACCTCCTAAGCTCACGGAACATCAGGGAAGAGGGGTAGGAAGGATGTATGAACAGGAGGATCGGGAGGAGCGGTGTGGAACGCTGCTTTTGGGACATGGCCTTGCTATTGTTCTCATGGATTCGCTGCAGCTGTGGTCACCAGCACCTGACCAAGTCAACATGACCAATCAGTGCCCCAGCAGGCAGCACTTATATGCTTCAGTGGCTATGAGAGCGGGCAGAAGACATCTTGGCAGTGCCTGGGGTGTGTGGGAGAGAGTTTGGGGTTCCTAGAGAAAGTGGGGGGTCATTTGGGAGGGGAATAAAGGGAGGAGGTATAGATTCCAGGGAGGAGTGGGTGAGGGGAGTTAGAGGAATGTGTAATAAAGATGCATTGTTTACATATATAAAATTGTCAAGGAATGAAGAAAATATTCTATTAAAAATTCCAACTCTCATCTCTGAAGCTGCTTACATATTACCCACAATCCCTTTTTTTCTTTCTCTCTCCTCCAGCCCGGCAAGATGCCCAAGGGAAAGAAGGCTCAGCTGGTGGTGATTGCCCATGACGTAGACCCCATTGAGCTGGTGGTCTTCCTGCCCGCCCTGTGTCGGAAGATGGGGGTCCCCTACTGCATCATCAAGGGAAAGGCCAGGCTGGGGCGGTTGGTCCATAGGAAGACGTGCACCACTGTTGCCTTCACACAAGTTAACTCGGAAGACAAGGGTGCTCTGGCCAAGCTGGTGGAAGCTATTAGGACCAACTACGACAGATATGATGAGATCCGCCGCCACTGGGGAGGCAACGACCTGGGTCCTAAATCTGTGGCTCGAATTGCCAAGCTGGAAAAGGCAAAGGCCAAAGAACTCGCCACTAAACTGGGTTAAATGTACTGCTGAGTTTTCTGTACATAAATATAATTACAAAACTTCAAAAAAAATCCAGCTCTCGCCCTATCTCATTTTTTTTTCAAAATATTACCCACGAATATACAATTTACTCTGTTCTTGTTATTCCCACTTCATTGTACTGGCTTATAAGATGCACAAGGGCAGGGTGTTTAATTGTTTTTGTCTGTATTGTTCTATAGCCGCATTACTCAAATGATTCTTGTCTCATGGTCGGCATTTGGCAAATATATCCTGAATGAATGGATGACCGACAGGTCCCACGCCATTGTCCTTTCATACAAGAGTCGACTATATACCCTGTTTAGGTAGACAATATGATGACATGAACGGGAGAAATTACTTCTATGGTTCTTCAAATACCACAGCATTTGGTAAAGTCTCTGTAAACTGGATATCTCCACTGAGATGAGGGACCCGAGGGATCCTTTTTTTCAAAGCATCACAATAAACAGATTGGTGATATTGCTTATTATTTTGTCTTTAGAGTTAGAGTTACAAACACAATAGTAAATCACTTCTTCTAAATGTGTGATGTTATGTCCCCTGCCGAGGTAGCAGACTCCAAACTTTGGGCCACCACAACTGGTTTTGGAGACTGAGATTAATGTCATACCTATATAAGAGATATGAAATATAGATATGAATATATTGAGGTCTCTGGGGAGGAAAGGGTAAGTCTCTTTAGCAGGTCCAGAACCTGAGATCAGATAGGCCATGGACCTAAGGGAAAACCAAACACTATGGCTGTGCTAAAGGAAAGTAGCAATAAGATAACTCGCCAGGATATTCTTCTCTATCCATAGATCAGGTCTCATTCAGCCTTGACCAGAAAAGCTCCCTCCTGCAGGAGATAAGAGCTAATATAGACAGCCACAACTGGGCTGTGAGAGACCTTGGAATACTCAGTCTTAAGTGGGATGTCTCCATTAAGCTCCTCCTCAGTGCTCAGGGACCTGTGCAGAAGAGGAGGTGGGCAGACTAGAAGAGCCAGTGGGGATGAAGGACACCAGGGAAACTGTCTTCCAGACACAGCAGGCTGATGCACATACGAATCCACAGAGACTGGAGACATGCCCAGGGCCTGCACAGGTCTAAGCCCAATGGGGTCCCAGCAAAGAGAGGGGAACTGGATGGGAGCCCCCATCCCTAACCCAGAAGCTACCTCCAATTGACAATCTCTGGCAAAGGAAGAATTAGTTTTTCCAGTGGAGTCTCACTGAGTAGACAAACCACACTGAAGGGCGGACCCATACTCGGCAGTAGATGGAAGACACGAAGGGAACTCAATATTATCTTTGGAGATGATTTGGAGACACCTCACAATGCTTTGTCTTATGCTTATATAGTATGGTATCTGATTTTGTGTTTTTGTGGGTTGTGTGTGTGTGGATTTGCATGTGTCTCTCTATGTGTATGTGGTTTTTATGTTTTTCTTTTTTATTTGTTTTGTTTTATTCTGATTTTTTTATTTTTAAATTGGCCTGTTTTCAAAAGAGAGAGAAAGAAGACACAGAGCTGGTGGGTGGGGAGGTGGGAAGGATCTAGGAGGAGATGGAGAGGACACTATGATCAGAATATATTGTATGAAAAATGTATTTTCAACTAAAAAGGAGGAAAACAAGTATATCACATATTTTAACCATATTCTCCTCCCCCTACCTTCACCTTTCTCCTTCCTGTTAGACTCCTTCCTTCCCCAAGCTTCTGCAAGGATGAAGCTTTCATACTTGAAACCCTGATAGGGACTTAGTCTTTGGAGAAAAAGGTCATCTGGGTGTTGAATTTGTTCTCATGTGAAGTCCACACTAGCTAGGCATTTCTTCAGTGTGACAGACGTTCAGTTACTCATTTTTAACATTGCTTAACTTAGATAAGACTTTACCAGAAAGCCGCAGAAAAGCGATGATTTCAGCATTTCTGATGCTCCTTGCCTCTGTAACGGAAGTATCCCATTTCGCAAGTGATCATTAAGGACAGGACTAGGAAGAACTTGTTAGCCAGTCACCTAGATCCTCATTAGTGAGCTAGCTAGTAAGGTGACCCGCTGAGTGCTTAGGAGGAAGGCTAGGGAGAGGATTTGCATACTTCCAGATCCAATCTTGTTAATACCGGATAGCTGATTAATAACTACGGAGAAAAGAATGGTCCTGCTGGACGGCCCCGCAGGGAGCAATACCTAATTAGAGGAAGCTTCCCCTGCCAAACACTGCCGCGGGGCTTGACGCATAACCTTGTGACAATACAGTTGGAATTTAGCCCAATTCCTGCCCCTTTCTCCTCGAGTGTGACCCTATGATTCACTGATAAGAACAGCGGTTCCCTGGAGGTGAGCCCTCCCACCCGCGAGCCTCAGATCCCAATGGACTCCTTTTGAATTCCCCCTCGCTTGGAGATCATCAATTAGGTAATTTTTCCTTCTCAGGTTTATCATACACGTGAATTAGAAAATTAGTGACCCTTAAACTGGTTATGGGAGACGTTTGAGTTTTGACCTGTCGAGGTATAATTGTACTCTGCAGCACTTCAAATTAGCTTTGAACCTTATCTCCTCCAGCCTCCTGGCTGGGCAGAATTCCTGTGAATGCTCTGTCATTCACAACACAGTGAGGCACAGTGCCTAACTGTTGCCTCAAAGGACAGCAAGGAGAGGGAGATGTCTCCAAACTTGTCAGAACTTTGGATGGCAATCAGTTATGTCTCTCTTCCAAATTCTTCCTCAATGAGCACAACCAACAAGAAATTGTAACTTTGGAAATAAAGGAAAGAGAATGGTAAGATCCAGATCAATAAATTTGATTAGAGGTAACTAGGAACCACTCTGGTATTTGGCAAGGTCAGTTCATCCTGGGTCCAAGGCGCCTTCTCAACATTCAATTATGTTTCACTGACCTATAGATCTGTCTTCGTGTGTGTGTGTGTGTGTGTTGTTTGTGTACATTAATATGCATGAGTGAGCACTGGGTCTAGAAGAAGGTATTGAACAGCTTCCTCTAACACAGTGGTTCTCAACCTGTGGGTCATGACCCATTTGGGTTCCAATGACCTTTTCACACAGTGGCATATTAGCTATCCCACTTATCAGGTGTTTACATTACATAACAGTAGCAAAATTAGAGTTATGAAGTAGCAATGAAAATAATGTTATGCTTGGGGGAGAGGGGAGTCACCACAACATGAGGAACTGTGTTAAAGGGTCGCAGCTGTTAGTGAGAATCAGTGACCTAACACTTTAAGCTTTATTTCTTTGAGGCCGGTTCTCTCTGAACTTTCAGGTTGTTTTTTTGGCTAGACTGGCAGCCAGCAAGTCCCAGGGATCCCCATCTCTGTCCCTATCCCTCTAACAGTGAAGTTAGGGGTACAGTGAGATTATGCCTGGCTTGGTATGTGGGCGCTGGGACTCGAACTCGGGTCCTTGTGGTTGTACAGCAAGCGTCTCTCCAGCCCATTTATCTTTACACAGCTTCACACTGTTTTGATTACTGTGGCTTTGCGCTAAGTGTTGAAACTGGGAAGGGTGCAACCGTCATCCTACTTTTTCCTCTTTATAAGTTATGTTTGGCTGTTCTGGATCCTTCACAACACCATGGAAATCTTTCCTATCTGCTACAAAAGGATTTTGATAGGGCTTGCCTTGAATCTTTAGAGAGGTTTGGGGAGTACCATTAAGGTGCCAGTTTATGATAACAGGATTTTTTTTTTGTTTGTTTTCCATTCATTAGGCTTTCTTTAGAATTTTCAGTATGCTTTATCAGTTTTGGTGCCTTCTTTGCATACATTTATTCTCAGGTAATTGACAGTTTTGGATACTATTATAAATGAAATTGTTTTCTTAATTCCCTTTCCAATTGTTCATTACTAGTATGTAAAAATTCAACATATATATTGGTTTTCTTAGAGTGTAGTGTTGTCTTTGTGTTCTATCGCTGTGAAGAGACACCATGACCATGGCAACTCTTATAAAAGAAAGAAAGCATTTAACTGGGGCTTGCTTGCAGTTTCAGAGGTTTTGTCCGTGATCATCATGGTGGGAAGCTTGACAACAGACAGACGTGGTGCTGGAGAGAGAGCCGAGAGTTCTAAGTCTGAGTCTGTGGACAGCAGAAGAGAGAGCCACTGGTCTTGAGCATTTGAAACCTCAAAGCCCACCTGCCTTGACACTTCCTCTAACAAGGCCACACTCACTAATCTTTCTCAAATACCTGCTACTTCCTCATGACTAATCATTCAAATATATGAGCATGGCGGTCATTCTTATTCAAATCACCACGGGTGTCATAGTTTTGGATTTAGCACAAAGGTATTGGCAGAAAACGATAAATAACTAACGTGTCCCTTTCTTTTCTAGAATTTGAAAGTTTGAGGATTGCTACTAAGGGAGTTTCGAATGTTTGGTAATATTCTGCAGTGATGTCACCCGTCCTAAGATTTTCTTTGTTGTAAAATTACTGATTCAGTCTCTTTACAGAGTTATTCACAGTTTTTGTTTCTCTATGAGTCATTTTTTTGTGTGTGTACTGTGAAGAATTTCACTTACATCATTGAGTTTGAGGACATCATTTACAGCCTTTATTTTTATGGTGACTTCATTTTTGTAAATCAGTATTAATAGCCCACTTTCCTGCCTAATTTTAATAACTTGGCTATTATTTCTTTTTTTCCTTGTCTGTCTGGTTAAATATTTCTCAATTTATTTGCCATTTCAAAATGTAAATTTTGATTTAGTTCTTTCTATTGGTTTTTTTTGAATTTCATGTATCTTTGCTCTAATCCTTGTTTTTTCTATTGCTATGTTTTGTTTTCCAGTTTCTCTCTCTCTTTTTTGAGACAAGGTCTCACTGTGCAGTCCTGGATGGCTTAGAACTTGCTGTATAAACCAGGTTGGCCTCTAACTCACAGAGATCCTCCTGCCTCTGCCTTGTGAGTGTGGGTATTTGCTCCACCTTTGGGCTTTTTCTGATTCCATGGATATATTGGGTAATCAGTTTGCATTTTTAAAAACATGGTGTTGTGGCTTTAAATTCTCTTTAATTATTATACTTTGCACACATCCTGCACATTTTAGTATACTGTATTTTTATTGTTATTCATCTCAAAGTATTTTCTAATTCCCTTTATTTTTCTTTGACATGTTGGTTGTTTAGCAATGTTTATATAATTTTCACATATTCATCAATTTCCTAGACTTTCTTTTTTATTGATAGGGCTAGAGAAGATATTTTATGTGCTTTACTTATTAAAAGTGTATTGACAGTTGTTTTGTGGTGTAAATATGTTCTACCATGCGAATGTTTCACATGTACTTATATAATCTGGGTATGTGATGGAGGAGGGTCATCTGTCTATTTGTTACTTTCATTGGTTAATAAAGGAACTGCCTTGGCCCTTTAATAGGACAGAAAATTAGGTAGGCGGAGTAGACAGAACAGAATTGTGGGAGAAAGAAAGCAGAGTCAGGCAGATGCCTCAGGTAGTCACCATGACTCTCCTCTCTGAGACAGACACAGGTTAGGATCCTTCCTGGTAAGCCACCACCTCATGGTGCTACACAGGTTACTAAATATGGGTTAAGGCAAGATATGAGAATTAGCCAATAAGAGGCTGAAACTAATGGGCCAAGCAGTGTTTAAAAGAATACAATTTGTGTGTTGTTATTTCGGGATATAAGCTAGCCAGGAGGCCGGGAGCTGGGCAGGACGAAAAGCAGGCCTGCCTGCAGCTCCTTCTACAGGTATGGGCAGAATTCCTATTATGAAAAGAATGTTCTATAGAGAATCTTGTGGAATCTTCTATTAGAATTCTCTAAAGGAGCGGAACTGATAGAGTTAATATATAATTTATGTTAAATATGAATTATATATAATTTATATAAATTTATACACACACATATATATGCATATTACACACATACACACACACACATGATTTATTAGCGTGGCTTACAGGCTGTGGTCTGGCTAGTCTTACAGTGACTGTTTCCAGACCAAGAATCTGGTTTAGAAATCATGGTTCAGTCCATGAAACTGCATGTCTCAGCAATCAGGTGCTGGAGCCCTGGAAGATTCTTCAAGAGTTGTTGCTCTTCAGTCTGTCCTGGGATCCTGAAGAAGTGGGCTCTAACACCAGCAGAAGAATGTGTCAGCAGCAGGGTGGATGGATTTGCCGGTGAGAGTGAAGGCAAGCAGGCAAAAAAAAAAAAAAAAAGAGCTTCCTTCTTCTGTGTCCTTTCATGTGGGCTGCCACCAGATTTAGGGTAGATCTTTCTGTCTCAAATGATACAGTGAAGAACATCACTTAGTGATGTGGGATTCCCCTCTGTATGCTGTGAATACCATTGGTTAATATAGAAACTGCCTTGTTCTGTTGATAGGGCAGAGTAGAACTAGGTGGGGCAAACTAAACTGAATGCTGGGAGAAAGAAGGTGGGGTCAGGGAGAAGCATGTAGCCCAGCCAGAGACAGACGCTGGAACTTTACCCAGTAAGCCACAGCCTTGTGGCGATACACAGATTAATGGAGATGGGTTAATTTAAGATATGAGTTAGCGGTCTGGAGAGATGGCTCAGAGGTTAAGAGCATTGCCTGCTTTTCCAAAGGTCCTGAGTTCAATTCCCAGCAACCACATGGTGGCTCACAACCATCTGTAATGGGGTCTGGTGCCCTCTTCTGGCCTGCAGGCATATACACAGACAGAATATTGTATACATAATAAATAAATAAATTTTTTTTAAAAAAGATATGAGTTAGCCAGAAATATGCTTAAGCTATTGGCCAAACAGTATTGCAAATAATATGGTTTCTGTGTGATTATTTTGGGGCTGAGCAGCCGGGAACAAACAACCAGGGCTCTCACAACACCTCACGGGCATGCCTCTAGCTGTTTAGGTTTTGGTTTGAATATGGATGTAGTGAGGTTGGCAACCAAGAGTAACCAGCATAAGTCTGTTAGATCGGGCTGCTTTATAGTGAGGGCCAAGTGCTCCCCTTCTGTATCCCTTTCTAGGTATTCTATCCCGAGTGGAGCACTGACCCTTGCAGTTACTGTGGACATTTTCCTGTAAGTTCCGGAAGTTTGGCTCCCATCGTTTGGTCTCCGTCTTTAGACAGAGGTTCATGTTTTCAATCGCTGTATCACTAAGTTGACAGGCACTGCCATCATCATTTATTAGTGGCTTTTGTCTCTGTCTCTTCATCACCTAGTCTGAAAGCTTGCAGCTCAGTTTTACCTCTCTGTTTCCTCCTGTGGGGAGCAGCGATCAGTCAGGGGTCTTTTTTGATTATGAAGCAAGTCTGGGTGCTCCAGAAGCTGTTTGGTGTTTCAGGAGAACACACATGCTCTCCAAACCTCTAGTTCCACAGAGTCTTTCTTTTCCTCTCAAGTCTGGTAGTTAATCTACTATTGATTCCAGTTTCATCCTCTGCCCCAGGTGGCAGTAGCTAAACTATTTGTCTTTGATTGTTTTAAACAAATGTCACCTCTCCATTTATCTCAGGTGACAAGTTGCCTCGGCCCTGGGAGAGTTAAGAATTATATGAAGTCAAGGCATGCTCTTTGAACTATAGCTGTTAGGTAGCTAGTTAGATATTAACAGGGTTGGAGGACATTGGGGCTGGGCCCCTTGCTCACAGCTAACAGCTCCTGTGATAGGGACTGGAGCAGCAGGGCTGTGATTACTGGAGGAGAATTTGGGTCTGGGAGGAACTGTGACATCCTGAAACTTTCTGGAAAACCTTGTGAGAGGACTGTCCGGCAGGAGGCTTTTTGATAAGGAACAAAGACATACCATTGCCCTCTCCTATAAGGGTATAACCCACAGGCTCTCAGCCTTCCTAATGCTGTGACCCTTTAATTCAGTTCTTCATGTTATGGTGACCTCAACCATAACATTATTTTTGTTGCTACTTTGTAACTGTAATTTTGTGACTGTTATGAATCAATGTTCATTACTCTTATGGATAAAAAGTCTTAGGTTTCTCCATTCTGCTATTTTAAGACATCTATGTTTATGTGAGTAGTGTGTGTCTGTGAGACATGTGTACATGCCCATGGAGGCCAGAAGAGGGTGTTGGATCCTCCAGAGCTGGAGTTACAGGCAGCTGTGGACTACCTGATGTGGGTACTGGGAATAGAACTCTGGTCCTCTGGAAGAGCAACATGCCTTTTTGGTTTTGGTTTTGGTTTTGAGGCAAGGTTTCCTGGTATAGCCCTGGCTGTGCTGGAACTCTGTAGACCACGCTGGCACACACACACACACACACACACACACACACACACACACACCCCACCACACTCACAATACACCACACGCACACACACACACCACACACACACACACACACACACACCCCACCACACTCACAATACACCACACGCACACACACACCACACACACCACACACACACACACTACATACACACACATACCACACACACACATACACCACACACGCACACACAACACCACATGCACACTCACATACATCACACACACACACACACACTACACACACACACACACACACACACACACACACACACACACACCACACACCACACATACATTTACAGTCGCAAACTTGAGACTGTTTCCCCAAAGCAGTGAATCCTAGTGAAGGTCCGAGAAGCACAGTCACAAGAATGTTGAGGATTCTACAAGGCTGATTGATTGACTTGGACTTTGAGAAACAAGGAAAGGAGTGGGTAGCGTTTCCAAGCCATCTAGTAGAGTTGGGGAAGGAGAAGGAGGTTGGAAAGGTCTGTTACACTAGTGGGAACAGCACCTAGCACCTAGCACAGAAGGGCACTAGCACAGGAACATAGGGGGACATAAAAGTGGAGATACAGGGCACATAGTGATAGATCCCTAAGTCCTGATCGGGCATGGCTCCTCATCATACCACCTGAAAATGCAAGACAAATTCCTAGAAGAATAATCTGAGAATTTGGGTTTCAGATGAGTTTGGGTCCCGTGATGACAGGCAGTCACTGTGTTGTGTTGGGAACGAAGGACAGGCTTTTCTAGCGTCTACCACCTGACCTGTGACCTTGCAGTTCACACGAACCTGGCGTCCTTCCAGCTTCTATGACAGCCCAGTGCGGAGAGATGAGGACCCAGAGAGAAGGCACTGGAATGAATGAAGGCTTTCCAGGACAGGCGTCCTGGGAGCAGAAACCTGAAGTGGAAGTGAGAGCTCAGCGGTGGAAAAGGGACATGTTCTGGACCGCTCTAGAAGGAGAATAATCTTATTTTCCAGTTCTGGAGGTTGAACCCAGGGTTTCCCACATGCTGGGAGAGAACTCTACTATGAAGTCACACCCTCAGTGCTTTCTAAGTGGAACGTTATGGATCCAAGTCCTCCCCATATTGATGATTAGAGTCCTAGTTTGAATGTGATTATATCAGAAATGGTGCTATCTTCCCTTTATCTTCTTTTCTTTCTTTCTTTTTAAAAGTTTTATGATCATTGGTGCTTTGCCTGCGTGTGTGTCTGTGTGAGGCTGTCAGAAGCCCTGGGACTGAAGTTATAGACAGGTGCGAGTTGCCATGTGGGTGCTGGGAATTGAATCAGTTCCTCTTGAAGAACAGCCAGTGCTCTTAACTGCTGAGCCATCTCTCTAGCCTTGGGAGAGGTACATTCTTCTTTTTTAAAATTTTTTTTATTGAGCTCTACATTTTTCTCTGCTCCCCTTCCTGCCTCTCCCCTCCCCTTCAACCCTCTCCTAAGGTCCCCATGCTCCCAGTTTACTCAGGAGATCTGAGAGACACATTCTTATCCTTCCTTCCCTCCTCCCTCCCTCCGTCCCTCCGTCCCTCCTTCCGTCCCTCCCTCCCTCCCTCCCTCCCTCCCTCCCTCCCTCCCTCCCTCCCCCCCCTCCCTCCCTCCCTCCCTCCCTCCCTCCCCCCCCCCCCTCTCTCTCTCTCAGGCAGGGTTTCTCTGTATGGCCTTGGCAATACTGGAACTATCTCTCTGTAGACCAGGCTGATCCATCTGCCTCTCCCTCCCAAGTGCTTGTTTTAAATGTGTGTGGCACCACCACCTGGCTACATTGCTCAGGATGGCCTTGAACTCCAGAGCTCCCGTCTGGCCTCAGTTGCCTGAGTATGTGAGACTGCAGGCGCACACACAGCCGTGCCTGACTTGAAATAGTGTCTGTATCAAGGTCAGTAAAGTCAAATGCAGGAAGGGGTGCTAATGCAATCATCAGTGTCCCATAGGAGAGAAGGTGACACAGAGACTTCCAGATGAGAACACAAAGGGAAGACGGCTTAGCCACCTGCCGGTCAGGGGAGGGTCCTCAGGAGATATCAACCCTGCTGCCTTCTAGATCTTGGACTGCACTATGAAAAAGTTAATTTAATTACTTTATATTTGTGTTTTTAAACCACCTTGCTTATTGTATCTAGTTGCTTCACTTGAGCCAATTGGTATTAGAGAGGCCAATCAAATGGAAGAGAAGGTTCACAGTCCAAGGCAGCTCCTAGGCTGGATAAATTCCAATAGCTAATGCTGTCCTCCATCCATCCCTCTTTAGACAAATACTCCTGGGAGATGGAGGGCCTAATTGCTGGATTTCAGTCATGGTTCATGCCCAGGCTAGAGAAGGCAGGGCAAAGGGAGAGCCATCGGTTACTTACAGAGGAGTAGGCCAGGGTGAGTGAGAGGGGCAGGCTACCACAGTTACCATCTTGGGCTTTGGGATGTGAGCCACGGAGACGAACAGATGTCACTGTTTGACTATGGAGAATCATTCTGCACGAGTCAGAAGCTCAGTTCAGAGTTCCAGAAATCCGTCACAAGTTTTGGTCACCCAAAGAGGCAGACGGACAAGACTTTGCACATATAGTAAATTCCTTACTCACGCCTGTGTATTGATAGCATGTCACCCTGGTGGGTATTTTCCAAAGTTAATGCCAGGGTTATTTCTGAGATTAATAGGCTCACTCAAAGGGGTCAGCTGAGACCTTCTCTTGACAGAGAAAGACCAATTATTGGGTTAAATGCTTTTAAGCTTTGAATCTCAAGAAATTAGGATTTATGGGAGTTATGGGGGAGACAGGTCTATCTTAGGTGACCTACACACTTAAAGAAGTGCTCAGAGCAGGTGTGTGTGTGTGTGTGTGTGTGTGTGTATCATTGTTATTGGAGTTTCTTTTAGTTAAACTTAAGAAGGTACTCAGAATCTAAACTTTTTGGTTCATCTCAGTGTTTGTCTTTCCTTTTTAAACGTTTTAATGAACCGGTATGACACACACATCTATAAAACCAGCACTAGAGAGGAAGGAGGATTTCTATAACCATACAGTGAACTCCAGGCTGCATATGATCTAATAATGAGTTTAACTTCATATAGTAAGACTGTGTCAACATACCCAAATAACAAATGAAAGACTAAACTACACAAAAAATAAAACCCTAAACAGTATACTTTAGAGAAATTGTAATATTTTTAAAAGCAGAGGCTACAACAGTCTTCCCTCAATCATGGGGTTTATGTTCCAATACCTCATTTAGTTAATGCCTAAAATTGCCTCTGGCGTTGATGTTTATAGGAACTATACCTGTGGTAGATGTTAATAAATCAAGCATAGGGATCTGTTAGCAAAAATAATATCACAAATCAATGTGCTACAGTAATGAAAGTTTCTTAAAATTTATAAACTGGTTATTTCTAGAAAAATTCCATTTGACATATTTAGACCATGGTAAACCATGGGCAGTTGAAACTATGTGAAGAAAAGCCATAGGTAAGGAGGTCTACTGTATAATTCCCTAATTTTTTTAAAAAAATATTTATTTTATCTAAGTGTGTGTGAGAGTATGTGTGTGTGTGCACGCCGTGTGAGTTTATGTGCACCTTGTGCATGCAGGTGCCCATGGAGGCCAGGGGCACCAGAACTCCTGGAACAGGAGTTATGGGCAGATGTGAGCTGCCTAACGTGGTGCTGAAAACTGAACCTGGGTCCTCTATAAGAGCGATAAGAATCCAGGTCCCTAAGCACCTGACTTCATTCATGTACTTTAGCCAGTTCTGTGCCTTCTGCTACTACCCTCAAGATTATTAAAAAAAATCCATACAACATTATTCCATCTTTTCAATGGATGTCACAAAAGACACATTCTCATCTTAAGACACCCAACCCCTCCGGGGAGTGGTGGTCTTTCTAACTGCAAACATGCAAACGAACAACAGCAGGCAATGTCTCAGTGAGGATGAACGGGGTACCTGGGCATAGTGAAAACAGAAATCCAGCTTAATTAGCTCTCCTTTTTATTTATCTGCATGCCTACAAAGCTTTAGTTGTCTCACAATTGAATGTACTTATCTAGCTTCTTACCTTCTTGGCCTTCTGAACCCTTATACTTTTTTTAACCTCTTGGAGCCCTAGCTGATGTGTTAGAAAGGACTAGTGACACTCCATGTGTAGTGAGGGGAATGACGGAAGGGACGGCCGCTGAGGCTCTGGCCTGCTGTTTGGCAATGAGTTGGTACCTTTCACCTGTGTGTGCATTTTACTGGCTTGGCTTCCTTGAATGAGGAAAGGTCATGCTGGCTCATGGTTTCAGATATTTATTGGCTCTGGGATTTGGGGCCTTAGGTGAATCAGAAAATCATGTGGTCAGATTGTGTGGGTGAGGAAGTTGCTTGCCTCATGGTGGCTGGGAACAGAGGAAAGGGCTGGGGACAAGAACCAGCCTCATACTCCCTCAGCATAATAAATTCCCACAATCTCCCAATATATCACATATTGATGAATCCGTCAGAAGATTAATCCACGGATGAAGTCAGAGTCTTTATGTTGCAATCATTTCCCCAAAGCCCCAAGTTGCTGCCACTGGGAGACCGTTCAGATCCAAACCTGAACAGAACTAACTACAATAATAATGAATTACTTCCAGTTTATTTTCCTTTGAAGGAAAATGAATAGGTATACAGACTAGAATCCACAAGAAGAGGGACCTAAAAGTAGCAAACTCGATGGGGTGGGAGCGAGAAAAAGGCTGAAGAAAAGTAGCCTCCAACTTTGAGTAAGGGCCATCTGAGTTGAACTGGCTCAACCCTGGGATCCTTTCTGACTGTTCTGTTCTGTCAATATTCTGTTTTCTAGACCCCGTCTTTCCAGGTTAGACACAGTTTAGCACACCATTTGCTATGCTGTGATCTTTCCTCTGCCTTCGGGGAAAAGGGTTTTTCAAGGCTGGCTTCCTCCAAAGATCAAGATGGGTTTTGATTTAAACCCGGGGATGTGTAATGTGCTTCACGGGAGAGGGTTTATGACCCCTTCTTTGCACGGATCCATTCATCCACGTCAAGGCAGGCAAGGAAGCGAGTTGAATCCTGATAGCTATTTAGTTGAATAATTTCTTCCTCTCTGTATGCCTGAGGAGCGGATTGGAACTCTCGGTCTCCCCCGTTGGGCTTGTTAAAGGTGATGAAACAGGAACGTGGAGAGAGTGAATGCTACCCCTCAGTTATTTACGCAGAGAGCTTCTGAATTCACCGAGTTGGCTCGGAGGTTGTTTCTGCCTCCCCACTTCCTTTGGCAGTAGGACGTATAGAGCCATGCCAGCTGGGATGCTTCCCATCGTCCTCCTCCACCTCCCCTTGGCATTTTGACAAGAATTCCTTGTACATATACAACTCTCCAGCTCCAGGAGGGACTTACTGGCTCCATGTTTATCCTGGGATTTCATTTGCAGGGCAGCCAGCAACCATGCACATACAGCTATCTAGACTGACTTGCTGACACGCACGTTCCTTTAACAAACACTTAACACTTGTATGGGTGCCAAGGATTAAGCTGGATGCTCCAGGAGCTAGATGCTAAATATGAAAGAGGGTCTTAATTTGCATTGTAGTTGAAATGTAAAGCGCTGGTTCCTTTTAAAAAATATTTATTTTTTATTTATGTATATGTGCGTGCCTGCATGATTTTATTTGTATCGCCTTTGTGCAGAGGCCAGAAGAAGGCATCAGGTCACACGAAACTTGAGTTTTAGGTTGTTGGGAGGCACCTGACACAGATGCTGGGAACTGAACCCAGGTCATCTGGAAGAGCAAATGTTCTTCACCACTGAGCCATCTGTCCAGCCCCAGCAGTAACTTTGGTTGTTCAGGAGACTGTGGATTCAACAATGCAGGCCTAGAGTTGGGCAGTCTGGATGATCTGTCACTCTTGGCCTGTTGGCTGCTTTCCAGCATTCAGATATCAAGATGTCTGTCTGATGGATCACAGGAAGCGAACAACAAGCCACATTAGTGTCGATCAAGAGTTGTTGAGAAATGATTTTATGTTAGGTAGAAGAGGTGGAAGGATGTCACCACGGATATCTGAGCTTCTGTGGAAGCTGTGGAAGGGATGAATCACTTTGACCTTTTATAGTCTGCTTGCTCCCTTTCCTAACTTAGCTCTACAAAAGTCTCCTTCTCGACAACTCTGGCTTCTGTCTTACTAAAAAGTTCATATAGCCCTTTGATGTCTGTGTAGTGGCATTTCAATTGCATTTTAGTAAATAAAGACTGCCTGAAGATCTGAGAGCAAAAGACTCCCACTGGTCAGCCTTACAGATCAGGTTATGGTAACACACACCTTTACTCCCAGTAGCCACAGTGACATGCAACTTTAATCTCAGTAGCCTAGCCCTAGAGAGGAATATAAGATGCGGGGGAAGACAGCTCTCGGACACAGTCTCCTTCTGAGATTCCAGGAGGCAGGATCGCCATTTCATACTGAGGCTGAGAAGTGTCAGTTTTGTTTTATCTTCAGGTTGACCTCCAATTTCTGACCCTGAGCTTTTTTTTTTTTTTTTTTTTTTTTTTTTTTTTTTTTTTTTTTTTTTTTTTTTTTTTTTAAATCGTGCTTCAAGTCTCTGCTTTATGAGAAGGTCTTTTCATGAGGCTGTCGCATGAAAAAGTTTCCACCAATGATAAAGCAGTGGTATTAAAAATGCAGCACTCAAGAAAGAGTGTAGCCACTGCATTCCCACGGAATGGCCTTTAGGCTGGGCACAAGACTGTGACAGACAGCGGGAATCCCATCTTTGTCTCTGGGGCACCAACCAAGCCTCAGGGATCATAGGTATATCTGTAGCTCCGAGTGCTTGCCTAGCATGTGTGAGGACTTGGTTTTGATCTCCAGCATTGCATGGGTACATGCTTTTAGTCCCAGAGCTTTGGAGGCTGAGGCAGGAGGATTAGAAGCTCAAGGTCCTTAGCTACATAGTGATTTTTGGGGTCAGCCTGGGCTACATGAGGCCATATCACGAAACAAAAGATGTGCTCGGCTATATATATTCCTGGGTTCAAGAAAAAGCAGACAATGAAAGTTTCAGTACAGAGTAAGAACGTACAGTTGAGGCTCTTCAGAATCAATTCTCCACTTTTTGGTTCATATTGGATTTAAATCTTACCTGGAGGTGACCAACTTAATTTCGACTACACTTCGTTCTTTCATCTCAAGGGAGTCATTTGATTGATTTTGTTGAATTTCAATTTCTTCATAAGTAAAGATAAACAGTATCTCCCAGTCACGGCTTTTGCAATGTGATTTGCCGAGCAGATCTTCAGATTTTCATTATTCTTGGCTGCTTTCAACACTCTCCACCAGATGGCTCTAGGCTGTCTGTGAAAACCCACGTCCACAGTTTCCTTTTGAGCTGGGCTTGCATTTGTAGGCTCCTTCTCTCTGTACGTTGTTTCCATTCTCCTCAGCTTTAAACAAAGCCACTTCATACATTGGGAAATATCTTTCTCCTGTGTTCTTTGGCATGCTGTTTTCACTGTACCATAAACCCAGACTCAAATAGTGCAGCCATTTATTCATCTATTTTATGAGGATACTAAGCTGTCTTCCCTTTGATGGGCTGTAGTCAGGTATGATGTTCCAAAGATAAGTGTTGGTGTAGTGAGAAACAGGATGCAGAAGTACAACAGCTGTTTCTCAGATACAGAAGACCTGTGATGTTGGGCTCTTTCTGCCTTGGAGAATTCTGCATGGCCTGCTGAAATCATTGGGTTTTGGGGAGCTTCTTTGTAAGGAATTAGGCAGGTAACAAGGAAACATCTCTTGTTTTGTGTGTATTCTTTTCACGGCTCATTTCCTTCCCAAGTAGTAAACAAATGAAAATATTAAGTCAAGTTTAAATATTCAGTCTCAATATTTTTTGAATTTAAACATGTTTTATGATTTGATCCATCTCAATTCATAATATACACTATGTCATCAAAGCCATCTTTACAGTATTGGCATAACTGGTATGTGTATACAACAAATGATTAGATATTGACTTGCATCGTCTTCGGATGTGGACTTAATTTGAAATACTCAAGGATGTGTTCCCACTGTTCCATCCAGGAGATGGGCTATTCTTGAAGACTGAGATCCACTGGTGGTAGAGTTTACTGGTAAAAGAATGTTCAATAATGTTATGATTTGATCGTAAGTGTCCTCGCAGGCTCCTTGTTAAGCACTTGGTCCCCAGATGGTGGCACTACATGGGGGGAGTCATGGGAATTTTAGGCAGTAGAGCTGGAGTGGAAGACATAGGTTACTTGCAGGTCTGCCTCTGAAGAATGTTTCAGGTCCCCAGACTCTTCCTTTCTCTCTGCTTCACCTCAACCATAAGGCAAGACATCCTTCCTCCACTTACTCCTGGAGCCATGATGTTTGCCTCTTCTTTGACTCTGGGTAACGCAGCTGGCTGACCATGGATTAAAGCTTCTGAATCAAGAGCCCAAACAAACCCTGCTTTACAATGTTTCTCTCAAGTGTTTGTTCACAGTGGTGAAAAGCTTACTGACAGGGATCAATCATCTGAGCAGGGAGAGGTTAGAGATGGCCCACTAAGTTACTCACACAGCAAATCCTTGTCACCAAGGGGTGCCAAGAACATTCCCAGTTCCCAGGTATATTTATTTGCAAATAGGATTAGTTAGAATCTCCTCTCATAGACTTGGCCTTCTTTTGGAGAACACAGACAATTAGCACATGGGCCTTAAATCTCGCTGTCTCAGTTAGCCATCAGCACCTTCAAAAAAACCATGGTGGGGTATGAGATTTAGAGTGTCAGGAGGTGCTGAGGGCTGTGATTGAAGAAGAGGGAGGTGAAGGGTTCCCAGAACCATTGAGAAGGCTGTGAGCTTTCTCAACAGTGGGGAGCTCAGTCCATCTGGATTCAACATCTTAGGAATTGGAAGCCATGAAATGTCAGCGTCTGTTGGTTACCGAGGGTTCTGTCTTATGGTTGAGCCAGTATGGGGGCAGGGTGTGTATAGGTGGGACACTTCTGCCTGCTGTTGACTATGGGCAGCCTATATCAGAGAATGGAGCACAGTGGTGTTGAGCAGGCTGTCTGCTTTCTTTTTTGGGTCATGTAAGCACTATGGTTCTTTATTTTATTAATTAAATAATTATTTACCAGCTGGATTTCAGCCTCCCCTTCCCCCCTCTTCTCCTCCCAATTCCTCTCCCAAACCTCCTCCATCCACTCCTCCTTTTTCTTCAAAAAAACGGTAGGCCTCCCATGGATCTCAGCTAGCCATGGCAGAGCAAGATGCAGTAAGATGAGGCACCTCCTCTCCTATGAAGGCTGAACAAGGCAACCCAGTAGCAGGAAAGGGTCTGAAAAGCAGGCAAAAGAGTCAGAGACAGCCCCTGCTCCCAATGTACGGAGTCCCACAAGACCAAGCTACACAACTGTCACATATAGCACCATGGTTCTTACGTGTTTGGGAAAGAGAAAGACCGTTCCCACCCTTCCCCCAACCTCCACTCCACCTTGTGATAGACACTGACCTTTCTGTCACCTTCAGGAAGGAAGGTCTCATGGGATTTAAACACAAAGAGGGCATTTTTATGTCTTCAACCTCATGGAGCTGCATAAGGTACTTGCACATGTATACCTACAGTTGTCTGCTTTATTGAAAAAAATTAAAATTACATTCATTCATTTAGTGACCTGCATATGCGTGTGGGCAGATGCCTGCCAGGAGAGTTTGTTAGAGGGAGGGCCGCTTGTTGGTTCCTAGCCGCCCAGCTAGCTTAGCCCCAAAATAATCACACAGAAACTGTATTAATTAAATCACTGCTTGGCCCATTAGCTCTAGCTTCTTATTGGCTAACTCTTACATATTAATCTAACCTATTTCTATTAATCTGTGTATTGCAATGAGGCTGTGGCTTACTGGGTAAAGTTCCTAGTGTCTGTCTCCCATGGTTTCATGGCTTCTCTCTGACTCTTCCCTTCTTTCTCCCAGCATAACTTTCCCCACCTACTTCTGTTCTGCCCTGCCATAGGCTCAAAGCAGTTCTTTATTCATTAACCAAGTAAAAGCAACACATAGATAGAAGGACCTCCCATACCAAGAGTTAGTTTTCTCTGTCTACCATGTGAACCCCAGGGGTGAACTCAGATTGTTGGGGCTTGGTAGCTGGGACTCTCAGGACTTTGTGATCTTCTGGATTGTGATGGTTTGAGTAAGAATGCCCCCCATAGGCTCACAGGTTTGAATGTTTGGCCACCAGGGAGTGGCACTATTTGAAAAGATTAGGAGGTGTGATTTTGTTGGAGGACGTGAGCCACTTGTGGTGGCCTTTGAGGTTTCAAAAGGTCCAAGCCAGGCCTAGAGCCTCTCTCTCGTCCTGCTGCCTTCAGATACGGACGTAGAACTCTCAGCTACCACGTCAGCGGCATGTGGCTATTCCCCCCACCACGATGACAGTGGACTAAAGCTCTGAAACCGTAAGCAAGCCCCAGTTTAATGCTTTCTTTTAGAAGAGTTGTGGTCGACGTGTCTCTTCACAGCCATAGAACACTGACTAAAACACAAGGCTTGCAGACAGAGAAGGTTAAGTAAGTGGAAGCTTGAGTGACCTAGAACAAGCTACTCTGAGCCCTTGTGGGATGCATGACAGACCCTAGATAAGCGGCACAAGGGACTGGATGGAGGTCCAGGAAGCAGATTTCTGGGAGATGTTGGCTAGGGAAGGGCCGGGAAGTGCCAAGAAACCTGCAAGGAGAGTGTGTTCCCTCTGCTGTGCACGGAGCATTTGTCAGATTTGGTGCTCGCCACCTGTTTCCAAGTGTTCTGCGGGGGGGGGGGGGGGGAGCTTGAGGAAACCAGTATAGATACGCCTACTAGGTGGTTCTGCCCCCAGGAGCCAGCTCACCCCAACCTGTCCTTTCCTCTCCTGCTGAAATCCTGGCTCCAGTAAAAGGCCGTATAGAAAATGCTAGATGTGTGCTGTCCCTTGGCTGGATTTGCTGAGTGGGCAGGTGCTGTTATCTGTTGGAGCAAGTTGCTAAGGTTGGTACCCAAACCAGGAAATTGGTAGGTGTGGAGCGGAGTGGGTGGGGCAACATGGAAAGACGGGGGGGGGGGGGGGGCAGCAGTTGCTGAGTGCAGGCAGGGAGTCAATGGGAAGAGCCTCCTTCTTCCTGGTGGCCCATGCCTCCAGCACTGGGCTCTGAAGGCCATCCTACCTCCTGGTCCTGCCCCTGCCTGAGGTTGACCGCCCAGACACATCCCAGCAGCACTGGGCTGTTGTTTCTGTATGCCAGCTTTTGGGTTGGGGTGCTGGGGGTGCGTGAGGGCTTTTCCTCTCTGCCTTTCACAGCAGGCCAGGGCTCTGGGCCTGTGGTTTTGAGTTGCTGCCTCTCCTCTTGTAAAATGAAGAGGTTTGTAAAGTGCCACTCCCTCCCGTTACTGATCCAACTCTGCGCTTTCCTAGCCCCTGGGACTGGAAGAGCGCGTAGGTAGCTGTCCATGGTCCAAGAGCAATCACTTGCCTTCATCGGTACTTCTGGAAGAGCCAGGGCAGGCGGTTTGACCTGGGAAATCAAAGTTTCTGAATCAAACCCCTGCCTAACCCAGACTGATGAAGAGGGTAAGAAATTAAACACCCTCCAGTGATCTTTCATGCCAACCAACACCTCCCATTTGTGCCCCTTAAAATTGCCTGTTGTCCTGCCAAGTTCAGTTGCTTTTCGGTCATGAGAAACCAATGTGGGAAATTTAGAGCACAGGTTTGACCCAGGACAATAGCCTTTGTTTTTAGTGATGGGACCCATTGGTGCGGAAACCAGTCTCCTGTACTTTTGGTTGGTTGTTGTAATGGAAGCTTTGAATAAACCACAGAACTTGTGCTGTTTCTTTGCGTTGTGTCTTTGACCTCCCATCATCGAAATCACCTAGGAATTTTTCTTTAAAAGGTCAAAGCCTGTTCCACACCTAGTAATAAAACTGCCTGGGCATGACACTCAGGGATCTGTCTTTTAAATGTTCTTTGGTGGCCTCTGCTAAAGAACTCTGACTTCCAGCCTGTGTTATTGGATTCTTCACTGCCACACACCATGCTGCCTTCCTTAGTGGCCCATGTGCCACTCTAAGGCCCTCTTTGCCTCTGTATTTGGTTGTAATACAGAGTTTCTGGAAGGCAATATACCACCCACTTATTTTATGTGGTATTTGCTGTGTATTCATGTCATCTACCTCTGAGGTGTAAATAGCAAGCTATAACCCTAGCACTCAGGATGCTGAGGCAGGAGGATCAGGAATTCAAAGCCAGCCTGGGACTACACAACAAGACCTTGTCTAAAAGACAACAAAACCAAAAACAAACCAAAGCACTCAAAATGTAAAACCAAGTCAAAACAAGCAGATACCCAATGCTTGCGCTGATGAGTTCACGTTCGAGACGTAACTCAGAGTTGGGTGTAGCTGAGTGGCTGCTGGGCCCGGGAAGGCATGGTAAGGGGCAGGGTGATTACTGGATTACTCTAAATACATTTGCATACATCCCTTTGTTTCTGAGGAGCGTCAGGCATACAGGGCTCTTTCTCCCTCAAAGTTTGCAGCCTAGGGGTTTTGGCACCAGTCAAAAGGTCTATAAGGACCAGGTTCCAGGCAGAGCATGGAGGAAGGTGGGCTGAAAGCGATGGGTGCAGGTCACTGGAGTCCCTAACAGTTGTTGGTTAATTGGTTAAGCTAATTGGTTAAGGGGTGGCCTGCAGACCCAACCAAATCCAAAGGAGAGGAAGACCGGAAAACAGGGAAGCCCTGACAACTTCAGCCTTTGGGGGAGGTTAGCCAAAAGGGTGGCTGGTTTCTCAGGCTCCTGTTGAAAGCACACGATATTGCAGGATCATGTGCCCTCCGCTTATGGCAGAGAGAGTTCTAGGAGTCACATTGAGTTACATGAAATGTGTGGGCAAGGATGGGAGGTGTGGGGCAGCAAGCACGGGGTGGCCTAGAGGAAGCCGTACTGAAGAGCAACTCTCTAGGACTCGGAGGCTCCAAGAAGCCCAAAGCTGATGATACCGGGGAAGAAGACAGTGGACTTTGGGTCAGAGGTTGGCCTTCTGGGTTGGACTGTGCAGTACCAGGTGTAGACCCAGAGAGAAAACCCACATGTGGCATTTCAGGACAGCGATTTGGCAACAGCTATGGCCTACGTTGTAGAAAGCTGATCTTGTTGGGACAAAGGGGCAAACACCAAATCCTTCCAGCCAGAGCAATCCACATGGACTGCTAATGAAACATTGCAAAATGGCCTCATGGGGTCTGGTGAAGGTTCAAGGAGAGACAAAGCACAGGATCCCTCCAGTGGTTCTCCTAAGCCTCGCTCATGCCATAGATTAGATGAAATCACCAAGCTACGAGGCTTTAACATAATAAACATCTTCAAGGAGCTTCAGGGTCCCTACTGTCACCTGTTTTACCCATCACATTATTCTGAGAGCTATGCAAAAGGCAGGGATATTGTTCCTATTTAGGAAAAACTAGGTTAGAGAAGCCAAGAATGTCAAGGTTATATAACAACAGTAGAAACAGAAATGGACCTGTGTGTGGCCCTTGAGTTGGTTAAATTGACGAGGATACTCATGCAGTCTCTGTTAGGAAAGCCTCAGGCATGTCATTTGAGGGAAGTGGCAGGAGCTATGGAAGATGGGGCCTGGTTGGAAGGAGTGTGTTGCTGGAAGTCTGTCTTTTCCTCTCTCCACCTTTATTTGCTTCCTGGCCATCATGACGCTCTGCTGTACCTTTCTTTTAGGACGCTTTGCCTCACTGCAGGGTCTCCTTGAGTTGTTCCAGGTCAGAACAACAGGACAACAAGTAACAGCCAGTGGTCCCCATTCCCTTCTGGGGGCCTCTCCATCTCCTGGGACTCAACTCCTCAGGTCCAAATTCCTTCCTGCTGCCTTCTTGCGGCTACTCCTCTCCTGCAACTGTGGCAAATGGCCAAGATGCGCCTTTCTTTGGAAAGATCAGACTTGCTCAACTTTACTCATTGACATGAAAATATTGGTGATGGGGATTTTGTTGGGTCATAGAGTGCTTACTTGGCACATGTAAGGTCCTAGGTTTGATCACGGAACTGCCCGAAGAGCTACCACAAAGCACCCCATCCCCAAGGAGAAAAATAAAATGTTCACTGGAACCACCCAAATCATGAGGCTGGGCACTGAGGAGGTAAATGTAGCAGAGCATTTGCTCCCAACTTCCTCCTCCACATTCCTGGGGCTTGGTAAGGTCAAGGAGATTGGCTGTGTGTGTTCTTCAAGTATTTGCTTTCTTCTGTGGCAATACAACTACTGGTTTCAAGCTCAGCTACGGCTGTCTAGAGTGAACACAGCGGCTCATAATTCCCCTAACAGTTGAGAATATCCCTCTCACTGAAGTCTGGCCAAAGGGATCATAGGTGAAAATTGGGCAGTACATTAAAAACCTTTCTACATCTTGCTGCCCTGAAGGCAGTTATTGCTACCTTGGACCTGAGGTCAAGTCTCTGCTTGGGAGAGCAACAAGACAGAAGGAACCTGGGCTCTTATCCCTGAAGAACACTCAACTTGGCTCACTCTCCTGGATTTGTACAAGTAACTGCTTACTTCATTTTTATTTTTGTTTTAGTTTTGGTTTGTTTGTTGTTTGATCCAGGATAACTCATAACAGCATCCTGTGTGGATATTTTGTTTCCACAGAGCAACTCTGAGTGACCCAGGGAGAATGTTCTTTCACCATTTCTGTCTTTGTAACTTCTGCCTGATTTGCTGCATGGCCCAGGGAGAGGACATGGGACTGTAACAGTTGGTCCCACATGGAGCAGTAGGAGGAGCAACAAGTCCACGCTCCAAAGAAGTCCAACTCAACTCCTAACACCAAATCAAATTCTCCATGGTACTCTTTGTTAAAAACATAAATTCTGCTCCTTGGGCCTTCTGTTCTCCATGATATAATCAGTTAGTTTGTGTCGACTTACATTATAGTTTTTTTTTTTTTTTTGGAGGGGAGAGGGAGTCCAGGGGTAATGGGACGCATTTTTATTTTTCTTATCAGTTATTGCCAAAGGAAAGTAGGTTAGCTGATAGGCCGATTAGCAGTGAGAGTATGCAGTTCGTCATATTTTGGATCCTTTGCTGACTTTTGAGGTCCCAGATGCAAATAACTGCTTTAAAGACCTGCTTTATTTTTATTTTTTGTGGTGCTGGGGTCAGACCCAAGGTCTTAAGCATGAAGGCACATGCTTATCCATGGGGTTACACCCCAATCCCACAGCTGGGTGAAGGCACATGATCATCCACGGGGGCTATAACCCACTCCCACAGCTGTATGAAGGCACATGATCATCCACAGGGCTACACCCCACTCCCTCAGCTGGGTGAAGGCACATGATCATCCACAGGGCTACACCCCACTCTCACAGCTGTGTGAAGGCACATGATCATCCACAGGGCTACACCCCACTCCCATAGCTGTGTGAAGGCACATGCTTATCCAGGGGGTTACACCCCACTCCCACAGCTGTGTGAAGGCACGTGCTCTTCCACTGGGTTACACTTCCACCCCCACAGCTGTCCTTCGTAGATCTTTGTAGTTTTTTCTAAATGTGCGGGTGGGTCTAGCTAATTTATTTCTGCCTGCAGACTAGGTACATATCTTCTTCTGTTTTTTGTTTTTTGTTTTTTTTTTTTTTTAAAAAAAAGGTCTAGGAAGCTCACCCCGTTTATCTGCATAAATTATTATCCCCCATAATTAGGACACGAGCAGACATTCAGAGGTCATGGAAGAGCAGTAAATACAATTCCTCATAGATCTAAACCCCTGCAAAGGACCCAGGTGGGCTTCATCTTTGAGTTCCTCCTCCATGGGCCTGGATGTCAGGGGAAGGAATGAGGGTGAAGAGGCTGGATCAGAAGATGTGAGAGTCAGCTTAGAACAAGGGAGGCCGGCTCTGGAAACTGCAGAATTGATTTCTGCGAAAGAAAACAAGGCTTTTTTTCTTTTTTCTCCTCCTAAGTGAACCCACATTGATTTTATATCATGAAGTTAAAGGGAACTCTGGCTCGGATACTCAGGTCTCTCTGTACGATGGCTGCCATGTACGGTGCTTTTGTTAGCAGATGGAATATGTATTCTTAGATGCTGGACTTTTAATATTCCTCCCTCCCCCGGACTTTCTTTGTTTTAGAATATTTTTATCCATAGGAAGTCTTCTTGTTCATGTGTGAGTTTTTTGTCTTTCTACTCTTAAATTGATTTTCACACACATTTCAGCTAAGGGAGTCACTTGAGAACATTAATATTACTTTGCAAGATTGATTTATTTGTCCCTGAACTGCTGCAAGGACAACTTACATTTCTTTGTTCTGCCTTTGAATAGCCTGGCTGTTTCTAAGACATCCAATGGCCTGGGCTCGCTACCTCTATGGCACCTATTTGGAGACATTCAGATTGCTGCACCATTAATTTTAGATTACATGATCATGTGCACGATTGATTTCAAATCTCTCCTACGCCTACTCTAGTGGTTTAACCCAAAATGTCAGGAAGAGACTAAAATCTACCTAGAATTCTTATCTGTAGCAAATCATCCCCTGGATCTTATTAACACTTCCTTAAAGACATTGTTATGTTTTGAGTCAGTGTCCCCCTCACAATTTGAATGTTTGTTCCTTGGTGGCACTGTTCTGAGGGACCGCAGAACTGGTAGGAGGTGGGGTTTAGCGGCTAGAAGTAGGTCACTAGAGGCAGGCCTTTGAAGGCCCCTTGTTCCAGCCTTGCCTTCTGCTTCCCGATCCACTGTGACGAGAGCTTCTGCCACGAACTCTTGCTAGCATGAACTGAGCTGCTCCATGCTACGTTCTATGCCATGATTGATGGAACCCTCTGAAGCTTGCGGACCAAGACAGACCCTTCTTCCTGTAAGTTGTTCCTGTCAGGCATTGGCAGAGTAACACAAAAGTAACCTGCCCATTAGTGAGCGGCTTTGTAGACAGCCACTTAACTCTGGCTACTCAGCCTCTGCCATGGCAAACACTTCTGGGAGACTAGATGAGTTGCTGAAGACTGTAGGAAAGTCTTCTGAGCATAAACGCCAAGAATAAACAAAGCACAGGTCTATGCAATTGTGGTTTTCTTTTTAAAATTACACACATACACATAGTACATCTATATGTATTATGTGCGTATATGCTACTGTGTGTGTGTGTGTGTGTGTGTGTGTGTGTGTGTGGGTCAGAGAGCAATTTCAGTTTCACTTTCTCCCATATGGGTCCTGGGAATCAAATTCTGGTCTTCAGGTTTGACTGCAAGTACCTTTGCCCACTGAGCCACCTTGCAGGTCCAATTCTAGCTTTCTTTCCTCCAAAGTTTTACTGCCGTAAAAAGTTTTGAGGTTCAGGAACTTTACAAAAAATTAGAATAAATCTTAATCTTCAATAATAGGCAACATACTAAATTAATTTCTGAACTATGTGGCTAAAAGTGATGGGCACATGGTTCTGATGATTTTTATTCAACTTTATTTTCATATTTCTTTGTATCCCTTTACTCACCTTGATACTCATGATTCATCTCATATTCATATAATCCAGGGTGCTTCTGATAAATTTTCTGTATTCACTTATTGTGTCTTAATTCCTAATTAATATAATTCTTGGCATTACAAATAAAAGCTTTAAAATGATCATTTGGCCTCAAGTCAGAAACTGAGAGTCATTGAATTACTTAGTTTGACTTTGAAAGGTCTTACGAACATGAAAACTTTGTTCCAATTTAGATATGCGTTAAAAAGTAATTTGAGGCAAAACAGAAAAGCAATAAATAAAACCTCCCCTAAATCCTGATCTGTTTGCTGTAATACAGCTGTCATTGTTACATCTTCCTGCCTGGTTGGGGTTTGCACATGTCCAGAGTTGAAGCTACTTCATGATTCTCCATTATACCATTATGTTACTTCTCAGTTACAAGGTGACGGCAACAAAGTGTGTGTTTATCAGTTCCATGGAGTCTTACTATATACACAAGGCTGGCCTTGAACTCTTCAACTTTGAACCATAGCCTCCAAATTGTAGAACTACAGTGTAGCTTGAATAATAAAAACCCAGAGACAGATACTGGGGTTCAAGATGAAGATCAGAAAAGCAGAGCTGCCAACCACTAGAGAGACCTTTTATCTCTACATTTTGTTTGTTTATTTTGTTTTTTGGGGTTCAACCTGAAATGAGACCTATCTGCTCCTGGCAGTACCAATCTTCTTCAGAGAAGATGATGGACATCAAAGAAAGTCCACATGGAGTTTCTTTGTGGCAAAAGTAAGCCACTGGGAAAGAAAATGCTCCTGTCTTGACTGCTAAAAGTATGCTGTCCTAATTGGACAAGCAGGAAAAAAAATGCCAAACATTGTCAAGACAAGGAGGGCCAGCCCTTCAGAATATCCTGCTTCACGGAAACGTCTATCGGATATATTAGGCCTGTAGGCTGAAGATGGATGCCCCAGCATTACAGAGGAACTGGGTGACTGTCCAGGAAGCCAGCTGCTTCTGTCACTTCTCAGACATTTTGCTTTTTTTTGAGACAGGGTTTCCCTGTAGTTTCTAGAGCCTGTCCTGGAACTAGCTCTTGTAGACCAGGCTGGCCTCGAACTCAGAGATCCGCCTGCCTCTGCCTCCTGAGTGCTGGGATTAAAGGCATGCACCACCACCGCCCGGCATTTCTCAGACTTTTTGGAAGTCACTTGCATGCACTTCCTGCTTACTCAGTTAATATAATTTCCTTCTTGGATTTCTGAGGGAATCAAAGACTAGATTGTTATAGTTTTCCTTGTTTACCAGATACAGAAAGCAAGTTATGATAGAAAGTAAATTAGGTACAAGACTCACCAAGATAGGATAGATATGGAGTATTTTCTCTGAGTTTGTCAAATACAAATGGACTAGACATTGTTGATTTATTTATTGCCTTATATACTATATATAGTTATTGTACTTATTGTATATAGTTTTTCTTATATTAATTATACACTTCTTTAATTTAATTTTAGACAAAAAGGGGAGATGTAGTAATATTTTATTTGTATTTTAATAAATAAAGCTTGCCTGAGGATCAGAATACAAAGCTAAGCCAATAGGGGCCAGAGAGTGGTGGCACACATCTTTAATTCCAGGACTTGGGAGACAGAGGCAGACGGATCTTTTTGAGTTCAAAGCTACCCTGGGCTACACAAGATCGATCTAGAAACAGATCCAGGTGGTGGCGGTTCACACTTTTAATCCCAGTGTTTGGGAGTCACACACCTTTAATCCCAGCAGTAGGGAGGTAGAGATGAGAGATATGGCTGGGTGGAGAGGGGAATATAAAGGGGAAGAGACAGGAACTCACTGGAGTGTGGAGTCTGAGAATTCATGGAGACAGGATCTCACCTTTTTAGTTAAGGAAAACTATCCCTCCCATCCCCCCAATACTTTTAAAGGAAAAGGTCATTCCGTGTGAAACTTAGGTCAATGCAGCCAAGCATAGTCTGCTAGAGTGGAGCAATCCCCCTTGTAATTACACACATTCTCATATTGCTTTTATTTGGTTTGTGAGCTGTAGTTGGAATTCAGGCCTCCAACTGAACACTAGAGGGTACTCCTGGCTGCGGAATAGCTTGGTCCTTTCTTTATTTTTCCTTAGCATTGTCTCAGAGAAACTGACAGGCGCACCAGTACACATGACTTAATGAATGTCGCTTCACTGGGCCCCTGGCATGATGCTCCCTGAGGCTCTGAAATGCCAAGGGATACTGATGTGCAGCCCCTGGAGACTCCTGCCTTTTCCTTTGCATCTAGTCATGCACTGCTCGGGTGTTCTTTTCAAGAACAAAGATATCCAAAGTGTAGCCATTGGAGGAGATGGTGACGATGCTTAAATAGACAAAAACAAACAAAACCCCAGGCAGTGCCCATGAGGAATCTGTTGGGCATACCCACTAGGATTGCTCAAGTGCCAGCTCCAAGACTTTGATGTTTGGAGATTTCCATGTCAGTTTGGACTATAACAGGGGCTGCATCCTGAGGGTGCTGATTTAAGTCTTGTATGGGAAGCAAGAATAGACACAAAGGCCCTTGGGAGGGATGGAAAACGAAGGAGATGGAAACAGCCCGGAGCCCCTGGAGCCAGGACTACAGGAAGCGAAGAAGCCACGTGGCTCTTCTTCAAAAAGGATTAGAGCAATATTTGTCCCGAATCTAGGTAGCTTGCTTCTCAGAGGAACTCAGAAGTCGTGATCTCATTAGCCCTGAAGGCAGCTCTGTGAAGACAGCTCCCTTGGCGACACCTTGTTTCCTGACAGGAAATCAAGTCTCCAAAAAGCGAAGGCGGAGGCAGAGCCATGCGTGGTCTTATGTAACAAGCTGACTGTGTCGAATCCTCACCAGGCTGTCTGTGGCTTCAGAGAGGCTCCGAGCCCCGCATGTTTTAACCCCACATGGCCTCCAAAGTCTACAACCTTTTTTTGTGCTGTCTGCCAATTTTCTCTTGGTTCTGTCCTCAAACACATCCTGGCATCTCCTATACAAAAGTCTCTCCGAAGCTCCACCCGCAAAGGTCTGGAGTCAGCTTCCTGCCTGTGTCCTTTCAACAGCAGGAAAGATGGTTCTTTTCAACAGCAAAAGATTTCAAAGAATGCTAGAAGTCTAGCAGTCCATGTGAACTTTGGTTTGGGCAAAAAATAGGACGATTGCTCAAAAAATTAAAAGTAGCAGTGGAAAACTTTCCAAACTAAAGTTATTAGAGACCATTGGAAGTAAACTTACAACTAGCAAAAGCAAATATCTCTAAGATAGGCATAGAAAAATGTCTAGTGGTATGGTAGTTTGAATGAAAATGGCCCCATAGGTCCTCAGGGAGTGGGACTATTGGGAGGTGTGTCCTTGCTGGAGGAAGTGTGTCACTAGGGGGTGGACCTGAAGTTTCAGAAGCTCAAGCCAGGCCCAGTGTTGTTCTCTTTTCGGGCTGCATTAGGATCTGGATGTAGCTACCTTGCAGCATCAAGTCTGCCTATGAGACCCCATGCTTCCTGCCATGAGGGTAAAGGGCAAAACCTCTGAACTGTCAGCCGGCCCCAGTTAAATGTAGAAGAGTTACAGTGGACATGGTGTCCCTTTACAGCACTTAACCCCTATCTAAGACAAGAGGTGACCCCAGGATGTTCATGGCGTTTGTCTGGAGGGTAGAGGGAACCCGAGGATTCACTGCATACTTCCTTAATGTTTTCTGTTTACAATAAAATGATGGGAGTTTTGATAGCAGAATAAAGTGCTTTACTAACCTCTTACCGTTCCTGTGTCATCTTGAGTCCCAAGTGATCAACTGCCTTTATATTTTATCAAGAGGGAGTCTTGACTGAGTGGAGTCCTGAGTGAACGTGTATTTTGACGTGGGCACCGCTTGTTGGGGACTCCAAGACAAATTGGCCCAGGAGAAATTGGCAAAGCTGATGGGCCAGGCTCAAGAGGAATGGCGGAACTCTCTTTGGGAGTTGGAGTACAAATGAGGATTGATCAGGGATTAGCAACTGCACTTCCTCCTCTTGGATGTTTACAGCTTGCCACTGGAGAGATCTACTGGGGCCAGCTAACCCTGCCCCCTTCTGTATGTAATAAACACTTTGAGTTTCCTGGTAGCAGCAGTTAGAAAATCCCACCCAGTCTCAACTTCATTCTTTGTGTGTCTGTGGTCTGTCTTTTCTCCATTCCCTCTCTGCCTCGAGCCAGGGTTCCAGGACCCAAGCTGCAGAGGTCACTGCAGCGGTAGAGATCTTTCTGTCTTCCTCCTTGTTCCCTAGACATTTCCAGATGGGTGTCTACCTCCGTCTCATCCCACAATGTCCAAATGGAACAAACGTTCTTTGTGTATCTCTCTCAAGTGTCTTTGTTTCTTTTTTTTTCTCCTTTCCTCCAACACAAATATTTTTCTCATTTTAAAGATTTCTGATAAAGACGATTGGGAAAACCACAGAGACAGCTGATGGAGATAGTGGGAGCTCACAGACTCTAGAATGACAACTGGGGACACCACATGGGACTGAACTAAGCCCTCCAAATGTCAGTGACAGTTATGTGGGTTGATCTGTTGGGGGGCTGGCAGTGGGACCAGGACATATCCTGGGTGCATGAACTGCTTTTTGGAGCACTGCTTTTTGGAGCTCATTCCTTGTGGTGGGATACCATGCTCAGCCTTGATACAGGGGTTTGGTAATCTAACTGACACTACATTGTGCATTAGTGGCTTCTGCATCATAGTGAGCAGCACACCCGGCAGAAGTGACTTAAGGGAGGAAGGGTTTATTTTGGCTCGTGGTCTCAGAGAGTTTCAGCCCATCATGGAGGAGAAGACTTGGTGGAGCTGAGTATGTGGCAAAGGCTGCTCACATCATGAAGGGCTTGGAGCGGGAAATCTGACAGGAACTAGCAGCTAGGTAACGCCTTCAAAGACCTTCTGCTAAGGACTAGGCAGGCTGCATCTTCAGCCGTACATTAGTGCTTACTTTCTTGTATAATTCAGAGAATGACAGCTTCAGAAGGGACCAGGCTGAACGTGTTTACTTCTTTCTCTCGTCGCTTTTCATGTCTAGTGTGTTCTGAACCAACTCTAGCTTGTTCATGATCCTGTAAAAAATTGACACCCAGAATGGATTTCAGTATTCTGAGCTCAACAGGCTTTTTGTCCGGGAAAGGAATCGAACCTGAGCAGTTGATGCTGGCTACAGATACCGGCTCTCCAGAGCTACCACTTTTCCCTTTGTGATGGAAGCAGTTCTTCCAGAGGGTAGATAACAGCTCTGATCCCCACTCCTGAAGGCCAGGAGCAGAAGAACCTGCCCGATAGATGGAGCTGACTTGGACAAGGGAATGGTGTTGGGGAGTATTATTTTCAGGTGTGTGACTTTGGCTTCTACTGCATTTGTTTAACTCTGTGAAACTGTGATTCTTTGCCTGGCTAAAACACCTGATGGGCCTAATAGAGAGAGGAACGGTCAATAGTGAGGCAGGAGCAAGGATAGGCGGGGCTGGCAGGCAGAGAGTATAAATAGAAGGAGAAATCTGGGAGGAGGAGAGAGAACAAGCAGCAAGAGAACAAGGAGAGGAGGACACCAGGGGCCAACCATCCAGCTACACAGCAAATCACAGAGAAAGAAGGAAATAAAGGTATACAGAAAAAGAGAAGGATAAAAGCCCAGAGGCGAAAGGTAGTCGGAATAATACAAGTTAAGAAGCTGGCAAGAAGCAAGCCAACTCAAGGCTAGGCATTCATAAGCAATAATAAGCCTCTGTATGTGTGATTTATTTGGGAGCTGAGAAGGGAGCCCCCTCAAAAAGAGTCCAAAGAGAATAACATCATATCACCACACGAGAATGGTGTCCCCGAGAGGAAATTACTATAAGGACAAGGTAGGATGAGCTCAAATGAACCCTAGTTTCAGGTCTAGAGGTATAAAGGGGCAAATAATACTGGACCAGAAAGCCAATCTGATCTGGCCAGGCTGGTGTGGGCAGAGGTGTTGATTCTGGCTATGTGACTATGAATTACAGGAGGGGTAACATTTGGCGGCAGAGGCTGGCAGATTTGCTATGAGCTATCTTGTAAAGTTGGGCATTTTGTTTTACTGTGTATGTGTGTGTGGTGTATTTATGTATAGTATATGTATGTGTGTGTGGGGTTGGGGGGCAGATACCGGAGGGAAGATCAGAAGAGGTTGTTGGGTGTCCTTATCTATGACTCTCCACTTTATCCCTTTGAGACAGAGCCTCTCATTGGGCACAGAGCTCGTCTGGTAGCTAGTGAGCCCCAGTAACCCTCCTGTCTCCACCCCCACAGTGCTGGGGTGGTGTGAGACAATTCTGTATTCTGTCAATTATGTTTTAAATAAATGCCGATTGGTCAGTTAGCCAGGCAGGAAATACAGGCTGGACAACCAGACAGGAAGTAGGGGGGGAATGAGAACAGGAGAATTCTGGGAAGAAGGAAGCGCTTCCTGTAGTCCTGCCCAGATCACCGAAAAAAGCAGAATGTGACCTGCCCTGCTGAAAAAGGTACTGAGCCATGTGGCTAACATAGATAAGAATAATGGGCTAATATAAATTACAAGAGCTAATAAGAAGCCTGAGCTAATGGGCCAATCAGTTTATATCTAATGTAGACTTCTGTGTGATTCTTTGGGGCTAAATGGCTGCAGGAACTGGGCAGGACAGAAACCCCAACAAGAAGGCCCTTATGTTACACTGGGGTTATAGGCATACATACAACCACTCCTGGCCTTCTATGTGGATGCTGGGGTCCAAACTCAAATCTTCATGCTGGTAAGTCAAATGCTCTTTTATACCGAGCCATCTGTGTGGCTCCAGATGGTAATTTCCTATTTCATTTTATGAGTAGCATACAGCACTGTAAAGATATAAGGCTAGCTAGCTCCAGGGAATCCCATGTATAATTCATACTAAAGCCATTGGTCAGAAGAGTCTGACTTCTTGGACTGAAGATACGTTTCTACTCTGCCCTCAGGAAGTGTTACAGAACCAGAATGAGTTACGGACAATTCTATGCCTTCCTGGAGGTCCTAGGAAGAGGAGTTTGAAACTCATGAAGCCTGAGATGCCGCTTACACAGAATGGCCTTCTCCGAAGAGCCAATGAGCTCTATTCAGTATGAGGCCATGCCTATTAAAAGTAAAGCCCAGTGCTCGAGTCTTAATGGGCACGGTCATGCATGTATGCATGAGTATCTACCTAGTTTCTTCAGCATACATTGGAATGCATGGTTACCTGTCTTTTAGAATCTATGTTCTATGAGTGTAGTCTACCACCATACTAGGTGTTTGCAGGTGCCGTGTTACATTCAATGATTAGCTGTCTGGACCCACTGAGTCAGAATGCCAGCGTGCAGATGCAGGTGTGTGTGTGTGTGTGTGCGTGTGTGTGTGTGCTTTAGTAGATCTTCCGTGGTGTTCCAAGCACCTGCATGGTTTCCATCAGCATTGCTGCTGTCCTCGATTTCCTGTGTGACTGGAGTTACAGTCCTCGGCTCCCCACTAAGTTTCATCTTATCAGCTTTGGCTCATTGCTCTGATTCATCAGTGTCTCTTTGATCACGGTCTGTCATTCTTTATACAAACTGTCGCCTCTCTGACTTGTGTCCCATGCTAATTAGACAAGCACACCTTCGTCCTCCTCATGTGAGTTATGGAAAACCGTGGGGAAACTTCAAAGGGTTAGGATCAAAATGGATTCATCAATTAGCACCAGGAAATAAAATAAGCTGGGAAAAAAAAGATTAGCGAGTCGTTGTCTCCTCACCAACGTCGTTTAGCGGGAGATGCCACCAGGACACAGCTAGGAGATTTAATTTGTACTTCCGTTTCTGCCAGTTAGTATTTCTGTGACCTTGGGAAAGACACTTAGTCTTTCTGGATTTCATTCCATGGGGTGGGGGACAGCTTGTACCTTGGGCTGACCCTTGCCTCTTGTGGTTTCTTTGCTGGGTCTGCCTCAGTAACAGCCCTTCCTCCATAGCTTCCCTGTGCTCAGGGCCAGCATACCCAGATCACCAGCTCCTTTAAGGTCAGCCAGAACAAGGAAGAAAAAATAGGGAAGAACCCTACAGGAAACAGAAAGGATACTAATCCATTCAAGAAGAATTTGATGGGTTTCTGTTACCTGCCTGCCCATCAATCTCTGTTCTGGATTGTGGAGATACAGTAGTGCTGGCTCATGATCTATAGTTGATGTAGGGGAAGGGAAAGACATTATCAGATACACCGCTACGGAAAATGTCTGGGGAAAAAGAAAGTCTGGTAAAGGGATTGGGACTGTGGATGGGTGATTGCTATTTGAGGTTGGGCATGAAAGGCCAAGTCTCTAAGAAACTGACATAAGCAGAACTCAGAACAGCATGACGGAGAGCTATGGGGGGCGGGGGGATGAGCCTTCCCGACTGCCAGAGGGAGAAGTTTTAAGTGGGGGAACATTCTGTGTGGTCTGGGAACAACAGAGGCACACGAAAAGGAAGATCTGATCAGGAAATGATGAAAGAGAAGAGGCGGCTGAGAGCCCCCACAATGCCTGGGCCCTCGTCGGCATGATGAAGACTTGGAACTTCACTCTGAGATAAGCGAAGTCACTGCAGAGTCTCTGAACAGAGGGGTAGCATGGTCTTAATTAAATATTTAAAGGCTGCAGTGTAGTGAGAGTTGTTCTCTGTGGCAGGTGTGGGAGACGGGAGGCCTGACCTAAGGGCCTTAGATTAGGGTGGGGAATGAGGGGTGAAAGTGTCTAGATTGGGGTGTACCTGCAGGGGTAGTCAGCAGATATGGTGGGTAGGATGGGAGAATGAACGGAGAGAAAGATGGAGAAAGAGACAGAAAGACAGACAGATAGGCAGACACACACACACACACACACACACACGTGCACAGGAGAGACAGATAAAAAGATAGAGCTGGAGACAGACAGACACACATACACAAACATACACAGAAGAGGGGGAGAGGCAGAGACAGAGACAGAACCCAAAAATCTAATCTAAACCAAAGGAGATGCAAGATTCTTGTCTGAGCAAAGGGAATGATGGATGGAGTTGCTGTTTGTCAAGATGGAAAGATTTGGAGTGGACATAAACTCGATCTTGGAAATGTGAGGTCCGAGATAGCTTTTCAGTGTTGGAATGAGTCAGAGTTTGGTTTATAAATGGAAACCACTGTGGCTGTGTCAAGGAGACTTGATATCCCACAGAGAAGTACTTCAGAATTGAACATACAGATTTCTGTGTCTCCAAGTCCTGATATTTGTTCTTGGTTCTGCATTTTCAGTCTCTATATTTGCCACTGACCGAAGGCTGGTTTTCCCCATTAGAAGCCCGATTTTCTTCAACGGTGATTTTAACGGGGAGGTCTCTACCACAGCATTTCTGCCGGAGGCAGGCTGATGGCACTGCTGATGGCATTCTGAGCTTTTCCTAGTCCGGAAGCAGAGTCTTTGGCAGCTTCTCTGTCCACTTGGATGGCTACTGCTGTTGCCTTATTTACAGAGTGAGGGTGAGTGAGAACCCCAGATGGTCTCCAGAGAGGTAGCCACTTCCCCAGGTTCCCTGTGGTGATTCCGAAGAGCCCTCCCTTCCTATCCACCTTTCTGTGTTGGCTGTGGAAGTCAAGCACATGTTTTTTGAGTGAGAATTACACCGAGTGAGGTTTCAGTAGGGGAAGAATCAACCCGCTGACATCTGTTCTGTAAGTGAGGGTTAACACTAAGGCAGCAAGCATTCCAAGATTCTGAATACCAAGGGCCATAGGACAACAAGAACGTAAGGAAGAAGCCAAACTAAACCACTGTTATGTCTTGGATTCACTCTGAGAATTCATTCTGTAGCTAGCAATAAGATCTAATAAGATTTTTTACATTAGATGCTGCCAGCGGTATCAACAAAACCATGTCTGTGTCTCAGAGAGTTGGAGCTCCTAGCAAGTTCCCTGCCGGTTCCTTTTCCTTCCTTTTATTCTCTGTGAAGGTGTTAATGAACAGTTAATTGCTTAAGGGTGGGCTTGCTGACAAAGAAGAATAAAGGCAGGAAAGCAGCGACAACAGGTTTAAAAACTGTGAATGGAGAACTATAAATGCAAGTTTCCGCTGAGCCTTGGGTGAGTCGGATTAAAGGCGTTCCTTGCCTCTGGCTCCTACCCAGTGTTTCCCCCCCCCCACTCCTATCTTTCCCCATTCCTTTAATTTTGCCACAGCAGTTGGGGTTTTATTGAAGACCTCCAGAGGAGAAAGTTCCATGACCGCGAACTGGCTGGTTATTAAGGGAAAGAGCCAGTGGTAGGTGCAGAGGGGACTGAGCTTCCTAAGAAGGCTGCCTTCCAGCTTTGAGTGCATTGCTGAGAAGCTGAAGGCAAGCAGAGGAGAACCTGAGCCAGAGCTGTGCATTAGGTTAATCTGTGGTCCTGACATGATGCTCATCTTGGTACCCAGGAAAGAAGGGGTGGGAGTGAATGGGAGAGAAGGAGGGAGGGAGAGAGAGAGATTGGGAAAGGGAGGGAGGGAGACAGACAGACAGGGGGGGAACAGACAGACAGATGATGGGGAGGGGTTCCATTGCCTTGACAGTGAGACAAAGCCACACTAAGGGAGTCTAAGCAGGAGAAGCAAGCAGAAAGGGACATCTGTACCCCTGAGTCCTGCAGAAGGCTTGTCCAGTCCATCTTTGAATTCCCTAAAGTCTTCTTTCTTCATGCCTGTCCTCTCTGACACATTGTTTTTTTTTTTTCTCTTTAAACTGTGAAAGCACACAAGCAGTGCCCACCAGACAGCGACTGGAACCCACATTGACAGGGTGGCCTGAGAGCACAGGCTCAGTATCGAATCATCGTGTGCTGCGTGTGACTCACTCCCTCTAAGTGTTGCCACCATCCGAGTCGGCCATCGGCCCATCCATTATCTGTGGCTTGTCTCATCCTTCTAAGCCTATTACATTAGCTCATCTCTTCTTGCTCAGTTGACATCCGGTCCTCTTCCTTTGTTGGAGCCCCCGGAACTGTCTGCATTACCTCCTCGTGTGCTCATTGCCCCATGCACCGTCATCCGTAGATAATATTAACATGCTGTTTACACTCCCCTGGATCACTAATCCAAATGTTAAATGAGTCAGAAGGTGACACTTGGCATTTACCATCTGCAGCGTGTTGACATTTGCCACGATCGCAAACGTTCGTCCTCTTAAAGCAGGCGCTTGTCAAAACTGGACCCGTTCAAACCTGAATGTCACCATGCGTGGCAGCATCACTCTTGGTAACCATAACCTCTGGCCACAGCCACCCATCCTAGTGGCCTCTGGGACACTCAGAGAACGGACCAGAGTCTGGGAGTAAGGAGCGAGGGAATGATAAGATCCCAGGTGATGCTGCCAGGTTGGCGGGCTCAGCTGTCTGGAGACTTGGAACCTGTGGGCAAACAAAGCACTCTGCAGTATCCTCAGGACCAGGGGGTGAGGCTGTGCTAGCACAGGCTAGCTCTGATGAGTTATTTGAGATGCAAATTAGATTCATAAAAAAACCTATTTGGCTTCCTTGACTACCGTGATGAAATAGACACTTAGACCTCTACACAGTTTAGAGTTAAGGGATCCTGTTTTCCTGGCTGAACTGCTAGGTATTGATTTGTACTTCTCTCTCTCTCTCTCTCTCTCTCTCTCTCTCTCTCTCTCTCTCTCTCTCTCTCTCTCTCTCTCTCTCTCTCCCCCTCTCTCACTCCTACGGATGGAATCCAAGGTCTTTCACGTGCAAACAAAACATCCTTATTTTTCAAATGAGGGCATAGCATTTTAGAAATTAAGTTATTTTGATTAATTTTTTTTCTCAACGCCTGGTGGTGGTGGCACACGCCTTTAATTCCAGCACTGGGGAGGCAGAGGCAGGTGGATCTCTGTGAGTTCGAGGCCAGCCTGGTCTGCAAGAGCTAGTTCCAGGACAGGCTCTAAAGCTACAGAGAAACTCTGTCTTGGAAAAAAAAAAATTATTCTTAAATCTTCCCATTCACTTACTCTCTTCTTCATTTGCTTGACTATTGTTTTCTTTTTTAATTGTGTGTGTGTGTGTGTGTGTGTGTGTGCCATAGAGGCCAGGAGAGGGTGTTGGATTCCCTGGAACTGGAGTTGCAGGTGGTTGTGACCCACCTGATGATGGTGCTGGGAACTGAACTCCCGTCACCAACATGCATGCTCTTAACTGCTGAGCCACCTTGCCAGTCCCCTTGGCTTTAGTTCTTGATAGGAAATTCTTTTTTTTCCTGAACAATTGACTTTACTCTCTGTGTGTATGAGTGTATGTTTCCCATTGAACTGTGCTCACTGGTGGAATAGAAGCACAGATTCTTCTGTGTCTTTGATTTATAATTTTGCTGTGAATCATTTCTCCTCTCCTTTCTTTTATTTTCTTTCATTCTTTTCTTTTTTTTTCCAAAGGGTTTCTCTGCGTAGTCCTGACTGTTCTCGAACTTACAGAGATCCGCCTGCCTCTGCCTCTCAAGTGCTAGGATTAAAGGTGTGCACCACCCCCTTCCACTTTTCCTGTCTTTCCTTATACTGGGGATTTCTGCAGAGCTTTGTGCATATTAAATGTTTACTAGCAGGAGTGACACCCTTGACCCTATATATTTTTATTTTGCCTGTAGACTTCAAAACTTCATGCTCTAGGTGTTATTTTTTGGGAGAGCTGAAATTTTACTTCAAAATATCCTAATGTGAATCTCTCTCTCCCCCTCCATCTCTCCTCTTCTCTTTCCCTCTCCCTTTCTTTTCTCTCTTCTCCCCTCACCTCTCCTCCCCCTCCTTTTTCCTTTCTTCTCCCCCTCCCCTTTCCCTTTCTCCCCCCTCTTCTCTCCCCTTTTCTTCTCCCCTATCTTCCCTTCTCTCCCCATCTCTGTTTATACCCGAGACAATATTTGCTATGTATTCCAGGCCAGCCTTAATCTCATAGTCCCCATGTATCAGCTCCCTGAGTGCTGGGATTCCAAGCATAGGTGGAAAACAGACATATACATAAATAACATCCATTTAAGGGACAAAGTAATCAGTGACATCATGTCGCTGGCTATAGCAGTGATGCAATCCTATCCCAGGGGCCTCTGCTTCTGTGGAGCACTAGAAGTTACACAGTTTGGGCTGACAACCTTGAAGCAGAAAAAGAAAACATTAGAATACATAGCCACACATGCACACATGTATAATCTTGGATCCATTTTCTGTAAAAGGCTGTCATCTAAGCACAAGGATGTGAAGAATCTATCTTTATGAACTCTCCGCCATTTAGTTAACTATGGTTGATAATGCCAGGTATCAAATTAAATGCTCTTGCTGAATTTATAACAGTAAATTCTCATCAATATGTATTGAGAATTATTATAATAATGATCCTCAATAATTATCCCATCAACCCAATCCTCTTAGAAAGGTTAAGTAAGGCAAGCTTTCTGAGGCTATTCAGCTCAGGGGAGAAAGACTTAGGGTCTCATCTTGTTTGACCCCCAAAGTCTGAGCTATCGCCACTACTCTGATTGTTCGGGCGTTTGAAGATAAATCAGATGGGCTCACTCCCAAGGCTCTTATGATTAAATGGGAATGAAGAGGAATTCAAGTCAGCACATCTTAAGGGTTCATACTATGATAGATGTATGCCCAGAGATCACTAGGCATGAAGAGGACATGCTGGATTCAGTATAATGAAGGGTATTGAATCAGGATAGAGGGAAGGGGCATTGAACTGTTTTTTTTTTTTTTAATGATTTCTTTAACTTTTATCTTTTATGTGCATTGGCGTGAAGGTGTCAGATCTCATGGAACTGCATTTTCAGACAGTTGTGAGCTGCCATGTGGGTGCTGGGAATTGAACCTAGGTCCTTTGGAAGAGCAATCAGTGCTCTTAACTGCTGAGCCACCTCCTCTGCTCTGATCTGGGTTTTAAAGATGTGTGTGAGCCCTAATCTGTGGACTTTGTGACTGTTACCATAGTTGAAAAGAAGTTTAACCCATGTAAACTTGAAGTAAAAATTGAAGGATCTTGAAGTGAACAGACTACCTTGAATTATTGAAGTTGGCCCTAAATCCAATGACAAGTGTTCCTATAAAAGTAGCTAGAGATTTGAGACAGCAGCCTCCTCACTGTATCCTCTCTGGGCTTTACTCTGGATGCGTTCGCATCTGTATCCTCACCTTCTCTTCTTAAAAAAAATTTTTTTATTGAGTTATACATTTTCTTCACTCTCCTCCCATTCTCCCCTCTTCCCTTCTGTCTTCTCCCGTGACCCCCATGCTCTCAATTTACTCAGGAAATCTCTTTTTCTCCTTCCTATACAGATTCATGCATGTCTCTCTTAGGGTCCTCTTTGTTGTCAAGTTTCTCTGGGGTTATAACTTATAGGTTGGGTTTTCTTTGCTTTGTCTAAAAGCCACTTATGAGTTAGTACATATTATATTTGCCTTTCTGGGTCTGGGTTACCTTCCTCAATATGTTTATTTCTAGATGCATCCATTTGCATTCAAATTTCAAGATGTCATTATTTTTACTGTTGTGTAGTGCTCCCCATTTTCTTTATCCATTCTTCAGTTGAGGGACATCTAGGTTGTTTCCAGGTTCTGGCTCTTACAAATAATGCTGCTATGAACATAGTTGAGCACATGTCCTTGTGGTATGACTGAGCATCCTTTGGGTATATACCCACCAGTGGTATTGCTGGGTCTTGAGGTAGGTTGTTTACTAATTTTCTGAGAAATCACCATACTGATTTCCAAAGTGGTTGTACAAGTTTGCCCTCCCACCAGCAATGAAGGAGAGGACCCCTTCCCCACATGCTCTCCAGCATAAGCTGTTATCGGTGTTTATGATCTTGGCTATTCTGACAGATGTAAGATGGAATCTCAGAGTTGTTTTGATTTGCATTTCTCTGATGACTAAGGATGCTGAGCATTTCCTTAAGTGTCTTTCAGACATTTTATATTCCTCTGCTGAGAGTTCTGTTTATTGTATGTATATGTCTGTATCCCATTTTTTTATTGTATTATTTGTTCTTTTGATTTCAAATTTCTTGAGGTCTTTGCATATTTTGGAAATCAGTCCTCTGTCAATGTGGGGTTGGTGAAGATCTTTTCCCATTCTGTAGGCTGTCATTTTGTCTTGTTGACTGTGTCCTTTGCTTTACAGAAGCTTTTTCAGTTTCAGGAGGTCACATTTATTAATTGTTGCTCTCAGTGTCTCTCCGACTGGGGTTATATTTAGGAAGTGGTCTCCTGTGCCAGTGTATTCAAGTGTACTTCCCACTTTCTCCTCTATGAGTTTCAGTGTGATTGGCTTTATGTTGAGGTCTTTGATCCATTTGGACTTGAGGTTTGTACATGGCGATAGATATAGATCAATTTTCATTCTTTTACATGTTGATATCCAGTTATGCCAGTACTGTTTGTTGAATATGCTTTCTTTTTTCCATTTTACATTTTTTGCTTCTTTGTCAAGACTAAGTGTTCATAGGTGTGTGGATTGATATCCGGGTCTTTGATTCGGTTCCATTGGTCCTTTTGTCTGTTTTTATGCCAACACCAGGCTGTTTTCAGTACTGTAGCTCTATTGTGAGTTACGCTATAACGCACTATAGTTATATGAAGTTCAGGATTGCGATACCTCCAGAAGTTCTTTAGTTGTACAGGATTGTTTTGACGATCCTGTTTTGTTTTCTTCCATATGAAGCTGAGAATTGTTCTTTCAGCTCACTTCCTCTTCTAAGGACTTCTGTCAAACTGGATTGGGGCTGGTGAAGATTGACATCGATTATCAACTTGACAAGATCTAGACTCATGCACGAAACAACTGTCTGGGAATGTCTATGAGGAAGTTTCTAGATCAGCTTAATCAAAATCGGGAGACCAGCTGTAAATGTGGGCAGCACTATTCCATGGGTTGAGGTCCTGGTGGACTGGATGAAAAAGAGAGAGCAAATCAAACAGCAGTCTTCTTCACTTTCTGCTCTCTGTCTGTGGACACAATGTAACCAGGCATCTGGATCCTGGCAGTCTTCTTCACTTTCTGCTCTCTGTCTGTGGACACAATGTAACCAGGCATCTGGATCCTGGTACCAGAGTGCACGGTATCTCCTCCAACAAACCCTCTTCCTCAGGTGACTTCATGTCCTGTATCCAATTGGTCACAGCAAAAACCAGTAACTAATACAGCCACCACTATGGAAAGACAAACGAAAGTAACAACTAAGGGAGGAATCTATTGCCAAATTAAAGATGCATGGCTTTTGAACTGATGTTTTGGAATTTTCCGGTACACAATTTTATATGCTTTTTGATGACAGAAGGCCAACAATTGTCACGTTTGGTCCCATGTTAAGGGTTCTAATGCATAGCTCACGTAATCGATATCTGAGTCTCAGTGTTCCCATCACCTTACAGGTAAAGAAAGAACCTTTTTGATTCTCTGTGTAGGATTTTTGATTTATTTATAAAATTGTTTATTTTTTAAAAAAATATTTTATTATATTTTATTTTGTCGTGGGTGGGGTGGGGTAGTACATGTGCCCGTGCGTGCGTGTGTGTGTGTGTGTGTGTGTGTGTGTGTGTGTGTGTGTATACATTCAGGTCAGAGAACATTCTACAGGAATCAGTACATTCCTTCCACCATGTGGGTACAGGGGATCAAATTCAGGTCACCAGGCTTGGTGGCAAGAACCTTTACCAGCTGAGCTGTGTTACTGGATCTGGCTCTGTTTTGTTTTTTTCTCCTTCGACAGGCTCTTTTTATTATGTAAACCTGACTGTCCTAAAACTCACTGTGTAGACCAAACTGGCCTTGAACTCCCAGAGATCTACCTGCCTCTGCCTCCTGAGTGCTGAGATTAAAGGCGTGTGCTTTTTATTTATATTTTATTTTATTTTATTTTATTTTAATGTGAGGTAGGGGCTTACTGCTTTGCCTACTGGTGCACACCATCACGCCTGGCTGCTATGTAAGCACTTTCTAATGCTCGGTCCACTTGATGAGCCCCTGAGCTTGGACCTCAGTATGTGTGTTTTGCATGTTTCCTGCCTTCTTGGGTCACGTTGGTGACAATAAAACATCCCACGCTGCTGAAGCACAGCACCAACAGCACGTGTTGGCCACCAGGTCTGTGAGGCCTGGGTTATATTTAATACGGAGACAGCAAAGACAGATAAAGCTGTGAGCTCATCACCATTCCAAGCAGGGCAGGATCCGCTCTGGGGCCAACTTCTCAAGGCTCTTTTTCCTGTGTGATAACAGAGGTTCTTCCGTGGGGAGCCGCGGTCAGTGGGTAGTGCAGACACTGTGTGCTTTCAACGCATCGTCACAAGCCAGCTCTTTATGCTAAAGCAACTTTACATTTAATTAAAACTACTTATGCTGTATTTTGTCTGTGTGTGTTATGTGCACACAAACACATGCCATGGAGTATATGTGGAGTTCTCTCCTTCTATCACATGGGTCCTGGGTTCAAACTTGGGTCTTCATGCTTGAGCTTTTCCATGCTCAGCCAGCTCATTGGCCCTACCCTAACTGGTAGAAAAGATAGTTCATTTTTTAAAAATTCACCAAGCATCATTTTTTTTAAATTATAAAGTAATAAATGGGTAAGTTTAATGCTGTTGTATGCTACACTAATTTCTTTATAGGATTATTTGTGTCTGGAACATTTCTCTAAAATAAATGTGTGTGCATATAAAATAATTACTGAAAACATCATAAATTGTATTTTTAAATAAATTTTTATTCTCTAAGTATTATTATTTATTTTTAAAGTTTCATATATGCATACTGTATTCACATAATTTCTCTCCTCCTCCTCACTTCATCTCCTAGTATGTCTCTCCACTTGCTCCTCTTTCCACACACACACACACACACACACACACGATTAGCAAACAAATAAACATATAGGCACAGCCTGCTGGGTATGCTATTTGCTCATATGTATACGCTTTTAGGGCTGACAGATTGGTATTGGATAACCAATTCGGGCATCCATCCTGAGCAAGAATGTTTTTTCTCTCTTAGCAGTCATTAGCTGCCCATAGCTCTGCATCTAGGAGTAGGACCTTTGGAGATTTTTTCCCATCTGTGTTGCCATGTCAACTGGTCCTATTGATGCTTATTATGTATCCCCCAAAAAACCTAACCCAAAACTTTGAATCAGCTTTATATACACTTTATATACAGTTAGGATAAGTTCTATGTCCTAAATTAATCTGTAGGAAACGTTGCTAAGATCTATCTCGTTATGGTAAGTTCTCTCTCTCTCTCTCTCTCTCTCTCTCTCTCTCTCTCTCTCTCTCTCTCTCTCTCTCTCTCTCTCTCTCTCTCTCTCAAGATTTAAGTACATATCCGCTCGGTGATTTCAACAGACAATGGGCTATCTTCCTTCCAGTGTCATGGATACACACTCTAACCTTACAGACCAGCCTGGCAAGGCCAAAGTCCTTCCAATGATTTATTTGTCTCCATGCGCATGCATGTGTGTTTGTGGCAATGTGTGCCACCTGTGTGTGGGTGCCCAGTGTCAGGCCTCCTGGAGCTATAGTTGCCATGGATACTGGGAATTGAACTTGGGTCCTCTAGAAGATGAAGAAGCAACCCCACCAAGCGCTTCCTAGTAGACCTTATAAATATGCCTGCTTTGGTTCATCTCACTCGCTACCATTGCAGGTCCTTGTCAAGCTTGTCGTTGCACAAGAAACGGCAGAAAAAGGCCAACTCGTCTGGTTTTTTAACTGCACATTAAAAAATTATAGTTCCTGGGAAAGTAATCTTTGGACTGCAACTAACCAATAACATTGAAAAAATGTATTTGTTGTAGTCCTTTCCTCAAACCATAAATTGTTTGGAGGGAAACCTGAATTTGCTTACCTAAGCTATACAGGAACTTCCAGACCTATGTTAATTAACCCACTGCTCTCATAAACGAATCTTCCAGCTTCCTGTTCATTGACTCTGCGTGAGATACAGTGTATGTGTTCTCTTGTTAGTTGGAAAGCAGCAATCCCAGTCGACTGTCCTCCCCGTAGGCCAGCTTGAATGGGTAGACTGCAGACTTTGGCAAGAACACACTGCAAAGCTTTACTCTTCTACAAAATCCCCCATGTCAAAGAGAGCTACCCCTTCAGACCACAGCTCCTTCTTCATATGCAGTGGTTGAAATGCTCTTATGTATGCCAGCGTTTGCAAACACACCACATCATAATTATTCGTGACTGTCTTATCCTTGTATCCTAAGTTGACTTAGTTTGCAATGCTTATTATTATTCCACTGTGATCTATCTTTCTGCCGATTATTTTGTATTCTGGTAAACTGACCTGGCCCATGCCAGCTTTTAAATGCGTGTAAGTGATGGTACCAGGCCACCAAGGGCAAATGACACCGGAATTCAGCTCCTCCAGTCTTCCCATGTGGACTGAAGGCCAGCAACTCCCCAGTAACCTCCCAGGACTTAGCATCCATCAGACCTGGACTATGGGGCACCAGGCTTGTGGACGGAGTAGCGAGGTTTTCAGCTTCTCTAGTGTGCTGATGGCCTTTGTTGAACTCCCCAGGTTTTATCCTGTAAGTCAATCTAGGGGGTCCATGTTTTTAAAGCATTATATATGTTTTCTACTGGCCCTGTTCCTCTAGAGAACCATGCTAACCATACTTCTTGATCACCTACTGGCTGTCTTCTCTAGGACAGCCTCCTCTTCAGCCAAGAGTCAAGAGAACAAACTGATTCTCTTTCTCTTTTTTAATTTTTAAAAAATTTTTTAAGCAAGATTTTCTCTGTGTAGTCCTGACTGTCCTGGAACTTGCCCTGTGGACCAGGCTGGCCTCAAACTCAGAGATCTACCTGCCTCCCGAGTGCTGGGATTAAAGGTGTGTACCACCACCACCTTGTTCCTAAGCATGCCTCTGGCTGGAATTCTTTCACTCTACCTGGATAAGAATCTTGGGGCAGCAAGAGGAAGCTTTTACGGAGCTGGCAATCTTGGGCTGATCAGTATCCAAGGCCTAGGGGCTTGACAGTCAGATCCAGAGGCTTTTAGCTCCAAACCTTGGTGTCTAGAGACCTATTGCTCTAGGCTTTAGGAACCAGAATCATATGGTGCTTAGGTTGGAGGTCTGTCAGCATCTCTGGCACTTGGCAGCTAGTCTAATCCTCAGCTTCTGCCCATAGTGAGTGACGGCAGCAAGCAGTACTGGGCAGTGCCCGCTAGGGTTCCAGGTTTCACACAGGCCTCAGGGGCTGGGACTTCTGGCTCCACTGTGACAAGTGCTGCCATCTCTAGCGGAGAGTACTGGGATTCTGAGCTCTAAAGTGCCCTTAGGATCTGAAATTCTTCCAGCCACCAGGGCCCACTGTCTCTTGGCTTCAGTTTTTTTCCAGCCTTCATTGTCTCTGTCCACCCATTTCTGTCCTGGTTGTTCTCTGGAATTTTTTTTACCAGAGCCATGACTTTGTTTGCTGCCATCTCAGCCGGCCCTAGTGTGGAGGTAGGAATAAGAATGGACCCCACAGGCTCATGTATTTGAATGCTTAGTTGGCAGAAAGTGGCACTGTTTGAAAGGATTAGGAGGTGTGGCCTTATTGGAGGAAGTATGCCACTGGGATTGGGATTTGAGGCTTCAAAAAACCCACACTAGGCCCAGTCTCTCTGCCTACAGATCAGGGTGTAGCTCTCAGGTACTGTTCTAGTTCTTGCCTGGATGCCGCCATGTTCCTCAGCATAATGATCTTGGACTACACCTCTGAAACTGTAAGCAAGGTCCCAATTAAACGTCTTCTTTTATAAGAGTTGCCTTGGTCGTGGTGTCTCTTCCCAGCCACGGGACAGTGACTAAGACACCTAGTAATGGTGCAGATCAAGAAAAGACCACTTAGAGTCTTTTATTGAACACAGCGTGGTGATACCAGGATAGAGCAAAGGTGTCTCCTTGTAAGCCCAAGTGTAGAGTAAGAAAGTGGCTGCAGTAAGTGTGTCTGCACCAACCATGGATGTCCTTCAGCAAAAAGGAGCTGCGTTTGTACCATTCACAAGACTTCTGCCGGGGACCACAAGCCAAGCGCTTTGTCCTTGGCCTCGGTGGAAATGACTGCAGGCTCATGTACCCTTTGCTGGGCTGGCGATGGCAAGATGTCCTGTCCTGGGGTTAAGGCCGTGCCTTCAGGTGTTGAGTTGTGCTTTTGTGGCAAATAGCTGTCGCTTCTGCACAGCTTCCTCAAAGTGTGTGTGACATTTTCAGAGCAGTTAGCTCTGGTATGAAGGTAGCCCAGCTGGCTGTGTGGCTGATAACCTAGGCCGTCAAGGCACCAGGGTGAGGGGGTCTACCAGTTGTCAGATTCCTAAATCGTAATATTTTTTAAAGGAAAAAAATGTCCACTAAAAAGAAGCACTTGCAATACTCTATCACCAACAGCGATCTAACAGTGTTTACAAGTGGCCTGCGAATGCCAATCTCACCTTCCTGCCCAGGGAGAGAAGGACCTCTTAACAGAGCTCACTGTCATCGTGCTATGTAGGACCTGTGAGTGATCCCATTAGGACCTCGGTGGGAAAAAAAAAAAAAAACTTATCCCAATTCAATCTGAGTACATAGCAGATGCCCTTAATACCAAGCACATGTAGGTGCAACAGACATTTACAAATTTCAGTGGGTAATTTTATGTTCCCAGGAAGACTTGCAACTAAAACAAGACCTAGAAGATTTAAAAATAAAAATCCCTTCAAAAATACTCCAGCGCTACAATGCTGACATTTTGGATACTTCTAGCACTATTTGTAGAAGAAAGGAGAAAATGTCACTCATGTTGGAAAATGCATTTTTTTAGTCAAAAATTTTAAATAGAATAAGTATGGTGCCACACAACGGTAGTCCCAGCATTTAGGGGGCTGAGGCAGGAGGATTGATGTCAGCCTAGGTTATGATACATTGTGTATTCAGGCCTAGACTGGTTGAGACAGCTAGATCTTGTCTCAGAAAGTATGTATGTATTCATACAAATATATTACAAATATTTAAACCTAACATGTATATTATGCATATGTAAACACACATATAAATGTCTATTGATATATGTGCCCACATATACATGTCTATTGGATGTATACTTTGTAAGAGATCCTGTATTAGCCCTTTAATCATTTAACTTATCCATTCCCACCAGCATCCCAAAGGTAACACTAACACTATATTTCTTTTCTTTTTTTTTTTTGGTTTTTCGAGACAGGGTTTCTCTGCAGCTTTTTTTTTTTTTTTTTTTTTTTTTTTTAAGAGCCTGTCCTGGAACTAGCTCTTGTAGACCAGGCTGGCCTCGAACTCACAGAGATCCGCCTGCCTCTGCCTCCCGAGTGCTGGGATTAAAGGCGTGCGCCACCACCGCCCGGCTGTATGTTTCTTTTCTTTTTAGCATTGCATTGCCCAAACTCCCTTCCAAAGCACTAGTAATATGAGCCAGACACAACTGGGCCTGTGTCAGGAGGGGACAAAAGGTATAATAATCTTCCCTGCATACATACCTGTTTCTACTAGAGCTATGGAAGAATCACCTTCCTATATGTTCTGCCCCCAGTGACAGAAAAAAAAAATTGACATGAGGCCAGGGACTTTCAAGAGAGACTGGTTGTCTTAGATCTGATGAAGAGTCTCTGAGATGGCTCGGCTGGTAAGAAACTCTTGCTAGAAAATCATAAGGACCTGAGTTTGATCCCTGGTAGCCACCAAAGGAGAGAACTGACTTCTGAAGATCTTCCTTTGATCTTTGTATACATGCGTACTCTCAATCCTCCCCCAAACCCCCCTGTCTCTCACACACCATCTCCTCCTCCTCCTCCTCCTCCTCCTCCTCCTCCTCCTCCACCTCCTCCTCCACCTCCTTCTTCTCCTCCCTCTCTACCACCACCACCACCGAGAGCACAGTAGCTGACATGTGATATGTCCTCAACACATATTGCTGGCCGACGCAAGTCCTCTCAGGGGGAGATGTGCTCAGCCCTTCCTTCCTGTTAGCTACTTTCTTAATGAGCCCAGAGGACCACACCAGAATAGCAGGTGGTGGCAGAGTGGCTCCAGGTTAAATTCAGTGCAGCTGTTTATTGAATGAGGGAGAAGGATGGTTTCCCACGGAAGGAGAGAACACGGTTCACCAGCTTCTCTTCTTGACCTGTTGGACTTCAGCATGACCGGTTACAGTAATTATCTAGAGTAGCTGAACTCTAATTCACTTAGGGACCCCGATGAGTAACAAGCTGAAAGAAAGACAAAGAGTTCTTCCTCCATTTCTGACCCCCATCTAAGATTACTGGCAAGGAGATTCTATCCTCAGATTTGTCCCAATAGACCCGCCCTTCTACCAATGGTGGTTGTGCCCTTTTGACTTTCCAGTTCTCTGGATTTCCATCGAGTCTCAGCAGAGTTCGAGCTGGTCCTCATTCCTGTTAGAAGTTAAGTAGAACTGCAGCTTTTGAAGCAGGATGCTACCTCTCTTCATCAGTGCCGTGGCTGTGGGCAATTACCAAACGCTATCATCTTCAATCTACATGTATTGGCTTGTTCCAGCTGCTATTATAACGGTGGCTTACACACCAGATAATGCATTTGCTCACGGTTCTAGAAGCTGAAACTCAAGAGCAAGGTGCTGGCAGTGCTGGTTTCTGGTAAGGTCTCTCTTCCTGGCTTGCAGATGGTCATCTTCTTGTCATGTTCTCACTTTTTCCGAGAGAACAATCTCTGCTGATGTATAAAGGCACAAATCCTATTGGAGTAGGGCCCCACCCTTATGACTGTCTCTGTGCAGCCTGCATCTCCAAATACAGTGTTCAAATATTGCAGTCTTAAAGAAGATGCTGTTTGGGATGGAGATGTAGCTTGGTGGTGGAACTCTGCCTCTAAGTGAATCACACAGATTACAAAATAAACTGTCTCGGATGCTTTCTCTTGCTATGTTAAAACACCATGAAACAGCAATGTTAAAAAAAAAAAGAGGGTTTATTTTGTCTTATAGCTTCAGTAGGACATAGTCCATCCTGGCAAGGAAGATACGGAGCAGATGGGGAAAGGATGGTGGCAGGAACAGGAGGCTGGCTGAGTGCATCGCATCTGTTCTCACAGAAGAGAGAATGAACAGGAAGTGGGGTGCTGGTGACTGTGGACCCCCAAACCCTGAATTTCCTGTGACCTCCCCCCACCGCCTGCCGGAGTAAACAACTTGTTTTCCTGTGCTTGCAGCTGCTCTGAGCAAACAACTTGTTTTGCAGCTGCTCTGCGCACGATACCCTCAGGAGTTTCCGATGGCAGGGGAGTGGTTTCTCGTGGACTTGCAGCTGAGAGTTAGGGAGTGGCCATTAGTCAAGGATCCCTATATAAGCTGCCCTGGAACACGATAAAGTGGGCATTCTTGGCGTTACCTGTGTCTCTGCATGTCTGTGTGTGGTCAATCTCCAGCCCCTTGCCAGACTCACAAACGGTCCTGTATTAAAGTGCGTGGCGCGTAGAGCAGGCGTTGCGCTACGGTGGGGGCTGACTATAAGCCTCAAGGACCAGCCCCACTGACTCACTTCATTTAGTGAGGTTTCCACTTCCTAAAAATTCTAGAAACTTCCTAAACTGCACTGCCAGCGGGGAACATCATATATTCAAACCTCCGAGCCTATGGGGGAGATATCACATTCAGACCACAACGTAAACAATACCTCCCCCCTCCCAATGAACCTATGCAATGACATTTGTGTGACTACCACAGGGTAAACTGTATTTAGGACCGCAGGGAGCTAGTCACTAAGATTACTGTGATATGAGTCTATGGCAGGAGAGAGAGATTGAGCTCACAGCTGGATACAACACGGCGAAGTGGAAGTTTATAGTCAAGGGGCAGAGTTGGGAGACAAGGGTAACAGGAATTCTGGCTAAAGACTCAGACCGAAAGTCTTGCAGAAGATTAGTCATCACTACGGGGAATGAAACACCCAATCAGATATTGTTAAGGCTTGAATCAGCGTTCCCCAGAAGTCTGTTTTGAAGACTTGGTCCCCAGCCCATAGCTGGTAGGAGGCAGTGAAACCTCCAGTAACTGGGGCTCAGGCAGAAATCTTCCGGTCATGTGGTGAATGCCCTTTTAGAGGCAATTAGAAGCCTGTTCCCAGCTCTCTCTCTCTTTGGGTTCTGGCTACAACGATGTCAACAACTTTCCTTTACCCTTCTCCCACCATGATATTCTGCCTTTCAAGAGGCCCAAAATGCAATCATGCTAAGTGGCCTTTGGCTGGACCCTCTGAGAGTATAAGACATAGCAATCCTTTCTTCTCCCTCCCTCCCTCACTCCCTCCCTCCCTCTCTCTTTTAAATTTATTCTTCTCTCATACACCTTCACCACAGCCTTCCCTTCCTCCGCTCCTCCCAGCTGTCCCTCATCTTCCCTTTCCCCCAGCTCCACTCCTCCTCCTTCATGTCCCTTCAGAAAAGAGCAGGTCTTCCAAGGATACCAACTGGACAATCTTTCCTATTTTTAAGCTGACAACTTCAGGCTTTTTTTTTTTTTTTTTTTTTACAGTGATATAACCTGGCTAAAGCATGGTAGGAAAGGGTTTATTTGGTTTATACATTTAGCCCAATCTTGGGGGGATGCTGAGGCAAGATTCTGGAGGCAGGAACTGAAACAGAGGCCCTGGAGGAACACTGGTCACTGGCTTTCTCAGCTACTTTCCCTATACATCCCAAGTTTACCTCCCTAAGGATGACACCATCCATGATGGGTTGGGCTGGACCTTCCTGCATCAACCAATCAGTTCTTCACAGACACGATCACAGGCCAGTCAGATGGTGGCAATTCCTCAACTGATGTTGTCCCTTCCTAGGTGGCTCTAGTTGGTGTCCAGTTGACAGAAACTCACCAGCACAGACACACAGTACTCTTTTCCTGACTTTAAGAACCTTACTCAAGGACATGGAACTAGTAAGTGACAAGGCTGGGATTGAACCTTGGGCAAATGACTTGAAATATATACATTTAACCATTATGCTGGTCTGTCCTGATGATTCAGGAAGATTGCCTTCATCTAAAATAGAGCTATTATGTGAATCAGAGAACAATTTTGGAAAATATCTGCTCCAAATATATATATATATATATATATATATGGGGATGTATTTCCTCTGCGAAAGAAGAAGCAGCTTTTATGGAAAAATATGTGAAAAGTCCAAGAAAAGACTCAATAAAGCTAAATATAACAACTAAAAGATACTAGGCTGGAGGCAAAAAATAACGTCCTCAAAGCCATGGGAAAGAGAATTCGTGTAGAAATGACAGATGTGAAAATGGTTCACCAGCACAGCTTCCAGGAATAAGATCTCAAAAGTGGTGAGCTGGCTGTTGTGTGAGATGCTTTGGAGAGCCCAAGGCTTTGCATAGTGATTATTCTGCAGGGGGGAAAATAATCTGACAAAACAGGCAACAGCATAATCAAAGAAATAAGGAAGAAAGATGGCTTTGTTTCTCAACAAATGTTTAGCCTAGAATTGAACCTAAGATGGTTGCTTAGCTGGACTGATAGAGCACCAAATACCTCACTAAATACCTCTGTTTATACCACAGATAAAGGTCACTCTCAGCTTTAAACAGAGCAGCCCTCTCCTTGCAGTGAATAGAGTTGACTCGAGGGTGCTCTAGATAGAGAGTACAGAGGAAGATCGTGGGCTCAGCTCTGGACAAGAATTCCTACCGCCCTCCTAATGCTCAGGGAACCTTACATGAGAGGGGCAGAAGAGTGTAAGGGCTGGAGGATGAGGGAGAGGCTGTGAAATACCATCTTCTAAGCACTCCAGGACCACGACAACCCAGGCTCACAGCAGCTGTGCGTGCTGGCATTGTGTCCGCAGAGGTCTCCTAACAGTCAGTTGTGAAGGGGAAAAGGGACTCAGGGGATCTTACCCCTCACTGTTGATTTCTTGGCAAGCAACCGATTCTGGGAGAGGGGAAGGTATGGTAACCAGTTGAGCCCACCAGGGGTGTGTTTGTGTGTGTGTGTATGTGTGTGTGTGAGAGAGGGAGGCTGTTAAACTCTGTGGAACACTGAATGTAACTAAATCATAGGGGAAAGAGATTTGCATGGAGGAGGCAGTGGATGGGAGGAGAAAGGGGAGAGTGTGTGTTTGCGAGTATGGGTAAATTGTCAGGAATGCATAGCACACATACATGAAATTATGAACAAACACAATTTACTAATGAAAATGGTGAAATTCTGGGCCATCCTGCTCTCTACCAGACTTGACTCATCCTACAGCCCAATGTCCCCGCACCACCTATAACCATCCTATGTCACTTATGACCCTCCTGGTTATCAGGTTGACTGACTGTCATGGTTAACATAATGCTTGTGTTGAAGTCACCATTATTTAATTAACAACAGCTCCAAAGCTTGTAATCCTGGTGATTTTATTGTAGCATAGAATTATAATCCCTCCAATTTATTTGTAGTTTCTGTTGTGCTGTCTCTTACTGTACCTGATATGTAATTTAGCTTCACCTCACATAGATATGTATAGGAGGACACTATTCACAGAGTCTGAAGCTGTCTGCAATTTCTGCCATCCACTGAGAAGTCATGGAATGAGTCCCGCATGGATAAGGAGGGAACTGCAGTGCATGATGAAAACAGAAAAAAACAATGGCAAAATAGTTAATAAAAAGACATACTTACAGCAGCAAAAAGAAGGGGTATTTATAATGCAAAAATAGCTAATTGGATCTCTCTTGTTTCTTCTCTGTCTTAGCTCATTCGTTAGACAGGAGTTTGGGGCTGTCAGGAGCAGAAATGTAAGTTAGTTTATACAAGTTTGAAGTGTGGGCCTGTCTAGATGTAGCTGGATTTAAGGACTTCACAAGACTTAATCCCTTCTTTTCCTTCTCATTCTCCTTTTTCCTGGGTTGATTTCATTTTCAGGCAGCCTTTACCTTGTGGCTCCAAGAATGGTCACCGCCCAGGCTCTAGCTTAGCCACTTGGGGCTAGGGTGTCCATGAAGATGGCATCTCCTTCCCTGTGGCTCCACCCAGAGTCTTGGGGGTGAAGCCCATTGTTTTGGTTTGGGTTATAGGCTCCTATTTAGAGAGGTATAGGTCCACTTTGAACAAGAATGGGGGCCCCCAAATGAAGAAAGGCAAGCAAAAGAGGTCAGTGCTTGCTACAATAATATCATCTATTGATGTACTTTTTATATAAGCTGGGCACTTTTCTATTGTGCATGCTGTCTACCTTAAACCTCACGGCGTACCCCGGGTACCATGAGGAAAGATGAAGAAACCATTCTGAGGTCTCAAAACCAGGGAGTTACACAAGGAAAGGACATGCCTTACTCTGGAGTCTGTCATCTTAAAAACTAAAGTGGAGACCCTTCACAACTCTTCCATTTAAACACGAAGCAAACATTTCTATGTCTCTCTAGTGCCATCTGCAGTGAGGGCTTCCGTGTGTCTTTGTCACTTAATTATAGGCTTCTTTGCTGTCCTTTCCCAGTTGTAAGCTTTTTATACAAGATTGAACTGGTCCTGTCAAAGGGATTATTCTTCAGCGCATCTAATATTGCTATATTCCTATGAATTGAAATTCCTTTTATTTTTCTTTTTTACTCTAATAAATTCTTGCATTAAATTCACTTTCACTCTTTAAAATAATTCATTAATAATGTGTGTGTGCATGTGTGTGTGTGCATGCTTGTGAACATGTGTGCACATGCCATGCCATGGGACACTTGCGGAGGTCAGAGGACAGAGTTGTGGCGTGGGCTCACATTCCATCTTTGCTTGGGTTCTGGGAGTCAAACTCAGGTTGCCAGATTTTTGTGGCAAGTGCCTTTATCTGCTGCTGAGCCCCCATTTCATCTCTCAGTGTTTGCATATGTTAATATTTCCTTTTTGAGAATGTAAATTATAAAAACATATCATATATAGCAGTGATTATCAGCCTTCCTAATGCTGTGATTCTTTCATTTAGTTCCTCATGTCGTGGTGATCCCAACTATAAAATTATTTTCTTTGCTACTTCAGAACTATAATTTTGCTGCTGTTATGAATTATAAACAGATGACCCCCCAAAGGAGTTGTGACCCACAGGTTGAGAACTGCTGATATAAAGGAAAGAAAGCATCTAACATCTGTCTTTATATAATAGTAACCAACTAACATGTATCCACTCTGTGTAAAGAAGGAGTGTTTCCAGAATGTTTGAAGCTCCTTTAGTTACACCCTACTTGTGGATAAAGATGTAAGCATTCATCTACTGCTCAGCATTATGCCTGCCTGCCTGCGGCGATGCTCTCCACCATGATGATCCTGAACTCACCCTCTGAAACTCGAAGCTTAATAAACCTTTTCTTCTTTATGTTGCCTTGGTCATGGTGTCTTACAGTGGCAATGGAAAGTAACTAAGGCAGGTGTAATTTATGCTTCTGTTCATAGTTCACACACCAGTCTTTGCAAGACTGAGGAATATTTCAAGCAAGACAGAGATGCAGAACTAGAGAGCAGAGAGAGAGAGAGACAGAGACACACACACACACACAGAGAGAGAGACAGAGACACAGAGAGAGACAGAGAGAGAGACAGAGACAGACAGAGACAGAGACAGAGAGAGAGAGGATTTGGATAGGGGGCCAGACAGCAAGAAGAGAAACATGAGGCTCTATTAATTTCCCAAGCAAGGTGGATGCCCCGCCATTCATTCTGGGACCCCGGTAATTACATTTTATGTGTGAGGGAAACCACATTAACATTAGGAAGGAGACTGTAGAATGGACTATTCCTTTAAAGGTAATGAAACCTTTCAAGACTCAACTTTCCTGGCATTAAGTCATTTCAAAGGCTATGGAGACAGCATAGGTCACTGCCGCAGCTTTGCCCTCATAATTAATTTCCTGTCGAAATGGACATCAGAGCAGAGCTGATATTAACTGCTGTTAAATTCGGCTTGTACACTTTACTTTTGCTCTATTTATTACTCTTGTTTTTGGCTTTCAATATTGCCATTCACGCCGATATCCGAGGTTTTAGGCTGATTTGTAAGATGTAGGAAGGAATGACTTGGGGATGCTGCTTCTTCTCAATTTCATTTCATCTCTTGTTGCTGTTTCTCAAAGGGCTGACTGTTAGAAATGTTGATCTTGCCGGGCGGTGGTGGCGCACGCCTTTAATCCCAGCACTCGGGAGGCAGAGGCAGGCGGATCTCTGAGTTTGAGGCCAGCCTGGTCTACAAGAGCTAGTTCCAGGACAGGCTCTAGAAACTACAGGGAAACCCTGTCTCGAAAAAACCAAAAAAAAAAAAAAAAAAAAAAAAAAAAAAAAAAAAAAAAAAAGAAATGTTGATCTTGGGAATAACTGTGGTTACCAGGCAGCACTGAATTCTGTAACCCGACTCTGCAAAAGTCCACGAGGTTGAGATTACCAGTGTGGACAACCCTGTCTCTCCAGAGAATAGTGATGGTAAAGATTATTTTTCTTTAAGAACCTAATACACACATTTGGCTGCCTGATGAAGGTTCTTCTCTGCAGATGACAGTTTGTGCCCTGACAAGGAAGGGAAGGCTCAGCAAGGGAAACAAAGTAATTTTAAGCACTGATGCAGATCCTCACTTTAGAAAGAGATACTGTGGGCCACTGTAGCGCAAGGCTTTGTGGGACGCCAATAAAATAAAACAACAACCTAATCTAAACAATGTTATAGTGACTTTGATATTGTGGAATTTTCCAAGTCTTTAATATGCTGAGGTGAATTGTGACTCTCTAAGAGGAAGATGGGGTATTGCTCCAGGACAAGCCCCTTTTATTAGTTTATATTATTATATTTTATTGGTTTATAGGCATCACACATGCATTTATCCAAGAGCATCATGTATTCTGACAATATTTACACCGTATTCACTCCTTTCTCCCCTGCCTCCTCCTGTTTTTTTCTTTTCTCCAAATTATCCCACTCTCCTTTCAGGCCATAAATATATTTGCATAAGATCTAACATCCAAATCATGAGGGAAAGTGTCCCATATGTTTTAAACACTATTTCATTTTTATTAAGTCTTTGAGAATTTCACACAGCCTATTTCGAACATATTCCTCCTTTCTCTCCAACTCCACCCACAACAAACCTTTCTATAGTCTCATCCCTTCTTACTCAAATTTGGGGGTTTTCTTATTATTATTTTTGGCATTGAATTCAGCTTGTGTTTCTCATATAGTCTGCAGAGTAGGGCCTTCCCTGGTGTATGGACAGCCTACAGAGGTCACATCATACACACGCCCCCTTTGACTTTCTGGAACAAACTGCTTAATATGATGATTTCCAGTTACATGGCTTCCTGAAAATTATGTAATTTTATACTTATGGCAAAATAAAATATCCACTATGTCCATGTATCACCTTTCTTTACCCATTCTTCTGTTGCTAGATATCTAAGCTGATTCCATAACTTGGCTCCTCCAAATAGTTACAATAAGCTTGGGTACACAGATAGTTGTGGCAAGCTGACTTAAACCTCTGGGCCCATTCTTTTTATTTAACTACAAAATTTAAAATAAAATACATTTATATTTATTATACACTTCTTCCTTTCCCTGTCCCCTTTCTAACACCTCCCATGCCTCCTCCCTTCAACCCATCCCATTCCACCTTATCCCTCTCAAGTTGATTGCCTCTTTGGTTATTATTGTTATACACACATATATAAATAAATGCATACATATACAAATAACACGTGGTGAGTCCTTTTAGCAGCTTGTGTGTATGATTTTGGTGCCGATCACTTTGTTCTGAATCACCAGTTAGGGGCTCATGCCTGGGAGAGGTAATTCTAGCCCTTAGCATCATTAGATGCCTGTTGCGGGAGCTTCTTCCGCCCCTTCAGCCAATAGCCGCTGAGATACCAGCCCATTGGGGCGGGTCTCTCTCTTTAAAAAACGAGGCCTCTTCCCTCCACTCGCTCTCTGGCTTCCGGCTCTGCTTCCGGCGACTAGGCTCCCTTCCTGATTGCACAGAGGGCTGTTGGCTGGGACCATGATCTGTAAGTTTTTCTCTTTTAAATAAATAACCACTCTATTAATCATAATTCCAAACTGGTGTGGGATTGTTTGTGACTTACGCCTTCAGATGCCTGTCGTTATTTGTCTATGGGTGGGACCTTTGGGTTCATTCTTAATAAAAATGTTACACAACGATACTGCTCCACGGAAACTTCCGGGGTAATACTGTGCTGGTTTAGGAGTCGCGTGCCGTGTGTTAATGAGAACCTATGGGTTAAGTGATAGGGATGTAGTTGACACTGTCCATCACATGATCTGTGAGGCTGGACCATTCTGTCCCAGGATTCCATAGAAAGTTGTCATATTATAGGTTAAGGAGCTGAGTCTCGGAGAGATCGAAGAAGCTGTATAATGGTTACTGGGTGCTGATGTTGCAGCTTTATCTTTGGACCTCCAGGGCCTCCTGTACTGCCTCACTGGTGTGTTTGGGAGCAGGAACCCTGGGACGAAGATAGTGTTGTAAAAGTAGGCAGAGGTATGTGTAGTGCAAAAATCTAATTGGTTTTAATAATGAAAACCCTTAGTCAGATATAGGGGTTAATGCTGAAAGATCAGAGAAGCAGAGCGGCCAGTCACTAGTTCTTATCTCGACTGGATCCTCAGAACAAAGGGGCGATCCTGTCCCTACAAATCCTCAGACTGAATGCCTTGAGCTCCCATCTCCTCCCACCTTATATTTCTCTCTCCCCGCCCAGCCATATCCCTTCCTGTCTCCACCTCCCTAGTGTTAGGATTAAAGGCCTGCGACTCTCAAGTACTGGGATTAAAGGTGTGAGCCACCGTCCGTCTCTGTTTCTCTTTGAGACAGGATCAACCTAGTGTAGCCCAGGCTGGACTTGAACTCACAGAGATCCATCTGCCTCTGCGTCCTGAGTGTTGGGATTAGAGGTATGTGCCACCACTGCCTGGTTAACTAGTGGCTCGCTCCACTAGTTAACTAGGCAAGCTTTATTCATTATAGCACAAACAAAATATCACCTCAGGGATGGGCAGGATCGGTGTTGGCTGAGGGTGGGATTGGTGTCGGCTGAGGTGTTTTTAGTCCACTCAGGCAGATGTGGTTGAGCAGAGTTCAGTTCCTTACTCTAATCTCAATCACGTTAATCTGGAGAAATTCTGCTTCCCCAATTTCTTTGTTCAATACTGAGTCCCTATCTGGGTTTGATTTCCCAGCTCTGCTCTGGGCACTGCACTTTGCTGAGATGTCTCTGTTCCCGGATGGACACGTTACTCCAGAGTAAATGAAGACCAAAGGCAGGAGAGTTAATTTTCTCTGATGCACGTATCACGTTTGGCTTGTATGAAGGCGGTGATTAACCCCAGATCTGTTGTGTATAGTCGCAAGCCTGTCAAGCTTCTCCTGTGTGTTTACGATGTTTCATTTCTTCTTGGTAGTTTTGGCTTATGGCTCTTGACTCTTGACAGGATTAATCTTGAGTTTTAACTCATCCCTTATTCTTGTAGTTCTGTCTTCTAGAGCTGTGATAATTACAGACATAGTATGTGATTCCAGTATCTGTCTCTTTATTGCCTCTCCAGAGTGTGCTTCTCTCCAGGGTAAGGAAGGGGCGCTGAGGAACATTTATTCGGTGCCTATGATTTGCTAGGCTCCGTGGTAATTCCAAAATGCATATTTTGTTACTTAATCATTGCATTAATTCTTTCCTCTAAAAGGAGTAATGAATCCTCACCTCACAGAGTTTTGAAGAAAATAAATATGAGTATTTAAATTTGATTCTTTTTTTAAATTTTTTTTATTTGTTTGTTTGTTTGTTTATTCTGTATAAAACGTTCTGCATGCATGTGTCCCTTATGCCAGAAGAGGGAACAAGATCTCATTATAGATGGTTGTGAGCCACTACGTGGTTGCTGGGAATTGAACTCAGGACCTCTGGAAGAGCAACCGGTGCTCTTAACTTCTGAGCCACCTCTCCAGACCCTTAAATTTGGTTCTTAATTACACTGGCAGAAAGTGAACATGCTCTGTCATCTCTGTCCTTTCATGTTCTCTTTGGACACTCTGAGGACAAGGACAGAACAACATTCCCCTCAAGAACCCATCCCCTAGCTGCCATAGAAGTGGTATGAACTCCGCAGTACCGTCTGCCAGCTCCATACCAGGCCTTGGGTGTTACTGCATTACAGGTGACACGAACGCCTATTGGCTTAAGACAGTACACATTTGTTTCCTCACAGTGTCCCTGGGTCAGAAGTCCAGACACGAGTTGCTTGCTTTAGAATCTTAGTCTGTGCGTTTGCTCTAGCATAGATCCCAGATTTATATTTATTATCACCATTCTGGAGCCTGGGAGGTCAAAAGCAAGGTGTTGGTACATTTGGTATCTTTTGAGGCCCTAGCTACTTTGTGGAAGGGCTGGATTCCCAGTGGCCTTCCGGTGCTACAGGCTAATTGGGCTCTCTGGTCACCGTGTCTCTGTCTTTTCTCTGTGTCTCTGGCTCTCTCTCATGGTAGGCACTCACTCTTCCAACCCTGAGCTACTTCCCCATATCTGTGGGGGTCTTTTTTTTTTTAAATCAGTACACTACTTTAATTCAAGGGTGGGGAATCCTCCCAATGGCCTCATACCCAATAAGCCTTGTATTGATGACTAGGTTTGACCCATGACTTCATGAAGGTATAACATTCAGGCTATGGCTGGATCTCACACGTCTGCATGCAAGCTGTCTCTTGGGGTTACATCTAATCCACAAGCTCGGCTGGGCAGAGCCTTTCCCAATCTCACTCATATGGATGCGGGTGAAGATGAGTCAATTCCTGGAAGGTTGCTGGGTTGAGGACATCACTTCCTTGCTAGTGGCTGGTCAGAGGCCACTCTTGGTTCTATGCCACCCTTGCCTTTTCTGTGTACCTCATCAGAGCAAGCATGTAGAAAGACAGCGTGTGAACAAGACAGAAGTTCATCTTTCTTGACCCAGTTTTACAAATGGCGCCTCATTCCTCCGGCTGCATTTTATTCTCGGGAAGTGAGCCATTAGGTCCAGCACAGAGGAGGTAGCTATGCCAGGGAGGTGAACCCGAGAAGACAGAGACCAGGGAAGGCCACGCAGGCAGCTGCCTGTCAGGGACCGTCATCTCCTTTAGCAACTCACATAGTGTTTTAGTCACCGGGGTGTGAGTCTAGTGAGTCCCTGCTCTTTCCTCAGACATCAGCCAGGGGAGAAAATTAGAGAGTGATTTGTAGTCATGACTGTAAGCTCGGTAGGAGGCCGTCTCACCCTGGCTTGGTTTGTGGAACAAGAGCAGTTCAATTTTGAGAGCACAGAGGTGGTGAGCCGTGGGACTGCCGCCTTCATGCTCACGCGTCCTCCGTCCTTTCCAGTTCTGGAAGTGCTATTTTTGTTCCTTGGAAACAATACATCTTCAGTCTCCTCACCTGCAGAAAGCGGCTGTCTCCACTTACACAGAGAAGGGAGAGGGTATCAGCTGGGCGTGCTTTTGGTCCGCGTGACCCACCTACCTCCTCTCCCGCTTTCTGATGTGAGAAGATGGCAAATTGCTCATCCTGTCCTCTTCTCTGGCAAAATTCCCTCCGGTTCTTTGCATATCTTGATTGCTAAATGGTGTAGGAGGTCCTTCTGTTTGTGTGTTGCTGCAGGCCCTCTTCTTACAACAGCTAAAGTATTGCTCATGTGAAGGTCTCTGGGAACACTCAAGGAAGGACTCCATTTTCTTTTTTCTTTCTTCCCGGATGCTGAAAAATTTAAAAAGTGATTTCAAAGAGGGAGGACGGAAGCCGCAGTGTAAAGACGCAGGATCAAATGGGAAGATGGCATCAGACTCGGCTGTCTGAGACCAGAACTGGGAAGTTCTAGGCAGAGCTGTGCAGAGAACTTCCCAGGGGGAAAATACAATTTCTGCATGAAGGGTAGAAGGAAAACCATGCCTTCTGTTGGTAGGTTCATCCCTGAAAGGATGAAGGTGCCATTTTTTTTCTTCTCACCTCACTGGTCCCCACCTCCTGCTGAGCTAGAGTAATGCACGCATGTGCGACAGATTGAGGAAGACTTGCAGTTCCATGAACTGAGGCTGTTCTCCCAAGAGGGCAAAGTTTGGAGTGGAGAAGCCTGCTCCAGTCCCATGACTCCTTCTGTTCATACATTAATGCTATTCTTTTTCACCAGTGTCTTTTTCTTAGCCAACTAGTTGTTTTTCTTTTTAAAAATGATTTCTCAGGGTAAGAGTGATCGTTGGACAAACATGAGGGCTTGAGTTCAAATCCCCAAAACCCAAGTGAAAAACTGGGTGTGACCTTTGTTTACACCCGTAACTACAGTGCTGTGAAGGGCGATGGTGGTGGCAGAGACAGGAGGATTTCTGGGGCTCCATGACTCAGCAAGGGACTCTGTCTCAAGAGAATATGGGGTAGGACATCCAATGTTCTCCTCAGGTCTCGGAGCATTCATGGGTCTGTGTAACTGTATATATATGTACACACACACACACACACACACACACACACACACACACACACACACACACTATTCCCTTCAGTCAAAAACGAAATTTCCTGTTTATTTCCTTCCATTCATAGCCAATATTCTTAAAAAAAAATCAGACTGCAGAATCTGCTTCCTCATTCCCCACACATCCCTCACACCAATGGGTGTTGGCTTCTGCTGTCGTCACTGGAGAAATTGCTTTGGCAGTGGTCACTAGTGGCTTCCTACTTGTCAAAGCCAATGGGACCGGGTAAGCACTAATTCAACCTGACTTTTTTTAAAATTTGTTTATTATTTGTACAGTGTTCTGCATGTATTCCTGCATACCACAAGAGGGCACCACATCTTACTATAGAGGGTTGTGTGCCACCATGTGGATGCTGGGAGTTGAACTTAGGACCTCTGGAAGAGCTGCCAGTGATCTTAACCTGACCTGACCTCTTTTTTAAATATTTAATCCTCCTGACCACTCCATCTCTTTAGGAAGGATCACTTCTGTATTAGTCCGTGTTCCATCGCTATAACAAAAGACAAAATTCAGGCCAGTTATATAGAAAAGAGGTTTATGCAGCTCACAGTAACAGAGGTTAAGAACCCAAGACCCAAGGCCGCATTGATGCCTATGTCGAGGACAGTAGATGCCGTACTTGGTGGTGGGAATACACAGAAGAGAGAGCAGCGGCATCTTTCAGTCAGGGGCAGAAGATAGACTAGCATCCTCCAGTCCCTTCTAAGGACACACTCCCAAATGTCCCAATAGCGCCATCCTGTGGACCAAGCCCTTAATCACTGTGGTGTCTCGAGGCATTCACACCACACCCCAAACTACAGCAATTTATCTCCAGTCTTCATCCCTGGGTCTCCGCTTGTAATCTTTAGTAACGCTCTCCAGGGCTTTTTCTCTCAGTCTGGACTAATTCTATTGCATTCGTTAACCTTGGGCTGAGTGTTTCCTTGGAGCTCTGTCACCTAGCCATAGTGACTCATGAATGTTCATCTCGAGTCCAGGCCTCTTCTCAAACTCCAGACCATGTAGCATCCCCCCTCCCGCCCCCCCCCCCCCCGCCCCCGCCCCCGGCATCCCCCCCCACCCACACACACTCCGACTACTGCCTTCTTTCCCATTCCCAGTTCTTACAGCTTCCCCCTTGCTCGGCGCCGGGAACTGTAATGTCTCCGACAGGCCTCAGAGCATGCGCAGCAGACTCCCACCTTGAGGCCTTCGTGTTCACAGAACGCTTTTCTCTTTGAGAGGTGTGTATACGCGGTCGTCCCCTTTTCTTAGTGTCTCTGCTTCTTTGTCACTGTCTTGAAGAGATTGCCACTTCTTTCCGTTCTCATATGGTTGGATGGGAATTGTTACTTAGAGGCGCATCTGCTGACCACGTGGTTCCCAGCTGGGGGCTTACCTAGCGAGGTTAAGGAAGTGGAGGCTAATTTAACCCACTTAATCTGCTCCACTTAAAAGTGGAGGAATTTTGTCACTGGGTGAAACGTTGTAAGTGGTTCCAACCTCTTCCTTTCTTTCTGTGTATCTGTCTCGAGGCGACTGTTTCCTCCGACACGTGCTCCTGCTACCGAGTTTCACTCTGAGTGCAATGGAGCCAAGGTCTTCAGGCTGAAGTCTCATGAGCTCTGAACCAAAATAGGATTTTGGTCCCTTAGTGTGTTTCTATTAGGTATTTCGCACAACCATGAGAATAGCAACCAACACATAAGCTCATTTTTATATTGCCATGGAACTTATTTGTGGTGGTTTGAATAAGAACGACCCCGTGGGCTCATATATTTGAATGCTTAGTCATCAAGGAGTAGCGTTATTTGGGAAGGATTAGGAGATGTGGCTTTGATGGAGGACTGTCCCTGAGGGTGTGCTTTGAGGTTTCAAAAGCCTATGCTAGCTCCAGTTTCTCTCTCTCTCTCTCTCTGTCTGCAGATCAAGATGCAACTCTCATGTTGCTCCAGCGTAATGCCTGTCCTGTCTGCTGCCATGCTCCCTGCTGGGATAATGGACTAAGCCTCTGAAACTTTAAGGACGTCCTCAATGAAAATGCTTTCCTTTATGAGAGTTGCCTTAGTCATGATGTCTTTTCACAGCAATAAAACACTAAGACACCATTCAACTCTGTGTGCTCGTATGCGTGTGTGCATGTGCATTTACATACACACAGACACACTGAATATGCCTAAAAGAATAGAAAGTCCTAGAGGGCAAAACTTTTATATGGGTTGTTCACTCTATATCTCTAATGGAGATGCTAGCAATATTTGATGAGTGGTTGAACAAAAGCTTGCTTGAAGCCCCTCTTCATAATCCATCTTCTCATGAACCCTACAAACTGGTGGGGTGCTAACATACCTGCTTTCACTTAGGCCAGTGGTTCTCAACCTTCCTGATGCTTCAACCCTTTAATACAGTTCCTCAATCATAAAATTATTTTTCTAACTTTTAGATGAATTATGAAACGCAAGACCTTGGCATTCCTTCCCTAGCTTTCCAGCTCCGTGAGTCATGTTCCAAGAGCGTCTTGGAGCAGAGCATGCTACTGGCCGTATATCCAGAACTGGGCCAGAAACAGCCGGAACATGGACTGTTTCAAGAATCACGATGGAACTTGGCGTGACCTGCATCGCCTCTTTGTGTCTGTGTGCTGGGCCACGCGTGGTACGGGAAGGAGCTAGGAGCAGGAGGGAAGAGTGGGGTGGGTGCTTTTACAGCACAAATTTAGGGAAGTGTGGAGTGTCTGAAGTCAGGCATATCTCTTTGTCAGGGCAGAGCTAGAAAGATTTTCAAAAATGATGCTAACTGGGCATGTAGCTTCTAATTGTGCAGCAGTGGACAGGCCTTCATCTGTACCTGCGGCTGAAGTCTGGCCACTATTAGTGGTGAGCCTTGGCTCTGAGACTCAATTGACAGCAGCACCTCAGACTTAGGTCTCAGCAGACACGTGACTCAGTGAGGCGTTTACAATACCGTGCAAATGAAAGCTGAGGTTTTAGGTAACTGCTTTCTCACCAGGGCACAGCTGGGGCAACAAAATGGAAGATGACAGGCTACAGGAATGAAGGCTCAGAGCTCTGCTCATTCAGGGGTCCCCTGCTTGCACCCCTTCCCTTCCTTCCTTCCTTCTTTGCATAGTTTGAGGTACACTTCAGCCAGCCAGCCAGCCAGCCAGTCAGTCAATCTCTCTCTCTCTCTCTCTCTCTCTCTCTCTCTCTCTCTCTCTCTCTCTCTCTCTCTCTCTCTCTCTCTTTGTTTGTGTGTGTGTGTGTGTGTGTGTGTGTCTGTGCTCTCAAGGGCAGGAACCTGAGGAGGCCAGAGGTGTCAGATGCCCCGGAGCTGCAGGCACAGGTGGTTGTGAGCCAGCCCTCATGGGTGCTAGGAATGCAACCCTGGTCCTCTTCGAGGACAACCAGGGCTCTTAACTGCTGAACTACCCTTCCGGCCCTGCCCTTGGTGTTTTCGACGTCTAGCAAAGTGACATTACTTAAGAGAAGAGACTGGGTTATTTCGTTTAGTCTGGAGTTTACGAAGCATGCCTGCCCACAAAACTCTCTTCTCACAGAGGCCCCCTAAATAATACGCAATCTACTCTGTGAAATCCTGTCTAACACAGTTCCCAAAAGTGAAAAGAGGCAGATCCCCATAAAAACCCACTACTTATCTTTTTCCTATAAAATTTAATGAGTAATCATAAATAGGAAATATAAAATTTAGAGTAAAAGATGATAACCCTTATTGTGACAAATTTCTCCTTTCATGGAAACTATTTTATCTTCACTACTATGCATTTTATGAATGTATTTAACATTAAAGAAGCATTCACCTGTTACTCATTTATTTAAGATACAAAAAGGCCTTGAGTCCTACTCGCAGCTTATAGTCTATTCTCACAGCTTACTTGCGCCTCTGTGGCTGGAGTTAACGCTTTTGCTGGAAATTTTAACCGAATGGGTGCTGTGTTCTGATAATCCTGTCCGCCGAAGTCTCTGCTCGTCGGATGGAGGAGTGCCAATGTTCTACCCAAACGTCTGCTGCCCACCTCCTCTAGCCGCTGTTCATCTGGAAGACAGAGACCATGTCAGTCAGCGTTCTGTCGCGGTAACAAAATGTCCGAGGCAACCAGTTTAAAAAGAGGAAAGGGTTATTTCGGTTTATGGCTTTGGAGGCTTCGGTCCATGGCTGTTAACTCAGTTGCTTTTAGTCTTATGAAGAGGAAGTGTGTCATCTTAGGAAAGTGTTTAGCAAAGGGGACCTATTTATCTCAGGCAGCTCAGGAGAAGAGAGAGAGAGAGGAAGAGAGGGGAAGAGAGAGAGAGAGAGAGAGAGAGAGAGAGAGAGAGAGAGAGAGAGAGAGAGAGAGAGGAATCTCATTACTCTCCTCGAGTACACATGCTTCATGACCAAGACTTTTTACCAGGCTCCTTTTCTTGATGGTCTCAATACCCCTCAATAGCCCAACGCTTGGACCTAAGCCTTTAATACCTGGGACTTACGGGACTCTGAGACTCCCTAGATAATCCAGGCTGGTCTCAGCTTTACTGTAATCTTCCCATCTCCATCTTCCATGGGCTGGAATTACAAGTGTGAGCTGCCAGCCCAGCTAAGACCCTAACTGTTGCAGAGAGGCATAACAGTATTGGACTGTGAGTGGGGTGGACCCCTCCCCCCTCCTTCAGATTAGGACTTCGTGGCATTCTTTGTCAAGTCTTCAGGCCATTGTTATTTAGTATTTTTGTCAGGCGAATGAAATATTTTTTTCTAGACGCTTTGGTTTTCATCCTGCACAGAGCTTTGTAAGCAGGTATTTCCCTTTTCTTTCAAGTCTTAAAAGGACGGCAGGTGAATGAGGAAGAAGGAGGAGGAAGAGGAGGAGGAAGGGGAGGAGGAAGGGGAGGAAGAGAAACTACTATAGTGTTTTCATTTACTTGATTAGTGAGTCCTTAGGAATACGGCGAGATACTATAGACAATCAGCTGTGTAAGGCACTAGACCTGTTTCCTGCAGACGCCTCCGGTCTCCAGCTAACACCTTTGGCATCCCATCTTACAGGCCTGTCAGTGCGGCAGCGTGGGTGCCATGGAAACCCACTGGGGCTCAACATGCACAAGCTGGGGACACTAACACTGGGCTTATGAACTTTGCTCAGTGGGCATTGGGAGCTGGCAAATAGATTATTTCTCCTGTACAGAGTTTCTTTCATTCATCCAGGACTCTGGCTCATGGATAGTGCCACCCACACTTAAGGTCACCCCCACACTCAAGGTGACTCTTCTTTCCTCAGCTGAACCTTCCTGGAAATACCCCCATAGATACACTCAGAAGTCTGTTGCTATAGTAATTCTAAATCCCCTCACGTTGACAACCAAGGTTAGCTAGCACACAATGCATTGTTCACGAACCACGGCTATAGTGTTATACAACAAAGCCCTTGAACATCCTTCCGGCCAGCTGAAATGCTCTTTGACCAACAGTTCTCCATTCTCCTTCCGCTCTGGCCTCCAGGAACCATTGCTCAACTCTCGATTCTCTGAACCCAACTTCCTGAAACTCCACACATACTCAAGGTCCTACAGTGTCAATCTCCTTAGCCTGACTCATTCCATCTTCCCTAGAGCCCTCTGGGCTCGTCTGTGATGTCACCAAGGACAGGATTTCCTTCGTGTCTAAAGCTGAATCATACCCAACACTGCGTTATTTTCCATGCTTATCCATCTGTTGACAGGAGGTTGATTCTGAATTGACTTGTCAGGCAGCTGTTCAGGACTGAGAAGCCACTGGTACGTGGCTGAGGCATTTGACAACGTATGTCTGTGGCCTCCCTTCCTTCTTGTTGGCTTTGACAGCCACTAATAACCTTTTCTTGGAACTGTTGTCTCAGAGGAGGACTCCCATGGGTCTTGCTTGGTCTTTGTAACATATACAGAGAGGAGGTCTGGCTGTGGAATGTTTCCTGGTCGCGTTCAGTTGGTGGGTCCTTCCTGATGACTGGTGGGGTGGCATCATTGCAGGAGTGGGGCTGGTTGTCTTGTAGACAGTATAGTCTTTGACTCTGCTGTGACCGCTGCCCCTGGGAGTTGGTGCAACTTAGGAGCACACAGGGCATCTGCCCCTCTGATTGGGTTCCCATTCCATCAACAGTGTGACAGTCATTTCTCGGTCTGGGTGTTCAGGAGGCAATGTCGTCAGCTCTGATCTGTAGGCTAGCAAGCCAACAGAAACTCATGTCAAAGAGGACATCTGAAATCAAACTTCTCATTGAGGAATAAATTGTTTTTTCTCAAGATGCTCATTTTTTTGTCTTCGATCTGTTTTAAACCTTTCAAAATAAATTCATTTTTTTAAAGTTTCAATTCAGCCTTTCCTGATTTCTTCTGATGGAGCAAAATATTTTCTTCTTTCCATAGAACTTTAGGGAAACCTTTATTTTAAAATTTATTACAGTTATTTGCTATTACGAGACCCTCAAGGTCACCTTTTTCCACAAGCCAGAGGCCTTGCACAGTATTTGAACATATACTATATAGAGCTGTGACTTGCCCCCTAGTGATCAGCTTACTCTGGAGCTTTCTTTTTGTAATAGATTAACATATATATGAGATCCCATTATAGAAACCAACCGTTATCTTTTGATAGACAATGATAATCAGATCTGACCTCCCTTAATCTTCCTGGAAGCTAAGAAAATTTATTGCTTACAAGAAGAATTTACAATAATATTAATGAAGCCATGTGTGACAGGACAGATAATTCCATATTGCCCTTTCTCTCTTGATTGATACCTCAGGAGCAGATATTAATAAACATCAGCATCATGTTTCTAACTAGTGTCACACTATTGTGTGGGATCGTCACATATGCATTTGTGCAGGGGCCCACAGATGTGACTCCTGTTCCACCTTGACGAAAGGTCAGAGAATTTGAGCTTAATTGGACTCTTTCAAAGTTGTTGACAACAGTTGTGGCTACAAACAAGATATCCTGACCTCGGGTATGATTACTGGGTGTTTTGGACATTAAAACGGCCCATAGAGGTGGATCTGCTCCACCCTGACCACAGGTCAGAGAATTCAAGCCTATTCCCTCTCCTTCATTTTAAAGCAGGAGGTTTGACCTAGGGAATGGCTGCCTATAGGATACTTGGTCTAGGGTGTATTTGCTACATATTTTGCCCAAAACATCAGAATGATTAGCTCAGGATACAGTGGCCTGATGTCTCATATATTAAAGCAAGTAACTCCTCTGGTTGTCCTTTGTGTTATGTTAAAATAGTCTTTTGCCTTCTTCCCCCCTTTTTGTATTGGGGTATATAAGCGTATGGAAAATAAATGCAGTTGGATTCAGTATCCCTTATTCACTGAGTTGCCCTCCTGGTACTATCCTATGTTCCTGTATTTCTTTTGTATCTCCGTCTATTCTGCCTAACATTTTTAATCTTCATGCCCCTACCCTGGAATGTACAAACTTGTTGAGGCTGGACCCTAACAGATGTTACCTCAATGTGTGACCAATATACATTTGCAGAGCTACAGTGACTGCTTAGTACCTTCTCAGCTGTGCAGACTCTAAACAGACCTCACCACAGGAGGATTTTCAGCCATCAGGGTGCCTGTGCCACACAGTAAAGATGCTGTCTATTACACAAGGCTTTATGGCTGGGAATGTGTGTCAATGGTATAGGGTTTGCTTAGCATGCTCAAGCCTTTGGGTTCAGTCTCCAGTACTGGGAAGGGCTGTGTGAAGATGAAAGCCATATGATAGCTAGGCTTGAGACTTAAAGGTGGGTTTAGTAAGAGATAATGATTATTATCTTTCCGATAAAGAAATCTGGGTGGACCAAAAGGCTAGTCATTGTTAGAAGACAAATAAATAAACAAACAAAGCAAACAAAACCAACCAACCAACAACAACAGAGCAACCCGGGTGAGATGAATAACTTTGATAAAGAAGGAAAACATTTTGTGCTCCAACTGGACTGACCTCGAAGGCTGAGTCATCGGAAGCAATCTAAGAGATTCTCAAGATTTTTGTGTTTTTCTCACCTTTGTGCCACTGAGACTAACAGGTTAAGAGGCAGATGGTAGACAATGTGACAGGTGTCCAGGATGCTATGGCAAAGAGTCATGGTCTTTGGCGCAAAGAGAACTGAGCTCCTATCTTGGATCTCTTGTTCATCACCTGTTTGTCCTCGGGAGTATTGCTAACCAATCTCATCTTCAGTAACCTTGTCTCCAGGAAGGGGGATGATGCGTAACACCAGGTTTTATGAAGACTGAATTAGATTTTGTGTGTAATGAGCTGAGAGATGGAAGAGACTCAGTCAATGGTATTTTATTCGCTGAATAAATGTTTGATGACTGCGTGGAGATCAATGATTCTTTTCTTCTGTTACATATATATTCTTGTACAATTTTTGCAGGACAAAGTAGGGATGCAGGATAGCTAGAACAGTTTTGAAAAAGATAACATGATGGGGGAGAAATCACTATACGAACGCTACATAGGCCAAGGCTATGTGATGCTACAGGAATGACTATGCAGATCCATGGAGCAGAACAGAGAACCAAAACAGTTCATATTAAGCTTTTAAATAGGAACTGAAAAAAATTGTGGAGTGCTCATTATTGAATACAGGATCTTGTAGACGTGAACAAGCACTGAACCACTCAACTAGAGCCTTGAACCCTTTTCAGTTTGAAACAAGGCCTCACTAAATTTTCCAAGCCAGCCTTGAACCCTCTCTATATCTCAAGAGGGTCTTAAATTTGTAACCTTCCAGCCGTAGTCTCCCAAGTAACTGAGATTATAGTTACTATATCTGGCTAAAATTGATTATCTCCATTGTTTTATGGAGATAGTGTTAATGTCAAAGTGCCTCCAGATTACTGTGACACATATCTCTAGGACATTTCTGCCCAATTTTGCTGAAGATGCGAAAGCAGTCCAATGGAAGAATAGTCTTTCTGACAAATGGAACAGGGACAGTTGGGCACTGATAGGGAAAAGAACGAACTTGATCCCAACCTCCCTTTTAAACATTAACTCAAGATATGATGTGGGATTCCCCTCTGTATGCTGTGAATACCATTGGTTAATAAAGAAAATGGCTTAGCCTGATAGGGTCAAACAGAGCTAGGCAGGGAAAACTCAACTGAATACTGGGAGAAAGGAGGCAGAGTCAGGGAGAAGCCATGGAGCCACCACTGGAGACAGACATGTTGGAACCTTACCTGTAGGCCACACCCTTTGTGGTAAAATATAAAATAATGGAAATGGGTTAAATTAAGATGTAAAAGCTAGCCAGTAAGAAATTAGAGCTAATAGGTCAAGCAGTGATTTAATTAATACAGTTTCTGTGTGGTTATTTTGGGGCTGAGCAGCCAGGAACAAACAAGTGGCCTCATTACTACAAAGATGGATCATGGACTTAAATGTAAAATGAAAAACTATGAAAGTCAGGAAACCAGTGAAAATTCTTCAAGACCTGTGTGGAGGTGACAAACTTGTAGGTTTGACACCAAGTGCACGAAAAGAAACTTTGATAAACGAGACCCCGTGAGAATTGAATTTTGCCCTGTGAGAGGCCCTGAGACTAGGATAGAACACAAGCTCTCATGCTTGCAGATGGTGGACCTCAGAGTAGAGTTTGTAGAATGTAGGAAAGGCTTCAACGGTTGAGAGGCAGAGAAATGGCTGTAGAGATGACAAACAAGGACCCACAAAGGTGATCAGCACTACGGTGCCTGGGAAAGGCAAATGACAGCTCAAAATATCTTACGACATTCTTCCTAAGATAGCTAAATAAGAGGACCTCCACCACCAGAAACCCAGCAATCAGTTTCTCCAAACACTAACCATATGTTACCGAGGATCCAGCAATTGCACTTTCAGGTGTGCATCTCAGAGAAGCTAAAACTGTGTTGAGTCAAAAGATGCACACAAATTCCCATGGCCACTGCATTCATAATAGCAGAAAACTGAAAAAATCCACATAGCCTCAGCTGTGTGGATGGTTAAATTGTGCACATCCGTATAACGGAATACTACTCAGCAATAAGAGGAAATGACTGTTGAAGATAACTCAACAAGATGAAAGCCCCTCAGGGTGGTTACACTGACAGGAAAGGCCAATCTCAAAATGTTACAAATTGCATAATCTAATTTAGAAAACATTCTTGAGGTGATAAAGTTGTAAAGATGGAAAAACAGCTTAGAGGTTAGAGAGGGAAGAAGGGGATTATGTGTATAAAATGGTTACAGGTCAGATTCTCTTAAGAATTATTATTAGTGTATGCATGTGCATGTGTGTCTGTGTGCATGAGCGTACTCACACATTCCATGACCTCATGGAGAGGTCAGAGAACAGCTTTATATGGAGTCAGTCTTCCACCTTGCCATGAGTTCTAGGATCAGCTTCAGGTTGTCATGCTTGTACCATAGGGTATCCAGTCTCTTTTCCTGCTGAGTGATGTCACTGGCTCCCTCAAGTGAAATTCTTATGATGGAACTGCTCTGAATTTCATTTGGTAATCCATGAATTTACATGCAATAAAATTACATAGAACTAACACACACACACACAGACACACAGACATGCACATACAGACACACATAGATACACACAGACAGAAATTGCATACATAGACATACATATACACATACAGATAGACATATACACATATAAATCAGTGCAGGATAAAGTTGAGTAATCTGTATATTATTTTAATGCCAATTTCCTGATTATGATAGTATATTACATATAAAATGTAACTCTTGGGGGACACTGGGTGGAGACAATAGGAGATCCTTCTTTGTCTTTTTTTTTTTTTTTATAATTGCACTAAAACCTACCTGTACTTCAAAGTAAAGTTAAAAGACGTTTAGATTAAGGAGTTGTCTCCTCCACTACAAATAAAATGCAGGCTTAATGGAACCCCATTTCTCATGGGTGTAATAGTCTATATACGATTGGGTTTGGAGGTGCAGTGATATCACAAAATTCCATCCAGCTGGAAGAAATCTGCAGGTGCCAGAGCAGTGTTGTCTTCTAGTTCTTTCTATGATGACAAGAAGGCTATGTGTCTGTGCTGTCCCGTGTGGTAACCAATGTCCATGAGCTGGTGAGCACTTAGCCTGTGACTTAGGTAACAAACTTCAAAGTTACTCAGTTTTAATTGATTGACATTTAAATTTACATAGCTTCTGTGGTGGGAAAATCAGCTTGGAGAAATACTTGCTTCAAAAAGTGGGAGGGTAGCAGGGTATGATGGCACACGCCTTTTTGATGTGGGTGGCAGAAGCAAGTAGATCTCACTGAGTTCAAGGCCAACCTGTTCTACACAGGGAGTTCCAGGCTAGCCAAAGTGACACAGGGAGACCCTGTCTCAAACATAAATAACTAAATAATTAACTATCTAAATAAAGCAGAAGAAACTCTCAGAACATATATAACTCAAGAGGGTCAACCCAAACTGTGGCTCCGCATGGAAACCCAGGAGTGTTTTGACCAAAGAAAAAAATTGGAATAGAGTTCTGAAAGTCACTAATGAAAGTAGTGACTTTTGCTTAGAAGTTTAGACCTAGACTAGAGAGGTGGGTCCTAAGGATGTAGTTTCCCCCATGACTTACAGCAATATCTTTGCACAGAGCGTGGGCATAACGGTGTCCTGAAGGACAGAAAGAGACCATGTGAGCGTATGATAAACAGTACTGGTCAAAACTGAGGAGCATGCAACCTTGAACCCCCACTTGGTACACGCAATACTCATTACTCCTTTCTCTTGTTGTTCTGACCAAACAGTGACAAAAAACAGTTTGAAGGGAGATTTACTTTAGCTCACAGTTCAAGAAGGAATTCAGTCCCTCATGGCAGGAAGGCAGGGAGGCAGGAGTGTCAAGAGGCTGGTCACATGACATCCTCAGATAGGAAGGAGGGAATACACAGGAAGTTGGACTAGGCATGAAACCTCGAGATCAAGCTTCCCCATTCTAAAAGTTTTACAACATCTCCAAAGAGTGCCAGCAACCGAGGACCAACTATTGAAACACATAAGCCTGAGTCGGAGGGGTTCACATTCAAATAGCAAGGACAACAGGATTTCATGAGTCCTGAGACTCTTCAGAATTACATGGATGAAGAGGGGTGTCTGTGGACATGAATCACACAATATATTTTCATCATAGTCTTTCCTCTGCCCCAGCACCTCCTCCCAGATCCTCCTTACCTCCATACCCACACAGCTCCATCTGAACTTGAATTTCAAGTGGAGGTGGTGCTGGTCTTATGACGCGCAGGGACACTCTCTGAGGCTCTGAAGAGGGCTGAACACCGGTGATGTGTTTCTTTCTGATTCTCAGGTTTTGTGTGGTTATTCAGTTACTTTGGTATTATCCCCTTTACTTCAGGGTAATCTATTTTGAATGCAGCTTCAATGGATAAAATGCTATAGAATAATTGATTACTAGGTGTGAGACTCCTCTCCACCCTACTCTGTCTCAAACTGACGAAGGCGGAATGCCATATGAACAAAAAATTTGATGAGAGATTTCCACATGGGGTTTGGTCTAGATTGTGGTATTGTTGAATGCCTTGTTTGCCTATTTAAAAAATGGTAAGATTGGAAAAACTAGACTTGGTCTAGAGAAGACAGACGGTAAAAGATGAAGTTTTCCAAGTACTTTTGGGAATCTTGATTTAACCAAGAGGTGTCCCTTAGTAGGCAGTTTGCATATACAGTCATATTTAGGTATCTTAGACCAGAAAACTTATTTTCCTGTCCCTGTACATGCCTGTATGTCACTGTACACAACAGATTTTCTCAGTGTTTTTAGACTGACAGAAACACAAGATATTTAAGAATTCTTTTGACCAGAACAGTACAAGCACAGACCTCTCTTGCTTGGGGACCTCAGAGTATTTCATTGTCACCTTCCTATGAGGGACACATAGGACCCAGCCCCTCTGCCTGTTGGGCACTTAAGCCCCCAGAATGACTCACTGGAGTTTCTTCTGGTAATTAGACTTCCGCTCTCGAGTTCATTACAAGCATCTGTGAGCAAATGGAGAAGGCCGAATTAAGTCTTGAGAACTCCAAGGAGAGGTTGGTGGGGAACTCTTGGCCATTATTGGGAGCCAGGTAGATTTTAGCTGGAAAGTTTCATGCTACCAATCCTGACTCTATGGATGGTCTTCAGGTACGGAGGCCTGGAGATAGCAGGGAACAAGCCAATTTCCCGTGTACTGCTTGATCCTGCCATTGACTGTTGACCTCTTTCCTTGCAGACAGGCCTGATTACCTCAAGGACATAGTCTATGTCACAAAGGCTTCTTGATCTAGCTGAATTCATGTTAGTGCAGTATCATGTGCAGACACTACTTTGAACGCTGAGTTTTCTAGTGTCTTCTGGTTCAGACCATGAGTATCTAGTTCAGCTATTCATACTGTAAAAAAATCGATGTCTTTAAGTAAAGAGAATTAACTACAAAAAATAGTCAAATATACTTGGGACATGACCTCATGTTTATAAGTTAAAATGATGACCTGGTCAGTCTAAGTAGATGGTACTTGCGCATTTTTGCTCTTGGACTTTGGGGGTCTGTTGGCTTGAATTCTCTCTCTCTCATATTTGGGGGGAAGGCAGAGACCAAGAGGACACATTTCTCTGGGTTTTTCTTTCCTGTGTTTGCTGGCTTGCATCTCTGAATCTGTTTATTTCTTCTGGCCAGCTTCTTCCTTGGCCAATGTATTATCTAATCAGTAATTAATCTTACATGTCATGGGGGAATGTAGCAGTGTTGTAAAGGAACCTAATTATTTTTTATTGAACTAATTATTTTGTTATATGCATTGTATGAGTTTTTATGTGTTTGTGTCTCTGGGCTCTGACATGTGAGAGTGTGCTGTGAGGCAACTCTACAAGAGAACACACATGGATGTGCTTAAAGCCAAAGAGGAAGTCTTTAGGGGGGCTGCATGAGGAGTTTGTTCAAGTCACGCAGCCACAAGCCTTACTGTTCTTGGCTTTTTATGCATAGAAACCACATATTGGTTGACATACCTCAATTAGCAAGAATAGCAGTAAGCAGAGGTATGGAAGTCAAAAGAGAAAGGTTAGTACATTTAGGGACTTTCCTAGAAATTATGGACTGTGATGGATTGTGTTTTTGTTTTAGTTTTGGCTGATGTTGGGGTCTTAGGTCAGAATGGTGCTTCTAATATGGCTATGTTCAGGTCTTGGGGCTTGTTACAGTATAGAGGTCAGAGGTTGATGTCCATATTTTCTATTTCTCTCTATTATTTTTATATCTATCTATCTATCTATCTATCTATCTATCTATCTATCTATCTATCTATCTATCATCTATCTATTATCTATCTATCTATCTATCTATCATCTATCTATCTATCTATCTATCTATCTATCTATCTATCTATCATCTATCTATCTATCTATCTATCTATCTATCATCTATCATCTAACTATCTATTTATCTAGTGTGTACATGTCCTAGGTGTGTGTACCTGTCCCAGGTGTGTTTACATGTGGAGGTCAGAGGACAGTTTGTGGGACTTGGTTCTCTCCTTCCACCACATGGGGTTTAGGGTCAAACTTAGGCCATCAGGTTTGGCAGCAAGAGCCTTTACTGGTTGAATCATCTTACTAGCCCTTCTTTCTTCTTCTTCTTCTTCTTCTTCTTCTTCTTCTTCTTCTTCTTCTTCTTCTTCTTCTTCTTCTTCTTCTTCTTCTTCTTCTTCTCCTTCTCCTCCTCCTCCTCCTCCTCCTCCTCCTCCTCCTCCTCCTCCTCCTCCTCCTCCTTCTTGAGACAGGGTTTCACACAAACCTAGAGCACACAGATTCAGTAAGACTAGCTGGTCAGCAAGTCCCAGGAACCTTCCTGTCTCCACTTCCCCAGTGATAGGATTACAGATGGGTACCCTAGTCCTGGCTCTACCATGGGTTATAGGCATCTGAACTTGGGACCTCATGCTTATCCAGCAAGTACTTCCCCCTCTGAGCCATCCCTCAACCCCCAGAATCCAGTTATTTTAATGGCGCAGAAACCATTCTTAAGACCCGGCTTGCTTTCATTGGGTCATTTCAGAGGTTAGGAAGGAAGCATAGATTGTTTCTTGGGATACCCCAGCTTCAGTCCTAACAATGGATTTGATGGTGACACATACAAGCCACAACGCACCGTTCTGCACGGCCAGCCTTGCACACTTCCTGTTGGTTTTACTCTTATGTTACTGTACTAGTTACTTTTGTGCAGTGTGACCCAACACCTGACAGAAAACAGCAAGGTTTGTTTTGGCTCTCAGTCACAGAGAGATTTCAGTGCATCTGGCGAGGAAGGCAGGGCTGAGTGGGTCCCTCCATGGTGGCAGTGTGTGAGGTGAGTAGACTCCTCACATCATGGCAGATTAAGAAGCAAGAGAGCAAGATGGAATCCAGGAGTAAGATCCACCTTTCAAAGCTTGGCTCTAGACACCTCCTTTCTCCAGGTTCTAAAACTTTCCCCAGCCTCCTATGGTACTGCCACCTGCTGGAGAACAGTGGTTAGAACAGGAGCCCGTGGAGGACAGTTCAGAATCGGGGGCACTGAACCATAAGCCCTGGGGAACAGAGGCATCACACAGCCAGACCAAGTCCCTGATTTTCATTATTGTTGATCTTCTTCACTGACCACGTTTTTGAGCAGTGAATTTTCTCAATGTCTATTTTTAACCTTATGGAGAATTACAGATGAAGTTTCAGGAAATTTTGCTCAGTTGTTTGGGCGATTTCCAAACGCGAGATGAGAAGAAATATCTGTCAGCCCATTCAAAAAGTCATTCAGATTCTCTGTTGTACTCAGAAACCCTGAAAATAGATCAATTTACATATGACATTTATTATGGTTATTTATAGTTTGATTTACAAAATATGCTCAGTGCGCACACTTGCCGGGCCCAGACGAGGAAGTGAATACTTAAAGGAGCGTTCAGCTGAGGAGCAACCTGAGGTCTGGCCAGGGTTGACTGGCAGCATGCGTGCTCTTGAATTGAATGTATCAGTTAAAAATGATGAGGGTCAGATGTAGCTCAGCGGCAGGGCATTTGCCTAGCATGTGTAGGGCCCTGAGTTCAATCCCCAGTCCTGAAAAAAATTACTCCCTTATAAAAATCAAATACTACAGCCGGAAACAAACTTAAAACAGAGGATGTCACCTTTAATTCTCTTCCGCCTGATTTTGAAGTCTGATGTAGATGAAGTGATATCAGACAGTGGAAGGAATGTGAAAGACATCTAAGATCGACTTCCTCTTTTGGAATTTTTGTGCTTTAGCTGGAGAGCTTTACAGGCAAGTGTGAAACCCTTGCTGGAGGCAAGGGAGTATTGTCTGGAGGTGTGCTGTGCTGCAGGTTGGAGTTGTTAAGGAACTGGAGAAGGGAGGAGAGGAGAGGGAGAATGGCAATGCTTAGAACAGAGAGCCCAACAGCAATTGTTCTACCGTGAGCAACTTAAGGCTCAAGCTCTCTAGATCCGAGTTGGCAAAGGCCATCAGCTTTTCACCCCCGTGGCTGAACTCCTGTTAAATGCATGTCCACCCTTTTCATTGTATCGTGTCTCAGATCTCTGCCTTCCAGTCAGTTCCCTCTCTGTCTCTGAGCTTGGCACAGAGAACTTCCTCCTACCTTCCTGTGTGTGCAAGACTTCTTTCTCATACTTACTCTGCTGGTCAATGAGCTTGTGGAATTTTATTATCTCCATAGCTACACATGCATTTTATATAATCTCCATAGCTACTCATGCATTTTGCTTGAGGAAGTTCTCCACGTGCCTTTCTCTCTCTTTTCTTTCCTGAGTTTAATTTTTGAATGGGGTACAGCTCTTAAGATTTGTTCCTCATAGCTTCCTTTACATCCTTAATGGCTTTGGACATAACTGTTTTACGGTCTCATTCATATTGTTTAATCATCTGGATTTTCCGAGGACTCTGCACCATGTCTCACCATGGAGATGGAGTCCTAGTGTTTATATTGGGTAAGGCATTGCTTCTGTATTTGGTCATTGAACTTGGAGTTCATCTTTAGTGGCGCTTTATCTGTGAGACTTCTGTGTGGCCTGCAAGATCACCTTTCAGAGTCGCTTTACATTAATAGTCTATTAACAGCCTGGAATGAATTTTATGTTGATTTTTGGATAAAATTTATATAGGGTTTTTAGTTGACATAGCTAATATAAACTTAAAAAATTCTTGTGTGATTGAGACCAGGTGATACATATATATCTATATACCTACACTGATAGCACCAATATTTGTATAATATATTTATTTATTCATTTAATTATTTATTTTTTATCATCTGTATATTTATTCTTAGTGGAGAATATTTTTTTTCCCACTGAAGGCTAGGCTTGAGACAATTACAATAATTACTTTTTAGATAGTTCACGAGGCTGGTCAGCTTTCTTCTTCTTCTTTTTTGTCCTCCTGAAACATGGTACTCTGTGTAGCTCTGGCTATCTTGGAACTTGTTCTGTAGACTAGGCTGGTCTCGAATTCAGATAACCACTTGCTTCTGTCTCCTGAATGCTGGGATTAAAGGCCTAGGCCATCATGCCTGATGATAGCAATTGGCTTGTTTCCCCTGACCAACCCTCTACTTTACAACAGTGGATTTTAAAGGCTCTGTCTTTAAACAGTGGCTTGAGTTCTAATCTCTACATGGATCAAAAAGAAAAAAATTAATAAAAAATCCACAGGGTACTCAAAACAAGACCACCCTTTCTCCTCGCCTTCTGGAGCAGCTTCTGTTTGAAGGCCACCTTTCTTGAACATTCTCTTATTCTCTTGAAGAAAAGCTAGAATCTTAAAATTCTAAGGAATTTTAGATTTAAGAGGTTTCCAGGACATTTTACCCCTCAAGAAGCAGAGTGTATTCCTTACTATTCTCCTCATTGGCGGTTCCATCGTTCCATCTTGTTCTGTGGCGTGTCAGGCGGGCAGTCATCTCTTCCTTTTTTTCTGGCTTATCAATGCATCTCTCTTTTGTGGGTGCTGGCTGGTTTTACACCAACTGACACAAGCTAGAGTCATCTGAGAGGAGGGAACCTCAACCGAGAAAATGCCTCAATGAGATCAGGTTGTAGGCGAGTCTGGGAGACATTTTCTTAATTAGTGATCAATGGGGGAGGGTCCAGCCCATGGTAGGTGGGGCCATCCCTAGGCTGAGGGCCCTGGGTTCTACAAGAAAGACAGCCGAGGAAACCATGATGAACAAGCATGTGAGCAGTACTTCTCCATGGCCTCTGCATCAGCTCCTGCCTCCAGGATCCTGCCCTCCATGAGTTCCTGCCCTCCATGAGTTCCTGCCCTCCATGAGTTCCTGCCCTCCATGAGTTCCTGCCCTCCATGAGTTCCGGCCCTCACTGCTTTTGGCAGTGTTTGTTATATGGAATTGAGAATGAAACAAACCCTTTCCTCCCCAAGTTGCTTTTGGTCATGGTGTTTCATCATAGGAATGGTAGCCCTAATTAAGACAGTGAGTGTCTTTTGTTTGTCTAAAGTGAGCAGAGCTTTCTACCATGGAAAGGCTTTCATCCAACCCCATGCCTTCTATGACTCCTGACCTAGTTCTTCCCCGCTTTTCACAACTGAAGACATTGCTAGAGTGTTCTATTAATATGCTCTAGTGGAGCTGTCGGATTATCGCCCATTCCTGAATATGTCATGAGGACATTTGTCTCTTCTCCTCCACCGGAATGAGTCTCTCCACTGTCACCAATCACAATGTGTTTGCTGCATCTGAAGCTGTTCTAGATGGATGGGTTCGCTAAAGGAACAGAACTCCTGGAACGAAACACACACACACACACACACACACACATGCACACACACACGTACACACACACACGTACACACACATAAACGTGCTTGCAGCATCTGAAGCTGTACTAGATAGATGGGTTTGCTAAATGAACAGAACTCCTGGAACGAAACACACACACACACACACACACACGCACGCACGCACGCACGCACGCGCACACACACATGCATGCATGCATGCACGTGCACACACACACGTACACACATATAAATGTGCTTGCAGCATCTGAAGCTGTACTAGATAGATGGGTTTGCTAAATGAACAGAACTCCTGAAATGAAACAAACACACACACACACACACACACACACACAGACACACACACATGTACGCACGCACGCACACACATGCACACACATACACACACATAAACGTGCTTGCAGCATCTGAAGCTGTATTAGATAGATGGGTTCGCTAAAGGAACAGAACTCCTGAAATGAAACACACACATACACACACAACACACACACTCACTCACACACGCATGCACACACGCACACACGCACGTACACACACATAAACGTGCTTGCAGCATCTGAAGCTGTTCTACATAGATGGGTTCGCTAAAGAAACAGAACTCCTGGAATGAAACACACAAAATACACGTGCACTCCCACATGCACACAATCGCACATCCACACACAGACATACACACATGCACACATCCCATTTATTAGCCTGGATACAGGATGTGGTCCAGGTAGTTCAACAATTGATTGTCTTACACCGGAGGTGCAGAGAATCCGGTAGCTGTTCAGTCCCGAAAATCTCAGTCAGTCCCAGTCTGTTTCTGAAAGCCTAGAGGGCTCCTGCAGGGCCACCGGTTGATAGTTCATGGTTCAAATATTGGCAACAGAATGCCCCAGCCACAGGTCGGATGGAACGCAGTGCGGGAGAGGACAGGCAGACGTGAAGCAGAACGTCCCTCCTCCATGTCCTCTTAGGTGGGCTGCCACTGGAAGGTGTTGCCTGGATTTAGGGCGGGTCTTTCTGTTTTAAATAACTGGATCAAGAAAATTCCCCCACAGGCGTGCCCAGACACTTAGCTTTTAGTTGATTCCAGATGCAGTCATGTTGACAAACAAGATGAGCCATCTCCTCAGCCTTGCTTCCTGTCCCCTCCTCCTCATGCTGTTCTGATTCTCTGAGGCATCTATGCCGATCACCTTCCCCTTTAAGCCATATTTCATTGAGACTCTTGTCATAATATTACTCTGCTTTGTTTGACTCCCCTCGCCCCCGGTCTTGTGATAAAATATTAACCAAAACCAACTTGGCAAGGAAAGGGTTTATAGAGCTGGATCACGGTCCATCACTCAGGGAAGTGAGAACCAGGGACTGACGGCGAGCCCACAGAGGAGTGGGCTCCCTGGCTTGCTCAGCTACCTTCCTTAGATAACCCAGGTCCACTTGTCCAGGGGCAGCACGCTCAACAGTGGGCTGGGTCCTCCCGCATCAATCATTAATCAAGCAGCCCCACAGACATGCCGACAGGCAGTCCGCGGGAGGCAGTTCCTCACGTGAGAGTCCCTCCGCCCACGTGACTCCAGTTTGTATGAAGCTGGCAAAAGCTGACAAGCACAGGTTCGAACTCTCTGGTTCTCATCCTGTGCATCTGGACCCACTGCTCCGACTTCCTGGCTGAGTTACTTTGTTCTCTCCACCGTTGTCCAGGGGTGGCTTTTCGCTTCCCCGCCCTCTGACCTCCTTTCTCTAAGTTATATTCACTTCCAGGTGCCTTTTGCACTGACTCACCCAGCTCTATCTGTAGCCTTCTATTTCTTGAGCTAAAATCCGCATTTTTCCATCGTGAGGAACTTTTTCTGGATATTTTGACCTGTCAAAAATCTTTGGGTTTTACACTAAATATTTCAAAAACTGCGTGTTTTCCTGGCCTGTTTGTTAGCTCTGTCAACAATCACTGTGTGTTTTCCTGGCCTGTTAGCTCTGTCATTAATGTCATTTTCTTCTTCTGCTTCTGGGCATTAAAAAATAAAAAAAAAGAGAGAAAGGATTGGTTCTTGTACATTTTCTCCCTCGCTTTCTCTGATCTGTTTTTGTTTCCTGGTTTCATTGCCTCTCTTCCTGTCCCACTTATCTTCTAACTGGTTTTACCCGCACACAGTTTCACTTTTCTACCCTCTGTCCCACCCGCAATTTCTACCACATTGTTGTTTAGCCCAACCCACTACTGCCACCTTTGACATTACAGCATGATATAGCATGACACAAAACGCATACTAGAGAACTATGCAATGAGTTACAAAAGGAACCACACACATACACACCACACACACACATACACGCATACACCACACACATGCATACACACATACCACACACACCACACACATACCACACATGTATACACACCACACACACATATATACTACACACATACCACACACACATACATACCACACATACACACACATACACACCACACACATACACACCACACATACACACCACACACACATACACACCACGCATCCATACACACCACACACATACACACCACACACACATACACACCACACACACATACACACCACACACACATACACACCACACATACACACATACACACACATACACACACACAGAGTCTCATCGTGGCTTAAGTAAATTTATGATTTTGGTTGGGTAACATTCATAGCTTTTCTTGGTCCTTAATTACGAGCACATCTGATCCTGAGCTCTCTACTCTGCGGCAGTAAAAGCCCGGAGGTTCCAGCACCATTGTTCTAAGTTCTAAGTTAGTTCTTCAGCTCTGTGACTGATTTGGTCTGTGAACAAGGCAACATCATTAGTTATCAGGGAAAAGGTCTTTTTGCTCCAAAATGAAGTGTGAGCATCAAAAAATGGCCAAGATTCACTTCTAAAATGACAATCAAATGGCTTAATAAAAATAAATGAATGCTTTATTGTGGTGAAATATTACCATGTGTTACTAAAACAGATTAAGTAGAAATTGTAATACCGAATTTTGACACAAATGTGCAGTAACAAGGATTTTTATATACCTTTGTCTTATTCTGGACTATTATTGCTGCAATGAGACACCATGACCAAAAGCAAGCTGGGCAGGAAAGGGTTATTTGGCTTATGCTCTTACATCCCTAGTCCATCACTGAGGAAAGTCAGGACAGGAATTCAAACAGGGCAGGAACCTGGAGGTAGGATGCAGAGGCCATGGAAGAGTGCTGCTTACTGGCTTGCTCTCCCTGGCTTGCTCAGCCTGCTTTCTTATAGAACCCAGGACTGCCTGCCCAGGGTTGGCACCATCTGCAATGGGCTGGGTCCTCCCCGCATCAGCCACTAATTTAGAAAATGCCCAACAGCTGGATCTTATGGAGGCATTTTTCTCAATTGAGATTCCTTCCTTTCAGATCACTCTAGCTTGAGACAAGTTGGCACAAAACAAGCTGGCACAACCCTTGTCTATGAGCAAGCATTTCTAGCCCCAGGCACATATCATACAGTTATCAAGATATGCACAAGATGGCTCATATCAACACTATTCTAATTAAACCCAAACTTGAAAGGACTTCAAGAACATCAAATGTGGCATATCCACACAGAGAGTGGAATTCAGCAGGAGAGAGAACAAACTCCAGTTCTGTGGAGTTCCCCAAAAAACCAACACGGAGCTTGAATCCTGTATGTAAAAGCAGAGAGCCTTTATTCTTATTCAAGTTCGAACTTCTTCAGTGAATTGGCATGATCAGAGAGTCCTGAGTTCAGTTGGAGTGGGTTTTTCTAATGGTCTGTCCTGTACCTTTAAGAGACAGGTCCCACTCCCTTCCTCCCCCATTCACCACTGAGTCAGGTGGATCTTCCTTGGCTTCCAGTCTGAGTCCCTTCCTTTCCATCTCTCTCCCTTCTCCCCACTTCTCCCTTTCCCTTCTCCTCTCTCTCTCTCTCTCTCTCTCTCTCTCTCTCTCTCTCTCCTTCCCTCCTCTTCCTTTCTCGCTCTGGTTCTCTCTTTCTCTCTGGTTCTCTCTCTCTCTGATTCTGTCTCTCTGGTTCTCTCTCTCTCTCTCTCTCTCTCTCTCTCTCTCTCTCTCTCTCTCTTTCTCTCCTCTTCCCCCTTCTCCCCTTTCCCCTTCTCTTCCATAACCCACTAAATAAATATCCAACCTCACTCTGCACGGTGTGTGCCTATTCATCTTAGTCTCTCACTCACCTTGCAGCTCCCTGCCTGGGACTCACTGCCCCTCATGGAACCTGGCTGCCTTGGGGATCTGCTGCCTACTGCAGCCACTGGGGAACAGTGCCATTTACTAATATAATAGCAAAGACTGGGGTGAGGGATTTCTAAGGTTCAGGACCCTTGATTGGCTAACATTTGTCTAGGGGTGTCCTGGTTAAAAGCGAAGGGTGTGTGTGTGCCTGTAGGTGATCCTATCTACAATGGTTGAAACATTTGGAATTTCCTTTGGATGGTCAGTTCCTGGGTGGTGCTGTGTGGTCTCAGTTTGTGGCCTTTCTTGGAGCCAGGTGTTACCTTAGGGTAAACCACTGAGACCCAGGCCTCTATTGAGCTTGTCATGATTGGATCCTACAAGTATGTTCTGTGGAGGAGTCATGTGATAAGATGTAAGGAACCAGACATAGGGCTATGCACCAAATGATTTCATCTTTGTAATGTAAAAAAAATGGCCCAAATGAATCATTGCTATGGTTGCTCTTGGGGGTGGGGTTGCTTTTCAGAAGAAAACACGAGGGGTCTCTGTGCCCACCTATTCTTTTCTCTGATTTTGAGGCTAGTCATGGGAGTTACTTGTTTAAATTTGAGCAGAATGCCTATTGCCTTAGTTAGCATTCCAACACTACAACAAAGATAATTAACTTACGAAGATGAAAAAGATTTTTTTTGGCCTATGCTTTTTGAGTTCGAGGCCAGCCTAGTCTATAGAGTTTCAGAACAGCCAGAGCAGCAACACAGAGAAACCCTGTCTCAAATCCAAAAAAGGAGAAGAAGAAGAAGAAGAAGAAGAAGAAGAAGAAGAAGAAGAAGAAGAAGAAGAGGAGGAGGAGGAGGAGGAGGAGGAGGAGGAGGAGGAGGAGGAGGAGGAGGAGGAGGAGGAGGAGGAGGAGGAAGAGGAGGAAGAGAAAGAAGAGGAAGAAGAGAAAGAGGAGGGAGAAGGAGAAGAAGATCAAACATAATTATTATCTTTGTAGAGTAACTGAACTTGATAAAGCTTTCTGTGAAAGACACAAACTCAGGAAGTTGTATCGATTATTAGTGTTAGTTTCTTCTAAATGAGCAGCCTTCTGTGGGCCTGGCTTTTCCTCTTCTGGCTGGTACAACACAGCTGAATAACCTTCACCAGGACCCACTGCCTGAGCATGGCTGAAAGCTATAGTAATCTTGTAGCAACCTGACATTTCACACCCATGAAGCAAGAATCTGGACTCTGAACCCTCTATTTCTTCTTCTGTTTATTCTTTTCCTCTTTCAGAGGCACAGTGACAACTCTGCCAGGGCAGCCGCTCCAGTGGAAACCCCAGTTTAAAGGGCGGTCTCTGGGGAAGAAAGCTTAGGCGAGAAAGGGCAAAAGAGGAGGGGGATTCACCCTATAGACCCTGCATGGAAAAGCAGAATAAGAAAAAGATGCAGTAAAAGAGAACGGAAGAGAAAGCACAATGAAACAAAACAAACACTAACCCCGTTAACCTCACAGTTTTACTATCTGTCAAACAAATAGCAAACAATCCTCTCACTTAAGTATTAGGGCTTTAAAGACAGGGCTGGAATTAAACTAGTAATCAAAATACCGCAATATGGCACAAATGAACAAAAGGGAAGTTTTATAATTCTCAAAACCAGGAAATGAATTTACATGCAAATCAACTGAAGAAAATTCCACCATTGAAAACCAGCCATGAAGCAGAATAAGATTTTAGGCTTATGTTCCCATTGGAATTAAATATACTGAATCAAGCATTTAGGATTTTAAAATAAATAAAAAAAAATGAAAAGCAGAAATACACCCCTCCCAAGCTGAACAAAACAGGAAGAAACAAAGTAGAAGAAAGAAATGACAGCAGGATTAAAAAACAAATCGTAAGAAGCACAAGGAAGAACAATGCATGAAGGTTTGAAAAGAGCAGGGAAGCAAGAAAGCAAGGGAAGGAAGAATAAACAACAAGAGAGTGAGATGGTAGAGCATAAAAGAGGAAGATGTGTAACGAGCGATAATGTCCCCAGAAGAGAGAGGGGAAACAGTGGGGCAGAGCTAATAATATTCAGAAGTGTGGGAAGAAGTAGAAAAAGATAGAAATCAGCTTACCAAAAGAAGGAGCTTGGCAAAATCATCTTAGGACCAGGAATTCTCAGATGCAGAAGGGAACAACTATTATACCCAATGTAAAGATAAAGCCTTCAAGGAAATCGACAGTCAAGACTGATGATCAAAACTGATAAAGCCAGCCACATTGTGGACATTTTTTGAATGTGCATCAATCTCCTTTGCTTAGTGAAGTGATTCAGAAACAAACATACCGATCTTATTTGTTAAAATTTGCTGTGTGCATCTGAGTTGAGTTTAGTTACGGCCAGCTAATTACATACCCTACTAAGGGTAGATAGTCTTCAGTACTCCACCTAAGGCCCAAGACTGTCTGCAGCATCCACCTAAGGCCCAAGACTGTCTGCAAAATGGAGCTAACCTAGATAATTTAAGGCTCTCTTAAATTTGAGTAAGTAAAAAAAATGTATTTGTCAAATGGAAATCAAAAATCCCTTGGAGAAGCAGTTTTGCTTTTGTTTCCACAGGAAACAAGAGGCTGTGGATTCATTCCAGTTTGATATGGATCAGGTTTGACCAAGGGAGGCCTCCTGAAACTTGACAGGTGATATCTATCAACAAAGGTTATAGCTGGTCTTCCCAGGACTTGGTCATTATCTCAAAATTTTCTTAGGAACCCTTAAAGTATAGAGAAAAAAAAGTCCACATCCATGAACTGGGTTGTGGGAGGCTTTTGGTTATTTGATGGGTTACAGTTGTTTGTTATAACTTAGGGTAATATAGGATACAAAGACAACTATTAGTCTCACATATTTTGCATTGGCATGAATTTTGGTATATTGATACAAATTCAAAGTCAATTTTGTTACACTATATTTATATGTTTTTACTCTTGTATATTAATAAAAATTTAAGGCAATTTTTGTTACAACATACTGTTATACTGTTTTTACTCTCATTTAAAGTATTGTACCTATGCCATTCATTTAATAATGTAAGGTAAAATTCTAGTTTTTGAAAGCTATTACTATGAACTATATAGGATAATCAGGAAACATAGGTTAGTGGTAAGTCATTTATAACAATCAAATTTATAGATATGCTAGGTATGTTTTCTAGATAATACAGAGATATACTTCAGATAGATAAATGGTCTTCAAACACTTCAAAGATTTATAGAATATGGCATTTAAAATATTTGTTAACTTAAGATTTTTCATAATGAGACACATCTGTTCCTGGCAGCACTGATTTACTTCAGATATGATGGGCATTGAAGAAACTCCTTATGGAATTTGCTTTCAATGTGGCAAGGCTTGCCATTTGGGCAAGAAGTTGTTCTTGCCTGGACTGCTTGACAGTATGTTGTATAAACTAGACCTGCCAGACCCACAGGAAAGCGACCACTGAACTTTGTCAAGACAAGGTGGGATGGTCCTTCAGGGCTCCTGCTTCCCAGAAGAGACTGCCAGACATTCTTCAGGACAAAAAGGAAAGTGACTGAAAACTGCCAATATAGGCAGGAAAGTCAGATTTCCTGCCCCAGTGAAAAGTCTGCCAGATACTATGGGCCTGAAAATGGATGCTCCAGTGTTGCAAAGGAACATTTCTAGAGTTTTTTGGAAGTCATTTACAATTCACTTTTTGTTTATTTAAACAATATTATATCCTTCTGGTGTCTTGATGGAGTTGAAGATGAGATAGTTATAGTTGTAGTATTTCTTAGATATGTTAGCAAGTAAGTTAGGTATAAAATTTTGGATTTATTAAGATAGGACAAATTATGGAGTATTTTTTTTAAAAGTTTACCAAACACAAATGAATTGAAATCCAGTACATTGTGAATGTAATCTTTACCTGATAATTTTTCTTATTATACAGTCTTACTATACAGTCTTAAACTTTTCATTTTTGTTTAGAAAGACAAAAATTGAAAATGTTGGGTGTTATACCTTTGTTTATGTTGTGGAACATTTGTTTAATGGTGTAAAGATGTGTTGCTTTTGTTTATTCTGCATTTGTTTAACTCTGTGAAGCTGTAATTCTTTGTCTGTCTAAAACACTTGAGGGCCTAATAAAGAGCTGAACAGACAATAGTGAGGTGGGAGCAAGGATAAGCATGGCTGACAGACAGAGAGTATAAATAGAAGAAGAAATGAGGGAGAGGAGGAGCAACGAGAGAACAAGGGGAGGAGGATGTAGAGGCCAGCCTCTGTGTGTGTTTTATTTGGGAGCTGGGCGGCGGGTCCCCAAAGAGTGAAAAAGCCAAAAGAAGAAAGATGAAAAACTAATAACAACACTGACATGAACTTTTGGCTCAGTCTTTGGCCAGCCATTTAGATGGGTGCCTGACCTCTACCTGCTATGTACTTATGAATAACAATTATAAACACTCTGTACTATCATACCCCTAAAGGAACAGACGAGTCCATATGGGGATTGTGTAAACTGGTTGGAGTGGTACAGAGGTTGCTTGCATTTAGCCTCAATAACTTAGGAACTGCACACATATTATCTTCCATTCTCTGACACCTTTGGGAACTGAGAGACACAGTTTTGGTTTTGTCTGTTTTATTGATTTCTCCTTTTGCCTTTATTATTTTTTCCCTCCATTTGCTTTGGTTGTGATTTGTTCCTCTCTTTCTAGTCCCTTCAGGCAGAAAGAGAGTGGTGTGTGATTCTTCCTATTTTCTAATACCAGCATTTAAAGACGGCACGGTTTCCTCTGAACACCATTTGGCTTGTATCCTATTGTAGTTTCAGTTCTATCCAAAGTGTTTTCTTATTGCTTTGATTTCATTTAAATGTGTTTAACCTTCCGATACTTAGTAATTTCCCAGAAACATTGCTCTTACTGATTTCTAGTTTTGATTCTGCTATGGTTATAGTACATCTCTTTGGCTTACTTCATTCTTTTGAAATTTGTTGAATTTTAGTGGAGAGCATAGTCTGAGTGGTGAAAATTTAGTGTATACTTGAAAAGAATGGTGTTGTCTGTCACTGGGTAAGATAGCAATTGGATCAAACTGGTCTGTGATATTTAGGTCTTCTATACCTTTTGCTTATTTCCTAGATACTTGCTCACTCAATTACTGAGACGTGACTGTTGAATTCTCCACTGTTGATGACATATTGTGAATTCATCTATTTTCCATTTGAGTAGATTAGTTTTTCAATCACCTTCCATGAAACCTGTGCTAGGTACATATACTTTTAGCACTGATGATATTCCTCATGGTAGATTATATTATCATAGTATAAAATCATTCTTACTGTAAATTTAAAATTATATATAATGCTCATTTTAGATCCTATAGTATTTGTCTTAAATTGTGTCTTTTATGATAGCTTTCTTTTGATTAATGCTAATTTGGTATATCTTTAAAATCCTTTTTGTGTTTGTGTAAACTATACATAGTTAGGTCTTGCTCTTTCTGACCTTTTGTTGTTCTCTGTCTTCTAATGGGGATAGTTAGACCCTGTTTCAGCGATGTGATAATAACTGTGATTAGATTTAAATTTGCTATTTTTCTATTTGTAATTTTGTTTTTCCCTTATTTTGCCTTTTCTACTTTATCTTGGATTGTTTGGTTTTTAAAATTCCTCTTATTGGATTTTCTTTTTCTTATTGTTTAGTATTTGATGTAGGATTTACAAAATACATGTCATTACACGAGTCTACTTTAGAATCATATATAATTTCTTCTGTTGTATAAAGTCTTTAAAACTACCCTTTTCTTTCTCACCCTTTGTACTGTTTTTTAATCTCATGACTTCCTAGATACTAGAGGGTCAGATAGTATTTCCATGTGGTCCTCTCAGTCACCAAAGCTCTTTTGGTTGCTCAAATCCACGGCTATCCTTTTCCTTCTGTTCTCACAGTATTGTCGGCTGATAAGTCTTCACAGACAATCTTCTGACGGCAGCTCATCTGGCACAGGAGTCAGAGGGACTGTTAAAATGGTGACATGGGGGAGGCAACACCTAACCTAGGGACAAGCAACCGAATTCACGACAGACACAGGAGAGAACATATCCTGATGGTCTTTTTGCAGATTGCATCCGGACTGTGCTATGTGCTTGTAAATTGAATGAGGGGGCAACCAGATACCTTGGCAGGAAGCCGTACAACAAGAGACACTGGCATTGACTCAAGCTGGGAGGAAAGAGCGAGAACAAGGATAGAAATATGTCATCTATATGATATAAGTATTTAAAAAGTTAAGAATTCCTGAGTTAGGAGAATAATAAAGAGGCATTCAGTTGAATGACATCAGCACACCTGCTGGGTAAACTGAGTCTGACTCAGCTGCATATGCTATGAGGTCATCCTCACTTCACCATGAGCTGCTGGAGGCTGAGGGGGATGGCGAACATGGTGGTGGGCAGCAGAGCCTTGACACACCGAACACACGCTTTCCATGCCGCATCAACGTTATGGTTGAACTCAGTGTGCTTCCCAAGTTGGAGTAACCGCCTCATCCGGGAAAGCTTTGACACGGATTTCCTTCCTTGTGCCAAATAAATCCCTGAAAAACCAAATGTTTCCGTGTAAAAATGTGGATCTATAAAAGCATGAGAATAAAACTCTCAGGAATTCAGTCCAATCTTGACTTAGATCCGTAAAGGGAGGGGCAAGCAGATTTGCCTACAGAAAAAGGATTCTGCTTGGAAAATGCCATAAATAAAAAGACGGTCTGGGAAGAATATATGGCAACATTTGTAACAAAAGAATCCTTTATTTATTCACATTAACCAAAAAGTGCTTCAAAACAGAAAAGAAAAAGACTAAAAATTCAGAGCAAAAATGGGCATAACGCAGAAAGAAGGAAGCCACACAAAGAGAGAGATCACATAAAGAGGACAGGATGTAAGAGAAGGCAGGAAGAGGGAGGTGACGTAAGAGAGGACAGGAAGAGGAGGTGATGTAAGAGAGAGCAGGAAGAGGGAGGTGATGTAAGAAAGGGTAGGAAGAGGAGCCCACATAAAGAAAGCACATCTAGTTCATAAACAAGAATCATGTTCACTAATAGTGTAGGAAAAATCAGTGACTCATGTTGACATCCTCCGGACTGACAGAGATTACATTTGATTAAGCCCCATCCCCACATTTGGCTAAGAATCTTTTTTTTTCCTCTCAAATTTTAAAATTCTTTTTATTGATATATATTTTTCTCCAGTCCCCTCCCCTCATCCCAACTCCCCTTATACCCTCTCTCATAATCCCTACACTCCCAATTTACTCAGGAGATCTTGTCTTTTTCTCCTTCCTATGTAGATTAGATCCATGTATGTCCTTTTTGTTGTCTAGGTTCTCTGGGGTTGTGAATTTTAGGCTGGTTTTTCTTTGCTTTCTGTCTGAAAGCCACTTATGAGTGAATACATTTTATATTTGTCTTTCTGACTCTGGGTTACTTTACTCGAAATGATGTTTTTTAGATCAATCCGTCTGCCTGAAATTTTAAGATGTCAATTCCCCTCTCTGCTGTGTAGTACTCCATTATGTAAATGTACCACATTTTCCTTATCCTTTCTTCAGTTGAAGGCATCTAGGATGCTTCCAAGTTCTGGCTATTATAAATAATGCTGCTATGAACATAGTTGAGCACATGTCCTTGTGACACGATTGAGCATCTTTTGGGTATGTACCCAAAAGTGGTATTGCTGGGTCTTGAGGTAGGTTGTTTCCTAATTTTCTGAGAAAATTGCCTTACTGATATCCAAAGCAGCTGTACAGTTTGCACTCCCACCAGCAATGCAGGAGTGTTCTCTTTACCCACAAACTCTCCAGCATAAGTTGTCATCAGTATTTTTGATCTTGGCCATTCTGACAGGAGTAAAATGAAATTTCAGAGTTGTTTTGGTTTACATTATGACTAAGGATGTTGAACATTTTCTGAAGTGTCTGTTAGCAAGTTTAGATTTGTTTGTTGAGAGTTCTCTGTTTAGATCTGTACCCCATTTTTAAAATTGGATTATTTGTTCTTTTGATGACCAATTTCTTGAGTTCTTTGTATATTTTGGAGGTCAGTCCTCTGTCAGATGTGGGATTGGTGAAGATCTTTTCCCATTCTATAGGCTGCTATTTTGTCTTGTTGACCATGTCCTTTGCTTTACAGAAGCTTCTCAGTTTCAGGAGGTCCCATTTATTTATTGTTGCTCTCAGTATCTCTCCTACTGGGGTTTTATTTAGGAAGTGGTCTCCTGTGCCAATGTGTTCAAGTGTACTTCCCACTTTTTCTTCTATGAGGTTCAATGTGGTTGGTTTTATGTTGAGGTTTCTTTTGAACCATTTGGACTTGAGTGCATGGCAATAAATATGAAACTGTTTTTATTCTTCTATATGTTGATATCCAGTTATGCTGGTGCCATTTGTTGAATATGCTTTCTTTTTTAATTTTATATTTTTTGCCTCTTTGTCAAAAATCAGGTGTTCATAAGTATGTGGATTGATATCCAGGTCTTTGATTTGGCTCCATTGGTCCTCCTGTCTGTTTTTTTTTTTTTTTTCTGCCAATACCAGGCTGTTTTCAGTACTGTAGCTGTAGTAGAATTTTAAGTCAGGGATTGTGATGACTTCAGAGGTTCTTTAGTTGTACAGGATTGTTTTGGCTATCCTGTTTTTTTTTTTTTGGTAAGATTTTGGCTAAAATTCTTGCAGATACCCTGTGCCCTGTTTCTCCCAGAACTCACTGGCGTGAGCATTTAAGGTACACTTGACAATATTATAATAATTTAAAATGCTCAGTTCTTTGACTCACCATTTCTACTTTTCTGGGTTTATTTTGGACATACATTTTTAAAGTTGTGTGTATAGGCTGTTCCTTGCTGTTGCCTAATAGCAACAAAAGAAAGCTTTCTGTGGATTCAGTTATCCACGTTGGGTGCCATTCTGTAGTGATGAGCTGTGGGCCGGCTTCCCGCCGCCTTATGCCCCAAAATAATTACACGGAAACTGTATTCTTTTAAACACTGCCTGGCTCATTAGTTTCAGCCTCTTATTCACATCTTGACTAACCCATATCTAATAATCTGTGTAACATCACGAGTGGTGTCTTACCGGGAAAGATTCTAACATATGTCCATCTTGGGCAGGAGCTTCATTGCATCTCTCTCTCTGAGGAGAGGCACGGCAGTCTCTCTCACTTAGGAGAGGCGTGGTATCTGTCTGAGCCATCTACCTCACTTCCTTTTTCCTGTTCTGTCTACTCCACCTATCTAAATCTTGCCCTATCAAAAAGCCAAGGCAGTTTGTTTATTAGCCAATGAGAATCCTCCATCAGGGGGCAGAATAGTAGTATATTGGTTTAGCAGAATAATAGTACCAGGTTCTCCTCTAGAACATATGACCTAGCCAGTCATGGGGTTTGGGCTCTTAATAATAACGGGCATGAGTTGCATCTTGGAGAGTAGCTTTAAATCTAATCATAAAGTGATGGGTTACTCCCATAACGTTTGCACCACTACTGCACCAGCAAGCATATCTTGCTAGGACAGTCATTAATTTTGCTTCCAGGGGCCAGAACAGGGTAAGACTGTTAATGGCTTTTCTCCCTGGTAATGTACATAGCACCTTCCAGCACCGTGGAAGCTAGCCATAAGGATGAAACTTCTAGGAGGATACCAGCTTGATTTTTCTACATCCTGTGACTCAGGAATGTGATGTCTTTAGCTATAGGGTTTTACCATCATTTTTAGGAGCATGACCAAGAGCAATGGCTATAGCCTATAATGTGGCTACCCCTGTTCCAGGAGATGTTCCTATGCCCACACACATACAAGCAGCACTAGGAAGATTCAGGGGGTTTACAAAAGAGAACACAAGAATTTGGGAAGAAGAAAATGGTGAAAGAGAGGGCTGGGGAAGAAAAGGGATGGGGGTAGATCTGACCAAAACATATGCATGTATGAAGTTCTCCAACAATAAAAGAATGGGCAGCCATTAAGAAAAAGCACCCATATTTCCATTTCCTGCGTGAAGGAAAAACAGCTGAATTAGCCTCTCATTCCATCTAAGCACTTTTTGTTGCGCATCTGCGAGTTGACACAGCATTGATCCATTCAATCTGGTTCCAAATTGTTCTGCTAAACGCTCCACAACTTTTGTCAGAGAAACTGTCCCCCTTCCTTCAAGAGCGATTGTCTATAATTAAGGAGGAAACCAGAAAATAATGATAGGGTTCTCTTCTGCCTTTCTAATGGCTTTCTTATTAGGCATGTCTGAAGCAGCCACTGAGATGCTGATTTCCCACGTAACCAAAAGAAGTCAGCCGCTACCCAATTATTTCTTTTTTTAAAACTACAAAGGGAAGTGTATCAGAAAGGCTCTCAGTGGGCTAAAGACACCATGGAGCACAAAGGGAGAAATAAACAACTCTACCAACAGCAACAAAGAGCTGAGAATAAATGCATTATTAAAGAAACATCTATGATCATTCTGATGAGGAGCCAGTGCATTGCCCTAGGGGATCTTTGAAGTGTGATTGTGTCAGAAGGAGGGAATGTATGTAGGAAAGGGCATTGTGGCTTTGGGGGTATGATGTTGTTTGTGCCTTTTTATGGTAAAAGGCATTGAGATGTCCTCAGACTGACGTTTAATCCTGACCCTGGAGATGTTATTGCTGCAGACGTCTTTCTTGGAAAGTAGCAGGTGTTTCTAGATTGCCAGCTTATTACTCTGTTGGACACCTGTGAGAAAGTGATAAAGCTCCCAGAAGAAGGACTCTTGTCCCTCTTTATTGCCTCTTTTTTTTCCCTTTTCTCCCCAGGTGAAATGAAGGAAGAGATGCTTGGTATTGCAAGCTCTCCTTGGCATTGGTGAGAGGTGGCCAGCGGTAGTGAGAACAGGTTTGTCTTACAGATGTCTTTCTGGGAGATGGAGAAGCCTTCCCCAAAATTCATGTAAAAGTTGAGTGATCCCTGTTTAAAATGCTTGGGGCTGGAAAAGGGAGGGAAACGGAATTCTGCCTTCAGCCAGTCTTCAGACTCCCGCTGCATCAGCTCTTCTCTAGGTGGGCATCTAACTTGTCGGCCTACCCTGCAGATTTGGAACTTTCTAGTCTCTAAAAAATGTGTGAACCAATTCCTTAAAATACTTGTCTATATCCTCTCTCTCTCTCTCTCTCTCTCTCTCTCTCTCTCTCTCTCTATCATCTATCATCTGTCTGTCTGCCCGTCTGTCCATCCATCCGTTCGTCTGTCTGTCCGTCCGTCTGTCTGTCTATGCCCTGTTGGTTGTTTCTCTCAAGACTCAGTATTGATACTCAGGGCCATATGTAAGGCCTTCAAAATTTCAGAGTCTTCATATAACCACACGTTAAAGGGTCCTGAGACTCTTTGTGCATGGTTTGACAGGACTTGTTTGAGGCAAAGAAAAGCCAGACTCTCACCACTAGACTTTAAAGGAGCAGAGTCCGACTGCCAAGAAAGAGAGATGGGAAAACGAAGGCTGGAAGTTATGGATGGGGTCAGCCCTGAGCTTCACGTGGAGCGGGGCCCCTTTCCTGAGAACTGTTATGGTAATGAAGACACATGGGCAGCTGGCCAGGCAGCCACCAGAGCCTTCCGACGCTGGTAGGTTTCTTGGGCTATCACAGTATTTGCTTTCACGCTTGGGAGATTATTGACACTTGGCTGTCACAGCAACAGCAGCAGGGACAAGACCCACACCACACGGGGAAGGCGTAGGCCTGGTTTTCATCTGCTAGGTCCGGGGACATGCCCATGTAAATGGAAAACAACAGCTAGGGATGGCTCCTCGCCTGGACATCTGTCGTCACCCTGGTAGCTGTGCTTGCTCCCTCAGACATGAGTGATGGGACTGAGGGTGAACTGGAAAATTTTTGCCACATGGAAGCCAGGGACAGTGTTCCTGAGGAACACTCAAAGTCCAAAGTCATCTGCAGTTTGATTCTTCCCATGGGGGCGTTCAGTGCTGCGGTTTACAAACTGACAGGCACTGTGCCAAATCTGGTCTCTGTTCCAAGCAGCCTGCTCCAGGCCTACTAATTTTTTTTTTTTAAAGGCAGGATTTCTCTGTGTATCCCTGGTTGTTCTGGAGCTCACTCTGTAGACCAGACTGGCCTCCAACTTAGATATTTGCCTGCCTTAGCCTCCTGAGTGCTGGGATTAAAGGCAGGTACGACCACCGTCCATCTAGTACAAATATTCTTTTTTTTTTGAGACAGGGTTTCTCTGTAGCTTTGGAGCCTGTCCTGGAACTAGCTCTTGTAGACCAGGCTGGCCTCGAACTCACAGAGATCCACCTGCCTCTGCCTCCCGAGTGCTGGGATTAAAGGCGTGCGCCACCACCGCGCAGCTTAGCACAAGCATTCTTAAATTGAAATTTTTCTGTGGTGCTCGTGATGCCTCACCCGTCCCTGTGGGACTGTTGGCAGTTACTAGATGCAGGGGAGAGGATGTCATTTTTTTTTTTAGCAGTGTCCATGTCCCAATAAACAACTCTGCACACGCACAGACGCACATGCACTCACACCAACCACATGGGAAGTAGGGAGCTTGTTGGGGAAAAGAATTTCAGAGAGAGAGGATGAGGGTAAGATGGGCTAAATGGTGTGAAAAAGACCAGAATTCACTATTCGCGTGCATGAAACTGTCAAAAAGTGACAATTCTCTTGTGGTTTCCACTCACCTTCCAACATAGCTGAGTGTGGCCAGAATCAGTGAGTGGAGAGAATTCTGTACTGCACAGGTTTTCACTCAGCGTTCCATGAAGAACATGTCTGCACTTCATCTCTCTTCATAAATATCATTTTATAGCTGCTGGATTATTTCAGAGTGGGTGTGCTGTGGGCAAGTCAGTCGTTCTTTCATTCTTTGTCATTAAACATGTCCAGTATTTATTTAAATTTCATATCTATCTATCTCTATCTATCTATCTATCTATCTATCTATCTATCTATCTATCTATCTATCTATCTATCTATCTTTGTTTTCTCTTTTAAGTAACTTCCTTCAGCACTTCCCAGAATGAGTCACGAGAATGAGTATATCTTCAGCCTTGACACTGATTGCTCTATTGTTTCCTACAAAAGTTTGTATGGCTATGAATGACCAACAACAATGTGCAAGCGTGTCCCTTCTGCCAGATGAGTTGTCCGAGTGTATTAATCATGGCGAATACAATGCCATTTTGTAGCATAGTTTTCTGTTCGATTTTTTATATCAAAAGTAACCATTTTTCATATATTTTACCAGTTATATTTTTCCTGTGTTGACTGTGTCTCTCGAGATAATGCAGTTTGCAAATTAATTTCATTTTGAGCTCTTGACACACTAGCCAGAATGAACAGAACTCATTTTCTAGTCCCTTATTTTATTTTTAACTGCATAATTTCTCTTTGTGTAAAAACTGAATTATGAAGTTAAAAAAAGTCTTAGCAGACTTTCCAGTTGTCTTATGCAGAACAATGCAGAACAATGCAGAACAATGCTCCAGCTAACCCCGTGCTTGCATGCACTTATTTTATCTTTGTTGTTGTTCTTGTTTTTATCTGAAACTTGAACTTATTAGAGTAGAATCCAATTTCTAAGAAAACTTTGGCCTCCGAGTTTAGCTCCGGTTCAAAATGGTTCTTACTACCTCAGATAAAATCAACCAATAGCACAATATACCAAAATAAGAATGAACTCATTTTAATAATGAATATACACCCGGTGATCCAGTGTTTGCCTTGAAGTTTCCCTCACTCCTGTCACCCTTTATTATCCAGTCCCTAAGCTGTTTCTAGTCTTTGATAGGTGTGGCATCTATGTTTGCCAACAGTGGAGAGCATTTGCAGGTAAGGTTTAAGCACTCACTTTACTTGGTGCTGGCTCTTTTCTTCCAACCTGAGCTCTCATGTCTTTCTGGATGGGTTGTTTAGGATGCCCTTTGCCCTGGTTACTATCTGGATCAGAGCTAATCAACAAGCTGGAAGTAACCATTAACTAAAGGCCTGCATTCTTACCAGGTGTGTGTGTGTGTGTGTGTGTGTGTGTGTGTGTGTGTGTTGCCTCCTTCCCCCACAGCAGCTGGGATTGGAAGAGGCAATCTATTCTAACTTGGTGGCCTCTATTTGCCTTCCTCTGATCTTTTGCACTGAGACCAAGCTGTTGCTTTTCATACTGAATGCTGCGGTGAGTTTGTATGTCTCCCCATAGAAGATGGAGAGCCACTCTCCAGGAGTGTGTTAGCTCACAGGGGCTCCTCAGTGAATGCTGTACCATGCCCTGATGACGCCCTTTCTTTCATGGCTTAACTTGTGGACCAGTTTAGAACTTGACAGCAAGAAGGCGAGAATGAGAACGAAGGAGAGGAAGCCCGGATGGATCAGAAGTTTAAGTTGTGACCACTGATCAGCAGGTGTCTAGCTCAGGATAGTTAGCAGGTGGTAGGTGACGACACCGCCCCTTGGTTCTGAATTGTAAAACTGTATCCTTTGATTGCCAAGTTTGGGTTCTTGACTCGAGGGGAAATAATGAGGAAAAGGAACAGCTGGATGAAGGACGAGTGGAGAACGGGATGGGTAGGGCGCCACACCAGGGAGGCAGCTGTAAACCAGGATGGTGTGGCTTCAGGAGAGTCTAACTCCCAGGAAGGAATCAGAATCCAGTAAGACGCCAGGAACTTGATAGCTGGACTGGAGGCCACTGGGGAGGTAGGGAGACAAACTGATGCTCACAGAGACAGCCTTAGTGTTCTGGCCCACTGATGAGATGATGAGATGAACGTGTGTGGTTTGCAGGGCTGGATGTTTGCATTCCCTCCACACTCACGTGTTAGATCTCACCTCCACTCCTTCATCATTCTGTGAGACAAGAACACAACATCCATCCCATTTCCCTCTCACCATGGAAAAATCATGAGAAACGACCCTCTCCAGGCACCAGATCTGCTGGGTGTGGAGCTTGGACTTCCAGCTTCTAGAACAGGGGAAAATACATTTTTATTTGCACGTGACACCGTTCACAGGCACCTCCGTTAGAGCAGCTGGAATGAACGGCTTTGTTGCTCAAGCTATCTGTCTTGTTCACTTCCCAGCTGGAATTTTGTAAGAAAGCCTTCAATTTTGACATCTGGGAGAGTGTTTCAGTACCTTGTGTCCTGAAGGGAGGCTATGAGCCCTGCTCTTTCCATACAAGATCACCAGCCCCTTCTGTGTATTCTCATGACATTCTCCATGTTATGAACATTGCTTGCTTTGAATTTTTGTCATCATCATTATGGCCTTCTATATCATCATAGTCAAGACCATCGTCATCATAATAATTATCACTGTCATAGCTATCATAAGCATCATCATCATCATCACAAAGCATTTAGCTTTCTGCTATACACAATAAAAGCAGAAAAATAATACAACAAATTTCCATGTATCTGACAACTAGGTTTAATAAGTGTTATTAAATGTTAATATTCTTTTTATTAGGCTTTATGAAAAATAAATACTATTAAACACACATATGTTTTCACAGATACTGTTAAAAAATCTCATCTGTGTATTGTTTCACCTTTTTCTCTTTGTGACAATAAGTACATAATGACCCATTCTGAGGAGATAGAGTTCCTGGGGTAGACAGTCCTGGCCAAAGTGCCACTGCATCTTATTCATCCTGGATTTTTAGAAGATATTAGTGGCATATTGCCCTTCACCACACCCAGTGGAGGTTCTGACAATGTTTGATGTGCTGAGGACAAAAATGTATTAGTTTCCTCAGTGAGCATATTTCCCTGGTTTTGTCATTTCCTCTTTCTTTTTCTTTCTGTAGCCTGATAATATGCATTTGCTTCTTCCTCCCACAGAGAACTCAAGCCTCGGTATCTAGACTTTGTAAATATGCAGTATATAAACGTCATCCACCTCGAGGAGGTTACAGATGCATGCAAAAACCAACTCGATTGCCTTAGAATTCATTTCAGATGCAAAAGAGAAATGAGGGGATGTGTGATGGGAAGGAGAGGAGGGAAATGAGGCATGAGCTATATTAAAGAAATCAGCTAAATTAGTGTCACTAGAAGCTGTTAGTATTTAATATGAGTAGAAAATACTTTACCATTTCACATAAACTCTTGCCGAGAAATCCCAGCTCCAATCACTTGACACATGGATGTGGAACGCACACACACATACACACACTCAAACGCACACACACACACACACACATACACACACACACACACACACACACACACACACACACACACACTTCTTGTTCACTTTTGTCTTTTTTGGCTCCATGAAATCTCTTGGAGGACTGTTAAAGACTAGATGGAGGGTGGTCCAGCCTTTTTACATTGCAACATGGTGTTGCTATGTGCCAGTGCGATGTTCTGCTTTCATAGCCAGCCTGGGATGCAGGCAATCCAAGTAGCTGCAGGTTGAATACACCTGGTGAAATAATTTTAATTGTAGCTCCCAAGAGATGGAAGGTTCTCTTTAGCATGATCACTGTCTCTTCCACAGTTCTGGTCTTCTTAACCACCTGTTTCTTTGGTGGAATGATATCGGTGTTTCTACACAGATTTGGAGCAAAAAAAGACTTGGTTTTATTCATATTTTTTTTCTCTGAATGAGGGAAGCTTTTCAAAATGAACATACTGAACCGCAAATTATCATCCCATTACAAGCTTAAAATTATAGACAGCTGAGCCAAACATGCTACCCACCCCTTCTTCCCTCTCCTCTCTCTCCTCGATCCAGTCTTAGCACACAGCTACACATTCCGGATGATCGATTTGCTTAGCTGTGACAGTAATTTCCCAACCCCCATGTGTTTTTTTTTTCGAGACAGAGTTTCTCTGTAGCTTTGGAACCTGTCCTGGAACTAGCTCTTGTAGACCAGGCTGGTCTCGAACTCACAGAGATCCGCCTGCCTCTGCCTCCCGAGTGCTGGGATTAAAGGCGTGCGCCACCGCCGCCCGGCTTCAACCCCCATGTTTTGCTTCGCAATGGTGTCTCAGATTTCATTCTCAAACGATAGTGTCTGTTGCAGGCACTATGGCAAGCAGTCTTCCACTTGGGCTCTCGTGTGGTTCAGGATTTGGATGTCCAGCAGTTCTGGATATCAGAAAGGAATCCGCATTACTGGGGGCTGCTGCCCTATTGAATGGTGGCCTCATGGTCTTCGGCTGCTCACTGATCAACACCACTTTTGCTCTCTCTATGTAATGCCTTTATGTAAAATGCTAGCATCATCCACTACAATATGATTAGCTATGAAGACAAGAGATATGTAATCATATACGGTACCTCATTAATTATTTAATCAATTTATTCAACATTTACTGACCACCCACGGTGTAGTGAGTACTGTGCCAATTGGTGTACATAAAAAAAAGTAAGAAATAATCTACTGGTGGAGCTCATAGTGCGGCAAGATGTACAAACAGAGGAAGAGAACGCAATGACCTATAGTTGCCTTGGGGACAAGGTAACACCTTAACTCTATGTTGACCAGACAACTTCTAAAGAAAAACCGAGGAACCTTCCACCAAGTGCTTCTCCATCCCCACGGTCACCAGGCAAGGCTGTGGGGCTGTGAAGGTTCGGTGAATTGCTCTCAGGATGGGCGAAGGCTCCAGAACTTCAGCTACTCTACAGCTCCTTACCCCCACACCCCACTCCACGTAAACCGGACTTAGGACTTCAGGACGTGCCTTGCCCTGCTCTCCTTCTGCGCATGCTGTTTGGAGACCTCCTCCCTGTTGCTTTGCTTGGCAGTCTTACCAGCTTCAAGGCCAGGCTCACCTTGTTCCAAGCCACTGCACCACTAGGTGACATTCACCTGCACATGGCCTTGCGTGGGCTTGACTGTGAAAGCCACAGGGTCTCAGGGTCCCTTGGAGACCAGAATGCACCACATTCCTTTTCCACTGTTGGGTTGTTTTGCACTGACTAGAAACAATTTGTAATTTTATTACATTTTACTTACTTGTTAGTTTTGTACTGGTGTATGTATAAGGGTATATGTGTGTCATGGAGTCTGCATGTGGAGGTTAGAGTCCAGTTTACAGGAGTGGGTTCTAGCCTTTTACCATGTGAACCCTTCCTCCCCCCTCCAGGGATTGAACTCAGGTTGCTAGGCTTGGAGGCAAGTGCCTTTATCTGCTGAACTATCTCCCCAGCTGTTAGGAACAATTTGATACAGGGTGAGAGAATTCAGTTTTGATTTTTCTGGATGAATTCGTAACAGGATACTCCTTATATGTATAGTGGGAAACCCTGCTAAGCTGAATACTTTTTCTCATTGGTTGGGGACAAGGAATATTTATGTGTGTGTGGTGGGGGGGGAGGGATCAAAACATTTTGCTTTTGAGTTCTGTTCTGTTAGGGTAGAGAAATAGCCCAAATAGATTTATATGAGGCCAGGAAAAAAGGAGGAGAATTTGCCTACCAATAGAGACATGGGCTTAAAGATCTGTAGTAACACTCACTGTCCTGGGAATTTTTGTCGCCAGCCTGACTTAGGCAGGGGTAGCTGGAGGACCATTCAGTAAGCTAGACACAGCTTTCCCCTGGTGTTCGGCTGCTAAGACTGCGCAGTGGGGGAAGATCCGGTGGTTAACATGTGATTTTGAGGGTTGAGATCATGAGATACAGGTCACTCTGCTGGGACTCAGCAACCTTTGCTTGTGTTCCTGTTGCGGCTTCAGAGAGACAGCATTTGACAAATCAATGAGGAGATGTTAATTCTGCCGTAGATTGGTGCTCTGGTTCTGAGCTCAGAGTTTTGTACCGTAAGGCCTGGTTCCTAGTGAGATCACATTAAGAGACTGTGCAGTCTCTGAGAAAGGAGGTCTGGTGGGGAGCCTAGAGGTCACGGGGTTTGTCCACAGGGTGTGGGAGGGGCAGTGGGGACCCCTAACCTCTTGTTCCTCCCTTGCTTCCTGGATGTGAGGTTTTTCTCCGCTACAAGTTTTCATCATCATGCACCGCCTAAACAGTCTGAAGAGCAATGAATCACAGATGCGATACCCTGAGCCTAAGAAAGCGTTTCTCTTTCTGCGTTTATCTTATCATCTTACATGTCTATTTCCGCAGCGGTGGTGGTACGAAGAGAGCGCCCGTAGCTTTTAGTTTAAGAGTTTCAGAAAGTATAGGAAGAGGTGAGAAAAACACAAATCCCAAAGGAGTGATAAATGAGTGGAGACGCAGGCCACACATATTCAACATTCAGGACTTGGAGCTGGGTCGGGTGATCATTGGTGTGAGTGGGTGGGCCCAGGCCCTACTCTGAGAATCATCTTCTCAGATGTCTGGCCCTTTGATGATGTCACACTCCGTAGGAGCAGAAAACCAAAGGATCAAAATAAGGGCATTACTTCAAATCCATTGTTTTTTTTATTTATTTTTAAATTTTGATTTACTTAATTTATTTTTGTGTCTTGTCTGTATGTACCCCTGGCACCATCTGTGTGACTGGTGCTTTGAAGACCAGAGGAGGGCTCTGGGTCCCTTGGAACTGGAGTTACAGATGGTTGGGAGCCACCATGTGGGTGCAAGGAGCTGAACCTGGGTCCTCTGGAAGAGCAGCCAGTGCTCTGAACAGCCACGTCATCTTTCCCGTCCCTCAAACATCTAATTCTTGATACCAAGACATCATGTGATTGATTTTATTGGCATCCAAGAGCTTGGAGTAGATGTGGTTGTAGCTGGAATTTGGGAGACTCGATGACTGTGATGATGGCCTTCACAGTGGCTTCTTATTGCTGTAATGAATTGTCTGGGAGGATTTAGGGAGTGGAAACTCATCTCAGTTTAGAATGTCTGTCCATTATCACTGAGTGCCACAGTTTCTGGGCTGTGGTGGGACATTCACGGGCATGTGGGACAGGTGCCTGCTCATCTCATGGTGTCTCAGAAGCTGAAAGAGAGGGAAGATATTCCCTCCAGGCTATCCCAATAGTTACCTACTTCCCCAAGTAGAACATACTTTCTAGTTTCTACTACCTTCTAACACTGACATCAAATTATGAACCCACGCATGAACTAATCCGCTGCTGAGGATCCAACCTCATGACCCAGTCCTTTACCAAAGTCCATTTATTGACAACCAAGGCTTTAAAACATGACCCTCTTAGGGAAACATAAATGTGAAGTAAGTAAAATATTCCCTTATATGTGCATATGCATGTGTACATACATGTGTATGTGGAGGCCAGAAATTGATACTGGATATCTTACTCTATTGCTTTTTGTTTTATATTTGAGACAGGGACAGTGACACTGGAGTTTGTCAATTTAGGCTAGGCTGGCTGGTCAGCGAAGTCATGGGACCCTCCTGTCTCTGCCTCTTCAATGCTGGGGTTCCAGGCAGTCAACATCATGTCTGGCTCTTTCTATGCGTGCTGGGTATGCAAACTCAGGTCATATTGCTTGGCTAGAAAGCATTTCACTGTCTGAGCCATTTCCCCAGTCCTTGATTTCTGTCTGTTAAGAAGTCTAGTTAGTCCCAGACAGCATGATACCCTGGGGGAAACTTGAGACACCAGTCTTAGAGCCTTACCCTTAGTGAGGGTGACACAATTATGCTAGGAACTGGGCATCCACGTCTCCTTTTAAAACCATGATCAGGGTTATTCATTTGTCTTTTTGTTATTGTTATTGGTCTGCAGAGTTGGCAACTCTTTTGGCATCGCATGGTCTTGGGGGAGTCTTGAAAAATCTGTTGCATTTAGAAAACGATGTTTGAGATTCTGAGATGTTTTAATCAGCTTAGAAACAGTCTACTTTGGTAATGGGAGCGGGGGACACGAGTCTGGAAACCATGCCACTCTCGCTCTTTAATAGCTGATTATACTGCAGGAAAATGGCCGGGCAGTGGCATTTAGAATGAATATTAACAGTGAGTAGAATACAAACCATATAGTCTTATTGGATTGCAAGCCAGAGACAGACAGAAGCTGAGAATTTGTCTGAATCTGATTAGAGAAATAAAATTTCAGACAGAGGATTGATAGATGATGTGGCTGCTGAACTTGGGATCCTTTGGGAGCTAAATGTCCTCGGAGAATGCATCATGGAATTTCAGAGCTAGAGAGAGCTCAGGCATTTCATCCGGATGTTCCTGTGCACAGATGACAAAAGGAAGGCTTAAAGGAAGAGAGAATATGACAAGGTTTTAGCAGCTAATAGGAGACCGAGTTTCAACTTGAATCCACAGCAGATTATTAGGAAGCTAGAGGCAAATTGATGTATCACCCTGTGCACCTCACTGACAGATCTACCTGCAGTATGTGCACAAAAAAATGTTTGTCAGGCTGTAGGAATGCATGCTCTTATGCTGCCTGAGTTACCCTGCCAGACATTTGGGGATCCCCATAAATGGTCCCTGTGTCAGTTACTTTTCTATTGCTCTAATAAAACACCATGACCAAGGAAACTTAGAGAGAAAGGAATTTGCTTAGGGTTACAGTTCCAGAGGGATAAGAGTCCGTCATGTCAGGGAGGCATGGCAGCAAGTGTCAGACGTGGTGGCAAGAACAGGAAACTGAGGGCTCACATCTTCAACTGGGAGTGTGACCAGAAAAAGTGAATTAGAGGGTGTGCAAGGCTTTGAACTCTCAAAGCCTGCCCCAGTGAAATGCTTCCTTCAACAAGACTACACCTCCTAGGACCCCCAAACGGCACCACCAACCCCAAAGTGACCAAGTATTTAAATTCTTGGGACTATGAAGGAACTGTATTAGTCAGGGTTCTCTAGAGGAGCAGAAATTTTAGAAATATATATTTATTTATAATAAATAATATTATATTAATTATTATATATTAATATATCATATATTATTATATATCATGTTATATTATTATATATTTATATATATGATTTATTAGAATGTTTTATGGTCTGTGGTTCAACTAGTCCAACAATGGCTGTTTACCAATGGAAGGTCCAGGAATCCAGGTTCTCTGTGCCTAACACATCAGCACTGTGCACCTGAACCTTTTCTCAGAGAGACAATGAGGAGAGAAGAAGCTGTTTCACTCCCTGATCCCTGTCATCTGGACCCGGGTTACCTATCCAGAGGCCAGAGATACCACATCCGCAGAGCCAGAAGCCAGAGGACCTACAGTGATGCTTCTTTCAGTCTCATCCATTATCCTTGCTTCTAGTCTTCAAACCGTTGTCTTAGACCAGGGACCTGGCATTTCCCCACGACCTCTCTGGACTGAGAACGGGATTTCCCCTGTCACTGCTCTCGCTGCTGCTCTTTTCCCATTAGACTGAGAAAAGGTCTTACACTGTCTTTTTGAGCTAGACTAAAATGTTCTCACATCCCCTCTCAGTCTTCTAGTCCTAGACATAGGTAATATGTGGTCTTGGACATACAAGGATGGAAATACAGTGTACAGGAATGTTGTGGATTAGCATGTAAGCAGGCCTAACTCACAGGGACTGGTCAATTTCTTTTTCGTTTGGGAGCTAATTATGTATTTTTAACTGACAGATCTTAACAGGGAACTCTGGGAAAAGGGGAAGCAGGTTAGCTTTCTGTTGAAAACACTTTATCATCTTTGTTCTGATAAAAATGGCTTATTTACGAAGAGGTTTCAGGCTGGGTTTTTGTGATTTAAGAGTTTTATTATCTTTGGAAGCTTCTTGAGTCTCCAGAAATGCCTGTTGGAATGTAAAAAAACTACAGTTTTTTTTTTCCAAAATGTATCTTCTTTTGCCATAATAATCTGAGGTTTTGGTATTTGCTTGAAGATGAAGGATTGGCTGAGTAACTTAGAAGCCGTCTATGGAGCAGGTGGTCAGTGACTGGAGGGGACATATTCAGGGAAGGTTTGTGAAGATGCACAGCCCTCACCCAAATGCTGCTTCTTCTTGCCTTGTCTCCCCTGTACTATTTTATTAAGCAAATCTGACAATATCAAGAATTAACTGAACTTTAGACGCTGAACTAGGTGAGAGGTGTTCAAAGTTGAATAATACCCCACCTTAGACCGCATTCACAAGTTGATTTCAGATCTAATTCAACCTAATTTGAAAGGTGAATGAATAAAGTTTTGTGACTACAGTTGACCATTTCATGACCTTGGAGTAGACAAAGGGTTTCTTTTTGAGTGGTACTTTGAAAGGACAAGGAATGAATTTTAAAAAAAATGAATGTACTGCATTAAGATTAAAAAAATATTCATCAAAGACATTGGAGAGTGAAAAGATAGATGAAAAGGATGGAAGAGTCTATCTGCCTGCCTGCCTGTCTGTCTATCTATCTCTATCTTATCTATCTATCATCTATCTATCTATCTATCTATCATCTATCTATCTATCTATCTATCTATCATCTATCTATCTATCTATCTATCTATCTATCTATCTATCTATCATTTATCTATCTATCTATCATCTATCTATCTATCATCTATCTATCTATCTATCTATCTATCTATCTATCTATCTATCTATCATCTATCTATCTATCATCTATCTATCTATCATCTATCTATCTATCTATCTATCTATCTATCTATCTATCTATCTATCTATCTATCTATCTATCTATCATCTATCTATCTATCATCTATCTATCTATCTATCTATCTATCTATCTATCTATCTATCATCTATCTATCATCTATCTATCTATCTATCATCTATCTATCTATCTATCTATCTATCTATCATCTATCTATCAATCAATCTAACCATCTATCAAATAACTACTTGTATCTATCTACATATCAGTCATCTATATTCCACAAAGGACTCAAATTTAGAATACATCAAGAACTCAAATCAATGTGAAAAAGGGCAGAAGCACAACAGAAAAACGAGCAAATCTCTCTAAGAGAAATTTCAAAGGGAAGACATTTAAGGAAGCAATAACTATGAATTGGTCAACTCCAGTTAGCTGACTTAGTTGACCAGTCGAGAAGGTGCAATTAATACTGCACTGTAATACTAGAACCTGTGACCAGAATGAGATGCACAGAAAATATGAAGGACTGGTAAGGATGTAGCGCTACAGCTAGTGCCCTCACGTGCTGTTCATGGAGTATGTGTTTAATGTGGAGAACATTTTAGGAAACTCTTGGGCATCGTCTATTCCAGTGGAACATGCTGAGATCTTACTCAGAAGCTCCAGTGTTAGGTGAATATGCATGTCAACATAAAGTGTACACAGGAGCCGTTGCAGCGAGTTAAATGAGTGGAAACTAGGAAAAGAAAAGGAGGGATGGACAGATCTTTTGAGACTCCTGGATCTTCTGTGTTGGAGAGATGGGACAGCAAACAGAGAACTCAAGTTCAAGGAGGGCCTTGGTAAGAGGGATATGACAGAAAAATATGTAGGTTAGCGATATAAGAAAAGTTTTATTTAGCTTATCACATATTCCAAGATGAGAAGCGATTTTTAATTTATCAAATGTTTGAGTAAATCAATAGATGATCTACCTCCCCATTCAGGAAGAAATGGGAATTAATATTTATGACAGTTAATCTTTTTGGATGTGTATCTGAACCTATTTCTCTGTATCAATGGGATCTATTTCATGGAGAGTGGGACCCTGATTCTTTTAACCATGTACAACAACATACTTTAGAGTAGTTAAAATGGAAAATCAAACCAGCAGCCCCCTTTCTTCCCTTCTGTAGACAGCTCTGTGGATATCTGTACCGGACTGTGAGGAAGTGAAAAGCATTAGCTCTCCTCTGACCTGCCATGAATTTACTGACCTGAGGACGTAATAAATGGTGGGAATACTTGAACCACACCATTCATCACTACAAATTAATAGGGATGCTTTGCCATATTCTGACATGCAGAAGCAATTCTGTGCCAATGGATCCCATGGGTGCTAATGAAATGGGAGGTTCCTCAGGGCCCTCTCTCAAAGTGGCATTGGTTTGAAATCTGCTCTGAGGACCCGGAATGAGTGAGCTCTTGGTTCTGATTTTTTTTGGGGGGTGGAGGTGGGTGATGGCTTATAAGCTGATGTTTGTAGCTACCTCTACTTGCTTCCCAGTTCATCCCTCTTCCTGGATCAACCAGGGTTTTATTACCACTTAGAAAAACCTGCTATTCTGCAAATTGTATGGTGAACCCTTAATGATTTCTCAAACAAGAATGAGGTAATCTTCACAGCAATTTCAAGTATTTCAGAGGTCAAGGATGGAGCTTATAGTTTCCTTTATCACAGACAGATTGACTTTCCAGTCAATCATTTAAGCAGCAAACTACATATATTATGCATATTAACACGAAGAGATTTTTTTCTTGTATGCATGTTTCTTCTTGGAGGTGCTTTGGGTATTCACCAGGAAGGCAGGAAAGGGACCAGATGGCTTATTATTGGAAACAGATCATTGATTTAGAAATGCATTTTCACCCTCGCTTCCTCCATTCCATCTTTAGGTCTATCAGGAAAACCAGTAATTGACTATCTGGGAAAAAGAAAAAAAAAGAAGGAAATTGATTCTTGGAATGGCTGACCGGGTAGAAGACAAAGGCTCCTCCCCCTTACATGACCAGATACATGCTTTGTTACAGGTTCGAGAAATGACTGGCAATGCTTTGGGGGAACTTACATGGTCATAAGTAGGGCATGGGGTTTTCAGATTGTTGCCAAGACAAAAAGTGAAGATGCTCTGGGAGGTGAAATCAGGTCGTGTCCCGCCCCGCCCCGCTCCCACCCAGTAGCTACACCCAGAGGGTCAGAGTTTGTGTGATGACCACCCTTCCAAACCCTTTCATTTACAAAAGTTGTAAATAGTGGCCCTGATAGAAAGAAAGGCCAACAGAGTCTGGAGCTTGCCTGCAGGTGTGAAAATCAGAGCTTTGGTGTAACCTTTGGCCATGGCTATTTTTTTTTAGGTAGCTGCTAGCAGGAGGGGTCTTGGTTAACTGTGCCAACCGTTTCCCAAATACTTTCTCTGCCTTAACCTCCTCTAGCAGGCAAGAGAAACACATTTTGAGAAAAACTCGCAAGTTCCCCAAGGGAGTATGACTGTCATTGGATACTTAAGGGGGCAGAGTCGGGCACTTTACCTACTGTCCAACATACCAATCACTTAAAACATGAGTTTTATGAAGGCGGATTTGTTTATGAGGTGACAGTTATAAGGCAATAAGATGCTCAAATCTCAAATCCAGCCCTGTGAGAATAGCGTGTAGGGTGTTTATGTGACAAAGAAATGGAAGTGGTCACCTGAGGTAGAGCAGAAGGAGAAGCAGAAGCAGAAATGGGAAAATGAAAGCATTGAGTGAGGTGTGGTGGTGCGTGCCTGTAGTCCTAACACTCGGGGGACAGAGGCAGGAGGATCTCGGCTGTTTCAAGGATAGCCTACATAGTCAGTTGCTAGGTGGCAAGGTCCTGTCTCAAAACAAGCAAGTAAAAAGAGGTGTAATGGATGATCTGGACACATGATCAGACTTCATGGCTTTGCCTGAGATACAGGTTACCACACGGAGGGTGGTTTTGGTTCCCTGACTTATCTTACACTTACTCGGGACCAAGTAAAGGGCCTCAACTACTTTGAGGTGGACAAAAGCAATTCTAAGTTTCGGGAAAACATCTAAAGTGGTTGTTCCGGTTGGGACTGTGTATCAGGGTGTTAACCATAGCAAAGGCGATGGGAATGTTCTGCTCAGCTATGTGGCCTCTGAAACTAGCGATGATAGCCAGCTGCTAAGAGCCATTAAGTCCAGGCCTTCAAAGGTGGCAGGGCAACACTACAGAAAGGGACCTGCTAAGGGACTTAGCAGGTCCCTTTCCTCTTTCCCTACTCCGCTTTCAGTGAAAAGACAACTTGGGAGGGCTCCTTTCACACTTCTGGTCTTGTGTTCTCTTTGAACTGTGAGCCATCTGTGTGTGCAGGAGCCACCCTGTCATCTCGGGATGTCAGCAACAAACCAAACTTCTGCTGCCTTCATCTGAAGATATTTCCGATGTCAATGGCTCTGCCCACCCACGTCTGGTTCTCCTCCCTCACCAGTACCGTTTGCTCTAATTGGGGCATGGAGGTGACAGTTTTTATGGGTGAGGGCCTAGTCATCCACCTATCTATGCTGAGCCAGTTCCCTAGATTAGAAATTAGAGGTTTTTATCTGGGGGAAGAATCTGACCATGCTGGGGCAGCCATATGTGTGAGTTTGAATGGGCAAGGCTGGAGCCACTCAATCATGTTTGTCTGCAGACCTCTGAGTAGGTGGTGGCCGAGGGGGAGTTGCTTGTGTTTCTGACCTGCCACATGCCTTTGCTGAATGAAATTCATGTAATTACTACACACCATGACTTCCTCTAGAGTTGTATCCGCTCTGGTTGGCTATTTTTTTTTCTCTTCCTCCACTTCATCAGTATCCAATTAATTAACCGTTGTCACGGTGACTGTTGCCATGACAGCATAAAATTCTCCCAAAGGGCTTCTCATTCATATTCTAATGAAATAACGTGTACATAGCTGGGTGGCTGGAAAAGGTGGTGAGGAGAACTCTAGAAGAACGGAAGAGGAAATGAAAAGACTGCTCTGCCAGCTGCCCAGTGCTAGCTTTAGCCTGTGGTCCTTAGTGAGATTGGTTTATTGCTATTTATTATTTTTCTATAGAAATGCCCATTAATTCCTAGGGCTAATATCATTTTGGGATGAAGCAGTCTAACCCTGACTTAAGGATGGACAAGCTCTTCTCTGTCTTGTCCTAGGTCAGAAGGTAAGGGACATACTGGTTTCCTTTTATTGTTTAGTTTGCCGACCTTGTCGGTAGGATTTCTAATGGGTTCTCCCAGGGCCGAATAAAGAAAGTGGGACAGACACAGACAGCCTTTGGCAGCTTCCACCCTTCTAAAGACAGCATTGCTCACCTGTCCACACACAATTCACCAAGAAATCCAAGATTTCTTAGCTGCCCTTGGATCGTGTGCCCCTGTTTAATGCTTGCTATGGTTTAATGATTGGCACATGGTTGGACTGCTTGTCCCCGTCTGATGGTGTTATTTTGGGAGGTTTTGGAAATTTTAGGAGATAGGACTTAGCTAAGGAAAAGTAGACTGCAGATCCTAAGGGATGTCTTGTCACCTGGTCCCTTCTTGTCCCTCTCTTCCTTCCTATCCACCAAGCCGTAAGACCTCGTGCCACATATTCCCAGGCACATGGGACTAAGTGACCAGAAACTGATGTTGCGTCCCATACATGCCATATGTGAGCTTAGCTCCAAGCCTTTGTTCAATGCCTCCCTTCGTCTGAGCAGCAGCCTAATCTGATCCTGCTTGGAGTTCTCCTCATCCCACAGTTACCTCCTTGAAGCCCCCAGTCTAAAAATCACCCCTTTCCTCGTGTCCCCCATTTCCTAAATCCTGTGTTTTTTACCCTTATCGTATTTTACTTTCCTTCTATTTAAGGGTCTGCATTTTTACTGGTGTTATTTGCTGAAGATTCAGGGCTGCTGTATGAACTAAATCTTCATCCTTGCTCCCTGGGGAACTAAGGCGCGTGAATATATCTCAGAGGCTGTTTCGTGTGTGCAAAACACCCTGTGGTTAATATTAGATCATCTATGGGCTGCAGCCTGTCACGAGGGCGGGGAGGGTTCTCTGGAGGTCGATCACTCATCATCCCAGGCAAGGTCCAGTTCCTACCAGGAGCCAGCAGCTAAGGAGACACACATGCACACATACGCGTTTGCCACGTCTCCTACAACTAGAGGAGTCCATTATTTGTATGAACTATTTTCTCAGAAGATCAGTGTTAGGTACAACCATGTGGGTGGAAGGCATTACCTTAGTTCTCTGTAATCTTGATGAGCCCTCCACTTTTTCACCAGGGGAACTGCTGCTAGGATACCGTGCATCCCTCTACCTCCAATGGGCTTGGGGAGAGTTTAAGCTACACGGCCAGCCCAGGGCCAAAGGAGCCAGGCTGCACACCTGCCTGCTGTGCCTGCGGTACCTTCAGCCTGGGCTGGCTCCCAGGGGAACGACAGGCTGTAGGCCAGTGCTGCAGCATGTCCTGCCACCTTTCTGTCAGCCCTAGCTGGCTTCTGAGAGGACCCAGGCTGGATGAACACCATCCGACCCCAGTATACTTTCTTAGAGGGGAGAAATGTACACAGCTCACCGTGAAGGGGGAACAGCCAGCCCTTGGGACAAGCTAAGCCTCGTATTCCTGGATCACACTATCTCTTGTGCCTTTGGTGAACGTTGCTCAGGCTGTGAAGTCTTCCCAGGGCTCACATCACTTGACTTCCATCACTCTTTTATTAGAAACTCAACTTCACGTCAGTTTTGCTTTTGTGACCCAGACAGACCCTTTCTCCTGCATGTTTGCTTTTCCATTCCCTTGCCGCCTTTACCTGCTTTAGCACCTCATGAATCTGATTTACATGTCACTCCCAGTCATTCCGATGCACCAAAGCTTCTCCTATCTCCTAAGGACCATGTCCCACCATGGGCTTAACAAGACCACTGAGGTGCCATACCAGCCCCTGAAGAATCAGTGGACATGGTGTGACCTGCCAAACTGGGCGTCGAACCCAGCCACTTTCATGCCCAGTTTCTTCAGTCACTTCTGTTTCTTTCTCTGCTGTCTCCCAGCCTCTGATAATCTAATCGTAGATAACTAAGGGTCTCTAATTTGAGACCACCGGGAACCGATTGCCCTTGTCTCAAAGAGGGCTGGGTCGTTCTGTTCCTCAGTCTCTCCAGTACTCACATTGATCTCGTCTGCCCCTGTGTCCCATAGCCTCACAGACTGGACTAAGAGAGCCGCTCTCATTGCTTGTGTAAAAGTGTTTTGTAATTCAAGCAGTTCAAAGGTGGAGAACTCCCCGATGATCATAATTTCCTGTACTGGGCCATTATTAAGTTTTCCACCCACACACAGCCTTCCTCTATATGAAAGATTAGACCCAGAGGGTTATCTTCGTCATGCTGACTTCACTCTTTTGCCTTGCTGTCTGGTCCTTTCCATGGGCTCCAAATTTTGCCGCTATTTTGCATGGCTTTAGTTTGGACTCAGTTTTTCATACGTTCCCCCACTGCAAGAAATATTAAGCCAGTCCCTCTATGTTGTAATCTGTTTTTTTCTTCTCCTGACAGTTCAGAGTTACTATATAGGAGAGCATCCACAGGTCTTCTTGTAACTCCTCCCTTAAGTGACCACATTCATTCTGGGTAATCAGCTCAGCCTTAGTTGCATAAAAACACACACATATCATATGCAATAGTGGGGTACCCTCCGATGCTTCTATATAGAAGTGTGTATGTTATGGAATTTAAGTAAGGTTAATTACCCATCTGCTTAATCATTGATCATGTCTTCATGGTACAGATATCCAAATCCAGCCCTTTGAGACATTCAGTTTGGAAATATTATCCTACGGGGTGAGTTTTGTTTGGGAGGTGCCAGCAAGGCAAGGTGTGTGTGTGTGTGTGTGTGTGTGTGTGTGTGTGTGTGTGTGAGGGGGCTCAGATTCCAAAGCCTGGGAAGAGAGGCCCGTCAAATTTCATCCTTCTGGACTGAGGAGATGGCTTTGTGGGTAAGAGTGCTTACTGTGCAGGCCTGAGGAGCTGGGAACTGATCCTGAGCACACCTGTAAACATCTGGGTATAGCCACGTGTGTGCCTTGTAACCCCAGTACTGGGCAAGCCAAGATGGGAGGACCCCTGAGGCTTGCTGGATTCTGGAAGCCATACACAGTGCTTTTTCAAGGGGAAAAGCCTGATGCGTAGCTGTTCCTTAGAGTGGACATTTTGGAATTGCCCTAAGTTAAGGGGTTTGAACTAAGCCAGCTCCCATGGAGCTGAGTGGCTGTGACCCCCACCCTCAACGTTTGTATACAGATCTAGGAGGCTAGCTGCAAAGTAGATGTGGTTCCAGAAGGGATTTCAGTCTCACAGTTGGTAATCAGTTAAAAAGAAAAAAGAACATTTGGAGTGGATTCGACGGCACCAGGCTGTGGTGAAGGAGGATGTCTCCTTGCCTAATTTTTATAAGCGGTTTCTGGGTAACCTCACCTTCAAACCCCTTGTTAAGCACAGCTCTGCCAGAATCTTCAGAGGAACTGAAACAAGCAGTTAACCTTACCCTATGTTCTGTTTAGAGAGGCACTTGGGTAGCAGCTGAAGCCAATCCCTGCTATGTCAGGCATTCTCTGATGATCTGCTTTCCCTGGGAATCTAGAAGTAGGTGATTCATCGGTCTTGGAAGCATCTGGAGTCAGTGGGGCCACCAGCAGTTGGTGTCAAGCAATGCCACCTCCCAGCTCCACTGCAAAGCTACTAACCCCAGGGACAGCCATTGGTAGTGGTTGGATTTTGTTCTGTTTGAGGTTTTTTTTTGGGGGGGGGTATGGGCAGCTCTTAGCTCACTGCTCCCGGGAAGTCACAGAAATCACGGGGTGCTGAGGAGAGAGAAGCCCCTTCCTGTGCATATGATGGGGCCTCCTAGATTTTCATCAGACCTGGCTGTATTACTCAGGTGCCCCTGCCACTGCCTGCCAACCCGGTGACATACCCTGCTCAGGCGTGAGGGGACGATGCTGTGAAAAACTCATCTCCTGGATGATTCATCGGTCTTGCTTCCTGATTCAGTCCCAGGTTCCCCACCCCCGCGTCACTGCACTATCAGCAGGGCTAGCTAGGCATTGGCTTCTGAAGAGGTGGAAGTCAGCCGGCGGAATTATTAACCCCCACGTCAATTCTAATGAATGCAGCAAGTCACCTGGATATTTAGTGGCTGGAAACGAAATCACTTTGAGTTCTGAAATCTAATTTACATACAGCTGGCGTGATCAATCCGTACCACACTGCTAGGTAGCCCCACTTGTCTGCGCTTCAGGGGAAGGATTCCTCTTCTCTCGTTGTAATCTGGGTGTTGTGGAAATTCTGAAATTAATCCAGAGCTGTCGGCCTCACCAGAAAGGGCTTGAAAAAGTCAGTTCCCACTGTCGCTTGGGTATGAAGAGAAAATGTAATTTCCGTATGTTTGTTTGTAGCTGCTTCGGTTTAATTCATGATTTGCCGTACTCCACCCCACCCCAGTGGAAAGGAAAAAAAAAAAAAAAACTAAATGTCTAATTTGGTTTGAGTTGAATGTCTGATTTGATCCTTTAAACAGAGCCTTCAGAGAAAGCTCAGACTCCTAGGGGGGACAATGCCTTGAATCTGGCTATGTCTCTTCTTCAGTGACATCTGGTGTATGGAGACATCCTAGGGGCTGTGACCCTGGACCTCATGTTAGAGGAGCTGTGGCCTCACCCTGGTCTCTCGTTTCTTCACTCAGGAGTGGGGTTGCTATCCTGGGACCAGCGGCATACGTCTCTTTTGCCTGTCTTTTGGCCCTCTGTAGCTGTGGTCATCGAACACTGTCCCTGAGGGCCTGGACAGGTCCCAAGTTTTCATTGTACCCAGAGTCAGGACCCCGAAAGACCACCAAGAGAACAGATCCAATGCAAAAGCAGAATCTTGTTTATTATTCCAGCATGCTGAGACCAACCATCCTACACCAAGGCAGGATGGCAATGACTCCGGGTGGAGGGGGGGTGCGGAGCGCTTCTTTTAAGCCTTACTGAGGGTAGTGTCTAAAAAAGTTAGGTCATTTAGATATGATTGGTTTATCAAATGGAAATCATATTAGTACATTTTAGTTGACTAGGGCTAGTTAAGGGTTAGTCAGGGCTACAGTTTTCCATTTTTGGGCAGGCCTAGAGCTGCTGTGGGGGCTGGCTCAGGCCTGGCCTGTATGTACCAGGCCTCCTCCTCGCTATTGGGGGTGTTGGAGATTAATTGTCCTTTCTTCTTGGCTTTTCCTTAGAAACTGTTTGTTCTGTTTCAGGCAACTGAAATCGAGGCCTGATCACCGAGAGAAGACTGAGCAGCCTGCCATGGCATCTGCTTGCTCCTTTTGTTATCATCAGTGCCAGGTAAGAAGACGGCTTGGAAGAGAGAAACCGTAGTCATCTGTCCATCTCTTCTGCTCCGCCAAGCTGATCAGCCTGGCTTTGGGTTGGTAGATGGCGGTCAGTGGTCCTTTTCCAGAAGTCTCCATAGGTAGCAGAAATAATGACTTCCTGTACTCCGTGAGGCCTGGCAAACTCAGACATGGAAGTGGAGCCATGCCTCCACAAGCCTCCTTTCCTTTCCCTGCAGTTCCCAGTAGGTTCTCCAATCCAAGGTGGAAAGGGGAGGAGACTTATCTTTTACTCCACTTCATAATGGGCTGGTTTTTTTTCCCCCTGTGGGGCAAGTGTTCTGGCCTTCTTACTTTAATGGAGGTGTCTTAAGGCTCTACAAGTGGACCTCAGAATGGTGGTTCTCAAACTTGCCTACAAATTGGAATTAATTACCCAGAGATCTTTAAGGAACACCAAAACCTGGGTCCCTTTTGTTAGGATTCAGGTATGCTGGCCTGCCCCCTGTCACCTGGCAGGATTCACTCAGGCAGTACCCTGGCCAGGCCAGGGTCCTATGGCTGTCACTATGTAGTCTGTACATAAGTGCAAAAGGCCCTTTTAAGAGACAAGCTCCGCCCATTCTCTCTCTCTCTCTCTCTCTCTCTCTCTCTCTCTCTCTCTCTCTCTCTCTCTCTCTCTCTCTCTCTCTCTACTCCTCTGAAGAGGCAGGTGGTGTTTGTGCTGCCTGTCTTGTGCCCAAGTCGTCCAGTGTCTGCCCCCCTCCCCCATTCCCTGCCTATCTCTTTGTCTCTTTGTCCTTCTCTCTCTGCCTCTTTCTTCTCTTCTGCCCAGCCTGTCCCCAGAGGCTGATCTCCCTCCTCTCTTTCCCCCACTTTTCCATTTCCTTTCCCTCACTAAAACCCCTCCATGTGAGCACTGTTTGCATCTCACCCACCCTAAGCTCTCACCCCTTAGACCCGCCAAGGTTCCTCTGTATTTTAACACCTTTCGCTGGCAATTGAGGTTTACCAAGACTGGTCTGAGGGGTGACCTCTAAAGGCTCCCAAGGTAACTTTACCAGGTTGAGTTGTGTTCATCCAGCTAAAATTCATGGCCTTCCCAAAGCTTCAGAAAACACTGTTATTTGGAAATATTAGCAGTTTTATTGTTGGTTGTAATTAGTTGAGAGATTACGCTAATGCTAACTAACCAGCCACTTAGCGAAAGGAGTCTCATGAGGCTGCACACAGAGATGGGAGGTACCCCAGCAAAGAGACACAAAGCGCTGGGAAGGAAGCAGAGATGGAGCGATGGCTCTGAGAGCTGTTGGATGCCTGGGGTTTCTAGCAATCACAGACTCTTCAGAAGGTTACCTTGGGGCGGCCAGCACTTGCTCACAACCATGAGGACGTGGGTTCAGATCCTGGTATGATCTCTCCTGTGTCTATAACGTCCATGCTGTGAGGGACGGTTAGCAAGATCTCTGGGACTTGACAGCTGCTAGTCTAGCCTAAAACTGTGAGCTTCAGGTGCAGGGAGAAAGCTTGCCTGAAAGGAATAAGGCGGGGAATTATAGAGGACACCAGACGCCCTCTAACCTCTACATATTCAACATAGGCAGTCACACCTGCACCCATATTTGCAAAAACCACGCTCTCTCTGTCTCCTCTCCAAAATAAGGTCACCTTGACTTTAGACTTATAGCCTCTAGAACCACGAGTTAATAAATTCCTAATGTTTTTAGAAAATGGACATTTGCAATATTGTGATATTTTGTTGTGATATTTTGGTAGAGCAGCCATAAAAAAATCTCATAAAATTATTATAAGGTTGTGGGACAAAGCCGTCAATCATAGTTGTAGATGAGGGCGTGCCAGCTACTCAATAAATGTGAGCTGTTTTCATCATCTTGCAGTGTATTGCCTTAGCCATGTACAAGAATATCAGAGAAAACAGACCAAACAGGCATTGGTGCTGTGTGGGAGAGGAGTCTTAGAGACCCCCGACTCGCTGAGTTGGAGAGATGGCTCAGTGGTTAAGAACACTGGCTGCTTTCCCAGAGGATCCAGCTTCTGTTTCTAGTATATACATGACAGCTAACATCATTCTATAACTCCAGTTTTTGGCAATGCACCATGGAGTACATAGACATACATGTAGTCAAAACATCCATACACATAAAATAAAAAATATTTAAAAATAAAAGAACCTCATTCCCCAAGTGTGGATCAGCCTCATAAACCAAGGGGGTAGCTCAGCGCTGGTTGCCGTGTCCCCTTTAGCTTTGGTGACTCTATTACTGTGCCAAGTGGGGGCGTGGGAGCCTTTGGCTCACTGTTGACGCTCTTGCTGGTCAGAGTAAACTGCAGAGTTACTGTCCCTCTGATGTGCTGTCTCATCCAGGGGCAGGGTCAAAACTTGCTTTCTTTTCCCTTCAGGGCTTCGCTTTTGGGAACCAAAGCCAGGATGATAATTTTACTCCCTTGTATTCCATTCTGTCATATCTTCTTTTTTGAAGAAGGGAAAGACAAGAGCCAGGAAAGGGGACTGGGGAGCAGAGTCACAAGACCTTGGAGAACCACTGGTCTACTGGCAGGGAAAATTCCTATCAGGTATCGAACCATGGTCAACATCCTCCCAGCACTCTCTGCCATGGCAATGAACTCCAAGCCCATTTTCCCTCTGACCCAGGGAGATGAGCAGGTTCTGGGGCCGAGACCCTGCATTGCATACGTATGAGGTGCATCTTGTTCTCTACCTCTTGATCTTCCGTTGCTGGTATTCAAGGGGCGTCCCAAACTTTGATGTCCAACTGTCTTGTTTGCCTGGGACTGAAGAATTTCTGAGATCTGGGCATCTCCTTCCTAAACTGGTGTTAGTCTAAAGCCAGCTGGGTCAGTTTGTCATCCTCTCAGAATCAGTTTTCCTCTGGGGCTAACATTCCGAGTCTTTGTGTAGACCGACCTTCCCCTGCCTCTACTCGGCCATGTCTCTGGTTCTATGCTAAAGAGGTAGAGACAGTTCTGTACAAGCAAGACACTTACTTCACTTCCCAGGGTGGTCTGGCCCTATCTCCTGGCTGGCCAGAAGCTTTGATTTGGGAATGAGCATCCTGGCCCTGGAGCCTGTCCTCTGGGCAGCTTCCAGGCCTACCTGTTATCGCGGCTCACTGTCGCCGGTCTGTGAGCAGCGTCTCGTCTGTTTTACCCAGATCATTATTAATTCATGTGTCTGTTTATACTCAGGCCAGTGGGTGGCTTACCAATGAGCAACCCGAAATGGAAAGAAGACAGATTTCACTATCAGTGGATTAGCTGTCAGTGCTGGCAAAATGCAGGAGCTCATGAAGTGTGTGTGTGTGTGTGTGTGTGCACGCGTGCACGTGATTGGGTGGGTGGGTGGGTGGGGTGAGTGTAGGAAAAGAGAGAAGAGGAGGAGGGACACAGTACAGAAGACCATCTGTTCCTTGTAGTCTATTTTAACCGTTTCCTCCCCTCTTTCCAGTAGTCACCTCCTTGTTTACCATTGTCTGGGGGCAGACTTTCATCCTTAGCTGTTCCTGACTCTCTTCAGCTGTTCACAACAACAAGGGTTCCAAGTTTTGGTTCTTTTCTCTTCAAGTTGCTTAACACATAGGCGACCAGCGGAGAGAATCTTATTCTACAGCTGGGAGAAACCGTTTTCACCCACTTGTTTTTAACTGCCTTTGTCCATTGCTAGAGATGAGCCCTGTAGCTTTAAGGAACCCGGATGGCCTTTCTCATCATCAGCTGCTTTGCAATCATGGTCATATTTTCAAAGTGTGGCACTGGTGATGCTGATTGTGGAATATTCTCTATATTATACTCTTTCTGGCTCAAAGGTCTAAAGCAAGGGTGAGTGAAGGCATGTCCTTTATCAACGCCACACTGCTGCCTCTGCTGGTCTCTGCCGTATCCACTGTAGCTTCTGGAATAATCACTGCAGCATCTGAAAGGCAGGAGTGAACGTGGCCTATCCCATGTCATTTTCTATCCTATTCTATCCACATCTGCAGCTGGCCTAGCAGTCAACACGCCACAGTGATTCTCTTGTCCCCACCCGACACAGCGCTGGGGTGAATACACCCAGTTTTCTAATGTGGGGGTTGGGGATTCAAACTCAGGACCTCATGTTCCCTCAGCAGGTACTTTTACTTACGGGGCCCTCTCCCCAGCCCACAAGTACTTTGTGTGTATGTGGCTTGTGTGACATTTTTGTGTATGTCATGCATGCATGATATTTGTGTGTGTGTCATACATGTGCTTGGAAAGGTGTGTGCACCCATCATGCACAAGTGGAGGTCAGAGGAAGATGAATTCTGGTGCTTGCAGAGCAGGAACGCAACCATGGTGCAACCCCCTTATCCTCTAATTTTCCCCCCCATGTTTTGGGAAAAGGCTTACTTCAGCTTCATAAAATGAAGTGAAAAACAGTATTGATTTACACAAACGTTGCAAATATCGAACAGAATTCTCACATACCCTATTCCAGTTCTATTACTGGCAAATTTTAAATTGTTATTATAAGCATGAACATCTACACCTTCAGATTTCCATTGCTTTTCTCCAGCCTCAACTTTCTGTGTCAGGATCCCATCCAAAAATTCCACATCATATTTAATTTCCTCAGGCTCCCCTAGGTGGGGGCAGCTTCTTAGCTGCCACCTTTGTCTGGTGTGTTCTGATCTAGTTGATTTTTGTTTTTTATTATTTATCCTTTTCTGATTATATTGGACTCAATTCATTTTTTAATATTTTTCTAGCCTCTTTTTTTGTGTTTTGTTTGAGGCGGGGTCTAGCCCTGTCTTGCCTGGAACTCACTGTGGAGGCCAGGCTGGCCTTGAACTCATAGAGAACTGCTTGCCAGTGCTGGGATTAAAGGTATGTGCCACCACACCCAGGATTTTTTCTTCGTCTTAAAATGGAAACTCGGGTAACTGATTTTAAAACTGTCCCCCCTTTTCAATCATATCAGCATACCAACCTCTAATTTCCCTTTAAATTCATTTTTAGATGACTACCAGTCAGGAAGAAATGTTTTCTAATATCATGAGTGATTTCTCCTCTGACCTATGATTATTTAGGAGTGTTTTCCTTAATTGTAGGTCTAACTCTTTGTTATTTTCTAATTTAAAGCATTCAGTAGATAGTTCGGGCACAGTCTCAGAATACTTTAAATCTTTCAAGGCTAAGCCGGGCGGTGGTGGCGCACGCCTTTAATCCCAGCACTCGGGAGGCAGAGGCAGGCGGATCTCTGTGAGTTCGAGACCAGCCTGGTCTACAAGAGCTAGTTCCAGGACAGGCTCTAAAGCCACAGAGAAACCCTGTCTCGAAAAACCAAAAAAAAAAAAAAAAAAAAAAATCTTTCAAGGCTCAGTTTCTGATCAAGTATGGAGTCTAGCTTGGTGAATGTTCTCTATATGCCCGAGAAAGATCCGTGCACAGCAGTTGTCTGACTAGAGGGCTACACATGTCAGTGACACCAATTTGGTTTGCTGTAGCTGTTCTGATCTTCAGATTCCTGTTGAGTTCCGTCTTATTGTTTTACCAACCCACCGAGACAGACGCACCATCTGTGTGGACTGACTCCTTCTCCCATGACTCGTGGGTCTGAAGCCCTGTCCTGAGGAGCACGTGACCGATGGTTGTTTGCTGTTCTTGAGGAACTGCTCTTCAGAATGACCATGATTATCTCTGATGACATTGCTTGCCTTGACGTCCACTTTGTCTCCTCTCAGGATAGCCACAGTTGTTGGGATGACGTGTTTTGAGTTCCATTCAAGCTATGTCTCTTATAACTAACATACAGTCGAACCTTTTTTGTATTTATTCTTGTAACAGTGAATTCTCTAATACCTTCTCACCCCTACTCCAGTTTCTCCACTGTAAAAATCTTGAACTAATCTCACCCATTTTCTGGAACAAATGAACCAATATTCACACATTATTTTTAGCTAAAGGCTATCTTTACATTAGGGATCACTCTTGGTACTGTGTGTGCTGTGAAGTTTGATAAGTTCATGTATCCAACAGCGTGTGATCTCATAGGTCCACTTAATTACCCCCAAATCACCACACTTCACAATTTGCCCCTCTTTCCTAAACTCTTTGCCATGACCCACCCTTTGTTGTCAGAGTTTGCCTTCCCTTGGAATGGGGAACACAGTTGGGTTAATACGTTATGTCGACTTCTCTCACTTTGAATCTGAATTTAAGGTTGCTTTACATCTTTTTGTGTTTTTATTGTTCTTTTTTATCTCTGAGCAATATTTCTTAGCATCGCATATGGTAAATACAGTACATCTTCCCTGTGGAGTCTTTAAGGACCGTTTCAGCTGATGTGGGAATTACACTCCAAGAGATCTGCGAAATTAAAGGATTGTCATAACAGGCTCTGCAGAGGGAGATACAACCTGCTACTGAGGAGCTGTTAGGGAGTACTCCTAATGAATGGGTTCACCCAAGCAGATGTGGAGGGGAAAAGGTCAGAAACGGAGGGGGAAATGGAGAGTGGGGGAGAAAAAGATGGATGGAGGAAGGAAGAAAACAGGAAGGAAGGGCAGATAGGGCAGGAGGGGTGATGGAGAAGGAGGGAAAAAAAGATGGAGGGAGGAAGGAAGAAAAAGGAAGGATAGGGCAGGAGAGGAGATGGAAAGGGAGGGAGAAAGGGAGTAAGGAGAGATGAAAGCAGAGGGAAGAGGAAGAGAAGGAGGAAGGAGGAGGGTTGGGCAGAGAGGGAGAAGGAGGGTGGAGAACCTAGGCCATAGACAAAGGTTTTTGTTGGGGGTCAAATTGAGTATGCAACATAAAGTGTGAAGGGTTCCCCTAGTGTGTCTGAATGTCACTGTGCCTCAGATAGAGGAAGGCAAGAAAAGGAATTTGTGTCAGGGAACGGCCTTATCAACCTGGTGCACATGGTCACCTAGATCTGGTCCTTAAAGTCTGCTTGGGGTGACAGTGAAGAAGTCTTTAAACTTCACACATTATCTGGATGTATCATGCTGTTTATTCAGCTGTTGAAGGATATCTTGGTTGTTTCTAAGTTCTGCTAATTATGAATAAAGAGGCTATAAATATTTGTGTGTGGGAGTTTTGTGTGGCTATAGTTTCAGTTCTCTTGAGTAAATTCCAAAGAGCGTGACTGCCAGATTGTATGGGTATGGTCCTTTCTATTAATTACTTCTTGGCAATTTAATAGGCACATATGATGAATTTTGATAACATTCGCTTGCATTACTTTCTTGGATCCCTTCCCCCTCCTTCTGAACCCCTTTTTATTTCCAACTAGTCTCCCTTAGACTTTCATGATGTGCGTGTGCGTGTACATGCATGTGTGTGTGTGTGTGTGTGTGTGTGTGTGTGTGTCCCACTCTGTTGCATTGGAGTTGCTGTATGGGGTGTGGTTATTTAATAGAGCACGGGCAATTCACCAGTAGTTACACCCCTCTCCCTTTTCTGGCAGCTATTAACTGCCAGTCATTCCTCAAAGAGGGATGGGAACCCACGAGTCCCTCCCCCATCCATCGTAGACTATGGATAGGTCCAATGTTATGCAGGAGACCACAACCACTATGAGGTCAAGAGTGCACAGCCATGCTGCATTGGAAGACAGCTCTCTGCAGCACTTCTTCCTGTCTTCTGGCTCTTATACTTTTTTTTAATTTGTCTGTTACAAAGGAGTACATTTTGTAAAACAGTCCCAGACTACTGTTTTACATTCTCACCAACACAGGGGTGGTGGGTGGGGGATTCTCTGATCCCACATGCTCACCAGAACTTAATGACATTTGTGATTTGGCTTTGGCTACTCTGTAGGTGTGTGTTTAAGCACATTGTTTTAACTTATAATTCCTTAAAGATATGTAATGTGGGTACCTCTTTATGTGCTTATTTGCTGTTTGAATGGTTTTTGTGTGTGTGTCAATTGTCTATGTAGATCTTTTGTTCATTTTTAAATTAGATAGTTATCATCGTTAAGGTTTCTATTGCTGTGAAGAGACACCATGACCACAGCAACTCTTATAAAGGAAAACATTTATTTGGGGCTGGCTTACAGTTTCAGAGGTTCAGTCCATTATCATCGTGGTGAGGAGCATGGCAGCATGCAGGCAGACATGGTGCTGGAGAAGTTGAGAGCTCTGCATTTGGACCTACAAGCAGCAGGAAGAGAGAGACAATGGGTTGGCTTAAGCTTTTGGAACCGCAAAGCCCACCCCCAGTGACACACTTCCTCCAACAAGGCCACACCTCCTAATTCCTCTCAAGGAATGACACTCCCTAATGATCAAGCCTTCGAAAATATGAGCCTAGGGAGGCAATTCTGATTCAAACCACCACAATTGTTTATTTTCTTATTGTCATGTTGTAAGAATTATCTGTCTGTTTGTCCTCAAAAAATCCTTAATCAAACATTTGTTTTGGGATAATTTTTCTGAGAGTTTGTGGTTTTCCTAGAAATATCTCAATAGAGTGAGTTTAAAGAAAGTCCAACTTAATGGTTTTTAAAAGAATATAATTTTGTTACATCTAAAGATTTATTATAAAACTCAGACCTCCCCCCCATGTTTTCTCTTACTTTTTTGTGTAGTTTTACATTTAGTTGCACGGGTGGGTCACTTTTGTGAGTTGTATAAGGTCAGTATCTGTTTTTGTGTGTTTATTACATGTCGAGTAGATCCAGCAGCATTTGTCATAAGAGAAGAAGAAAAGAAAAGGAAGGAAGGAAGGAAGGAAAGAAAGGAAAGGAAAGGAAACAATAGCTATGTTTTCTCCATTAAACCATGGCTCTTTGGTCAAAGATTAGTTGAACATAGCTGTATGGGTCTACTTCTGGGCTTTCCGTTCTGTTTTGTTGATCTGTGTGTTTGTAGCTGTATAGCGAGTGTCAGGGCTGGTGATTCCTGTTCTTCAGCTGTGCTCTTTACTTTTGGCACTCTGTCAGCTATTCTGGGCTTTTGCCTCTCCAGATAAATTTTAGAATTCATGTGTTGATTTGTGCAGTGACTTGCTAGTGTTTTTTTTTTTTTTTTTTCTCATGTTGCCCTGATTATATAGACATATTCGGGGTGGGGAACTGACATCTCAGACCTCTCCTCATGTGAGGAACCTATTCTAGTTGTTTAGATCCTAGATTTCTTCCATGAGACCGTTGCGGTGTTCCTCACATAGATCTCGTACATATTTGATTAGATTCGTCACCAAATCTCCTGCTTCCTTGGTCCTAACATACATCACATTGTGTTGATTTCACCATCCACTGCTGGTGCATAGGAAGATGGCTGACTTCTGTGTCACACGTGAAGCTGCCTCGCAGTCCCCACTTCCGTGATTTTACTCTTTGTTTGGGGGAGTTCCTGCATAATCAGTGCCATTTGAACACAGAAACTTTTATTTATTACTTCTTAATATGTGTACCACTGACTTTTCTTCTAGTCTTTCTGCATTAGTTGGACCTCTGGGGTGATGGTGAATGGCGGGAGTGTGCAGCCTTCCGTGTTCTTAATTTGAACCGGAAAATTCCTAGGTTATTACTCTTATTATCATGTTAGATTTTGCCTTTAATTCTTAGTAGCTTTTAAAACCAAGTTGAGATTTAAGGTTTCTGCTTATTCACAGTTTCATAAGAGGTTTTTTTTTTATTATGAATAGGTATTATTTTTTATTGAATGCCTTTTCTGCATCTGTTAATACAATCATAATTTTTCTGCTTTAATGTGTTGATGTAATGGACCACAGTAATTGATATTTGAACAATGGGCCCGCTTTTCATGCCTGGCTTCCATTCCACTTGGTCATGCTGTATAATTTTCTTGACTCACTACTGGATTAAACATGTTAATATATTTAATTTTTTTTAAAGGGAAAGAGCACAAAGCAACTCCCCCGACTACCACAAATTATGCAGCTAAGTTTCTCATATTTGGGGAAATTACAGAGGTCAGCACATCTGGATGGCAGCAGATAAGCCTCACCCTAGGAAAGTCCATTTGACTGAAATTTTTGCTCTGGAAAACAAAAGATTGTTGATTCAATTCAATATGTATGGAGCTGCTCAGATTGTCGCTGCGTGGACTCTGTCAGATGACGTCATTCGAGGGTCACTTAGGCTGTCAAGTACCTTGGATGTATTATATTTGTATATTATACATAATATACTTGTATATTATAAATTGTGCATGTAATATATTTACGTATTTCAGTGCTCATGAACTCTGAAATGATGTCCCCTGTTTTAATTTTGATATTAGTGTTCCCTCACTTTTTTTTTTTAAAAAAAGGTAAAATAATGAAGACGCAACAAATTTTCACATGTTACTTGGAAGCATGTGGCCCAGCTGCTGAGTTGCCAAAGCCCTGCTGGCCTCATAGCAGACTTCATACGATTTCTAGTCTTTACAGTTCAAGGCTTATTTTGCAGCTCAAAATAGGATTTCTCCTGATGGATGACCCATTTTGCGTGAGTTTGAGACGAGCGTGTATTCTGTTGTTGGATGTAGTAGTCTGATGAGGTCAATTATAACCAGTTGACTGATGGTGCTACTCACTTCAATTATGTCCTTAATGATTTTCTGCCTGCGGAAGCTGTCAGTTACTCATGGCGAGGTCTTGAAGTCTCCTACTGTCAGAGTTGGTTCATCTGCTGCTCCATGCAGCTCTCTCAGATTTTGCCTTGGTTTCATCCTGTCTTATTTTGACACACTCTGCTTTTAGGTGCATAAACTAAGGGTTGCTATGTCTTTCTGGAGAGTTAACCCCTTTGCTATTAATATATTGCTTCCTTGTCTCTGGTGGTTCTTCTTGTTCTGGACTCTGCTTTGTCAGTAGGTAAAATAGCACTCTAGATGTATTTTAATTAATGTTAACAAGGCATATCTTTCCTTATTCCTTCCTATTATTTTTTAAAATTAAATGATCTTAATTGATACACACACATACATCCACCCACACCCACCCACACCCCCCCCACACACACACTGTGCATATTGTGGTAGGAATATAGCTCAATGGTAGAGTACTTGGCTTAGCATCTGCGAAGGTTCTGGATTTAATCCCCGGGAGTCCAAAAATTGTGCATAACTGTGGGGTGCCTTAAGATGCTTTGATAGTTTTGCTGGTTATAGAATTCTCGATTGGTAGGGTTTTCCTTTTCACGTCATACATATTCTGCTCCACTTCCTCCTTGTCTGTAGTTTCTGAAGAGAAGTCTGATCACGCCCCCATCCCCTTCCCTATCCCTTCCCACTGTAGCTTCCTTCACAGCTGTCTCTGGTTTTCACAATTTTCAGTTTGAATGTTAGGCCTCGGCGTGGGTATTTTGGTATTTACCCTGCCTGGGTGCTCCCTGAGCTTCTGGGATCTGTGGTTTGGTGTCTATGGTTACATCTGGAACCCCAGTCATTGTTGCTTCGCATAATCTCTTCTCCCCTCGCCCCCTTGCCTTTGTGTAGTCCCCTTCTGCTCTCCTGTAATTGTTCACGGATTTTAGATACTGTGTTGTCTCGTTTGGCAATTTTTCCCTTTGCGTTTCAATTTGGAACTTCTTCTTGTCATTCCTTCAAGCTCCTGGATTCTTTCTTCAGCTGTGGTCATTTTAAGACTAAGCCCATCGAAGGCGTTTATGTAAGTTATTATATATTGTTGTGATAAGACACCAGGACCAAGGCAATTTATAGAAGAAAGGATTTATTTCGGCTTCTGATTGCAGATGGATAAGAGCCCAAGGTGTCAGAAAGAAGGCATGGCAACATGGAGCAGGCGTGGTGACAGGGACAGAAAGTGGAGGGCTCACATCTTTAACAATAGTGGGAGCAGAGAAAGAGAGCCGACATGGGTTTGGCTTTTTACTCTCTAGAATGTAATGTACAGATAATATACTTCCTCAGCAGGGTCACACCTCCTAACCCTCCCCAAACAGCACCACTTACTGGGACCAAGTATTTAAATGTCGGCCAGGTGATGGTGGTGCACCCTTTTATCCCAGCACTCGGGAGGCAGAGGCAGGTGGATCTCTGTGAGTTCGAGCTCACCCTGATCTACAGAGTGAGTTCCAGGACAGGCTCCAAAGCTACAGAGAAACCCTGTCTTGAAAAAAACAAAAACAAACAAGCAAAACAAACCAAAACAAAAAGATGTCCCCTTGTAGTCTTGGACATTTGTTTTTGATTTTGGTTTTTGGTTTTTCTAGACAGGGTTTCTCTGTAGTGTTGGAGACTATCCTGGATCTCACTCTGTAGACCAGGCTGACCTTGAACTCACAGAGATCCACCTACCTCTGCCTCCCAAGTGCTGGGATTAAAGGTGTGCGCCACCACCACCCAGCGTCATTTTTCTTTGTAACTGCCCTGATGCATTTGAGTTAGAAGAATCCGAGGTTGGCAAAGGTGAAGATTTATGTTAACCTGGCTAGCAGTCAGGCTATCCTGTTTTCTAAAACTATGGGTATCAGAGCTCTGATGTGCTTGTTTTTCCTGTTGTCATTGGTTTTACCCTAGAGACATGTTAATAAAATCTAGAGTCTGCAGTTCTTTCTGCTGCACCTCCTGACATTATAAGGAGTACTGTTGATGTGGTGGTAGAGTGGGAGAATCAGAGGGAAGTTCATGTCCCCGGGATTATTAATAGAGTTAGTCTTCTAATAAGTATGTGCCCTGGGCTGTAACCGTGACGCATGCTTCTTAGTTTGCCTCAGGTGAGTTTCTCTAGTCAGTTTCTGATTCTGTGATTAAATATTCGAGAGAATCAACTAGAAAGGAAGAAAGGTCACAGTGCGGGTCACTTGAACTGGTGGCTTTGGGGCCCCTGGCGTCAGTGTATCTCATGGCAGGGGAATGTGTGATGGAGGGATTCTTTACCACCAGATGTTAAACTAAGACACGAGGAAGAAGAGCTGAACTCCCAGACACCCCTCTAGGGCACGCCCCCAATTGCCTGACTTCCTTCCAGTGAGCCTTGCCGCCTCAGGCCTCAGAGTTCCATCACCTCCTTATAGCACCAAGGATGGCAATGGGTCTTTGCAAGAACATTTTATACCTAAAGCCAAATAGTGAAGCAAGAAGCTAAGAGGTTCTTCCCAGGCCACATGGAAGGCTAGAGATGGTTGGAGATGAACATTTTCCTTTTGGGGGACCAATTAGGTTCTAAGAGAACCCCAGTAAGTTATACTATGGCAAGATGGTTTCTGTGAGAGGCTTTATTAAGAAGATGAGAATACTTGTGGTATACGTTTAGGTGGCTTGCCAGAATCACGGGGGTTACACAAAACTTACAAAAGTGTGGTGATCCCTAAGACTGCCTCCTTCTCCAGGGATTTTAACTCTTAGGTTTGTCCATAATGAGTCTCTAGAAATCCACCAATTGCATGTTAAAATCTCCCTCTTCAGTATTGGTCTTGTGGACATTTCCTTGCCAGGTTTCTGCTCCAGTAAGGGATGGTTGTTCTCTCTACTCTTCTGTTTGGAGAGAATTTGTTGCTTCTCACGGCCGTGACCAAGCCCCTCAGAGAAACAAGGAGAAGAGTTGTTTATTTTGTCTCATGTTTCAGGAGGTTTGGTCCATGGTTGCTTGAGCCCATGTGTTTGGCTCCTGGCAGCATCTGAAGGAGTTGCTCACCTTGTGGCAGGCAGGAAGCAGCAAAGACAGGAAAAGACAATAATGAGACACTCCTGAGGGTCTGCTTCCTCCATCCAGGCTCTGCCTCTGAAGCGTCCATAACTTCTCAAAGTAGCACCTCCTGGTATGCACTGGGCATCTAACACACACCCATGAGGGCAGGGGTGCCATTTCTATTCAAATTACATCACACTGTGACTTCAGTTTTCTGATGAGTTAAGGAAAAGCTATTGATATTTTTTATTTGTTTATCTTTACTCTTTGTTTTTCTTTTCTTTATTGTGACTACTGTTATTATTAGTATTGGGGTATGGGCCAATGCCCTGGCATTGAGCTATATCTTTGATCTGACATTTTTCTTATGAGGATGAGAGTGACACCTACCTAGCTCCTTATGTGCTGGACTAGAAACCAGAAGTTCCAGCCCGTAGGGTTCCATTGTTGCTTGTTTAACTTTCTTTTTGCATCTTCTAATTGTTTCTGGAAGAATAATTAGTCCACAAAAGCTGTTACAATATTACTGAAAATCACTTGCCTCCAGAATCGTTTATTTTATGAAACAATATAGCCCAGGTTGACCTTGAATTTGAGATAACCTTGCTTGAGCCTCTGTAGAATGGGTTTACAGGCACAGGCCACCATGCCTGGCTTTAAGATAGTTAATGATAGGCTATTAGCATATCTATGTTTCATTGTCTATTTAAGCCAGGATCTTACTTTTGGCTCTTCTAGTTGGTTCATTTTCACTATCATAAATACAGCTTAATATCTTTATTATTAATATCTAGTTTTTAAAAATCTGTACTTGTCTAGCATTCAAACCTTTCTGGATTTGATCTCCAGGTCTCTAGTACCCCCCCAACTAAACATATATGTGTGCATGCACACTCACAATTATGTGTTCAGGTAAGTTTTTCAAAAGTTTTCAGGGCTGAAGCATGAGCATGTTTTAAGACTTGTAGATTGTCTTTCTAAATGCTTGTGTTGTTACATTCCCAAAATTGGTATGTGAAAACTTTACTACACTCTGACTGAAAACGTATTTTTTATATTTACCAATTTAAAAGCATATGGGATCCTATTTGTATTATTTGATTACTATCGAGAGTGAAAGTTTTCACATGTGGCTTTTCTTCCATTTGTTAAGGTCCTTTGTTGAAGTATAGGTTTTGAGCAGTTGTTTACACGGTTGTTCATTTAGAGTTACTGTTTTGGTTTTTAAGACTTGTTTTTACTTATTTTTTTTTTGTGTGTGTATGTGTATACACGTGTGTGTGAGCACATGTGTGTGTGTGTGTGTGTGTGTGTGCGTGTGTGTGTGCACTCCCACAGAGGCTGAAAGAGGACATCAGATTACTTGGAACTGTGTAGTGATAAGCAGCGGGCCTTGTTCCCGCTGCCCCGCTCCTGGCCGCCTGGCTAGCTTATGCCCCTAAATAACATCACAAATTGTATTCATTTAAACACTGCTTGGCCCATTAGCTACAGCCTCTTACTGGCTAACTCCCACATTTTGATTAACCCATATTTAGTAATGTGTCTAGCACCATGAGGGGTGCTTACCAGGGAGCAGCGCAGTATGACTGCAGCGAATCTATCTCTGTTGAACTCAGGGCAGCCTGAACCCCACTCCCCATGAGGACTGAGCAGGGAATATAAAATTCCGTGGCTGAGCAAGTTCTTTTAGAGTGTTTGCATCTCTGGTAGGAGGACAGCACTTCGGGCTGTTGCTAGGGAGAACTGGGAGGATTCTCTTCTCTAGGGCAGCAGCCTGAGGTCCACCACTGGTCCTCTTCAAGTTGAGAGTATGACATCTCTATCTTTTTATTAATTCAGGCTTCTGAGATTCAAGTGGATAACTCGCGAATATCGTGGCAAAAAAAGTTCCCCACGGAGTGAGTGCTCGCAGTCTGGGGATGCTTCTGTGGCCTGAGGACCATTACCTCGTGGGTCTATACTTGGGTGTACTGTCAAGAAAGCAGTTTACCTGGCTTCTCAGTCTGAGATGTCAACCTTGATAAATAACAGTGAGAAAGGTCTTGCTGTCTGGGACAGATTTAAAAGCTGCTTCTTCCTGGAGAATGCGCTGGAGGTCGCCCCCTGATGTGAATGACTGTCAGCTAGGAAGGACTTGCTACTCCCTCCAGAGCAGAAGAATGTCTACTTGTGCCCAGTAGACAAAAGTGAAAGGTTTTGTGGCCAGGGGACGCCTAAGGGCACAAACTATGCATGACAATGCCATATAGATTGGGGTCTCCAAATACTGCCTTTCTATTTGACTCCCCACCTTGGTAGAAGTTAACCAAGTAAGGAGCTGTGATTGGTACGGCGCTGCTCATCTACTCACCTGCCTTTTGGGTCAATCCTTCCTGCTTCCTCGCCTCCACCCCCAGGAGATCACCCCTTGAAGCTCTCATTGGCCAGGCCTCTCGAACCTTCCTTGGACATTTCCTGGTCAAGAAGTTGGAAGCTCGCTTGAAGTTTCAGAGTAACCCCCGCAGGTTACTGAACAGGAAGATGGCTTCCCATCTTCGAGCTAATAATGTAATCTCAGATGCTAGGAAGGTCAGAGGCAAGCCAGCAGAGGAGGACTAATTCACAGCTTTCTGAGTAGGTATAAGTCATTGTGGCATCGTGATTCATTTGACATTTTAAGGCTGAGTCAATTCGCTTTGTCTTTCCCCGAAGCTGCTACGACAGAGGCTAAGGCTGCTGGTTGGTTTGTCATCTGTCCTAAAAGGTGGTAAAGGATGTGACAGGACTCTAGACCAGGCAAGAGGTAAAGGAAGATGAAGGTGTGCTACTCCTGCTGAGGGAGTTTATAATGTGCTGGCTGATTAGGCCAAAGATGAATAATAGTGGTGGAAATAAAGTCAATAGCATCCCAGGCTCGCACGTTTATGCATACTTATCAGGAGGCAGCCAATCGATTGATGTGTGTTCTCTTGATTGCGGGGGATGACTTGCCACAGACTGTTTGTTTTTTTTTTTCCTACTGAAAGGCATGCCAAAAAGTCACAGAGTTCTCCTGGGCCACAGAGAGAAAGCATAGCGGTCCAGAAGTCTGTGGCTGGGGCAGACTGTTCAGCAGGAACAGAATGTGGACTCAAACACAAGGCAAGTGTACATTTAAAATTTCTCTGGTAGCCATATTAAATCAAGAAAGAAAAGAGACAAGTATGTTTTTTAAACAAGCATTTTAACAAATACATATATCAAAGTTATCATTTCAATATAAGAGGTGCAAAAACTTTAATTATTTTTTATTATTTTTTTTTTTTTGGAGAGGGCAAGGTCGTATAAAACTGAAGCTGGCTTGAATTTGTTATGAGGTTGAGGCTGACTGTGAATGCCTGATCCTCTCGCCTTTACCTCCCAAGTGCTAGGATACAGGCGTGAATCACCAAGTCCAGCTAATGTGGAAATTATTTGTAGGATCTCTGGCATTCTCTTTTCCATCCAGTCTTCTAAATCTGGTGTGTATGTGTTATTTCTAACACAGCACACTTATACTAGCCTGATTTTAGGCACTCAGTAGCCACATATGGCTATAGCTACCAACTTGGAAGGCACAGATCAAGGGGTGTGTTTTGCATATTCATTTGGTTACTGACAGCCATTTGAAATGCATTCGGCAAAGGTTTGTTAAATGGCTACTCTGCTGAGCCATAGGTGTCCCTCTTACCTATCGGGGACACGTCACAAGCCTCTGCCTGAAGCTTCTGTCTACTGGAGCCATGTGACTGATAACACCCTTGGCTAGCCGTGACAAGCGAGTCGAGTTATATACAGCATGGATGCACTGGACAGAGGGATTATTCACATTTTGGGTGACGTCCTGCGTGGGATGGAGCGAGATGATGTAAGACTTCATCATGCTACCCAGAACGGTCTGCAATTTAAAACTCATGAATTGTTTATTTTTGAAACTTTCCACTTAATATTGCCATACTGAAATTGAACCATGATTGATTTGGAAAGTGCGGTTATAATAAGTGGGTGGCGGCTACTTTGGAAAAAGCACAGGTTGAGTTTTAGAACTTGGATTTTGCAGGGAAAGAGGGGAGAAAATGTCACAACGAAGTAGTATGCATCCAAGGGTGATAATGATGCAGAGAGAATGCAGCAGCTGAGAAAACAGCTGTGGGGTTGAGGGGGGTATCTTGGTTGTGATAGACAGACATCTCTGAAGAGGTGACATCTGGGGTTCCTGGACACAAAAGGAAGCAAACGCTGGTGATTTTGTCATAGAACGAATCAAGAAAAACCTCAAAGACTGACACAATTTGGAACTGACAGAGTGGGATGGCAGAGGTCAGCAGCGGACAGACTAGCTCTTGTTAGTGTTAGGAAGAGTGGGCAGGTGGGAAGGAGGAAGTAGCAGCATTCAGGATGATTACTGAGTCTCTTGCTTTTTAGAAGCTGCAGTTCCTGTCAGGACCGCTGGGGGGACACCGAGAAAGTAAGGTAGGTAGGAAAGAGCAGATGGGGTTCTGGTTCTTATGTCTTGGGAAGAGCAGGCTTGAGAAGCCTTTGGGCTGTGCAGGAAGTCTTTGGAGAGCCAATGAAGAACAGCTTTAGAGACCATGGGCCAGTCGCTGGGGCATGAGATGGTGCAGTGGGGAAAGGAGCTTACAATCCAAACCGAGTGACCGGGGTTCAAACCCTGTCATCTGTGTAAAGGTGGATGAGTAGAAGTCATTATACAGTGTTTCCCATAACCTCTCCAAGTATTCTGCTGCACCTACTACCACCACCCCAGAGAGAGAGAGAGAGAGAGAGAGAGAGAGAGAGAGAGAGAGAGAGAGAGAGAGATTAATAAAGTTTTTAAAATTAGAAAAAGAAAGGGTTCATTTGGTGGCTCTTGTTGGGCTTCTGGGAGAGGTGGGACAGGAGTGACTAAGACCCAAGGCCTTTGATGAGCCAGTTCTCCCTTTGAGGCTGTGGTCCTCGCCTCATAGTGGGGAGTAGAACATAGCATCCTTAAAAGCAGTGGAGCTGGACCTTAAGGGATTACATTAGTGCTGTAGTGTTGCTAAAGTAATTACTACAAACTCAGTGGTGTAAAACAGCTAAATGTGTCTTCTCTCAGTGCTGGATGGCAGAGGTTTGTCTTCAGGGCAAGTAGGCTCCTGCCCTCCCTCCTCCCAAGGCTGGCAGGCATTGTATTCCTGAGCCTTTCTAGCTAAGGATGGTTTCTGGTGTTCTGTGACTGGCGTCCACCTCACTCCAGTTTCTGTCTCTTCCTTATGAGGCCTTCTCTTGTCTATGTCCTCTCCTCCTGTCCTACTTTTGTAGGGACGGTGCTGACAGCTTTACAACTGACCTGGATAAGAGGAGGATTTCACCTTGAGCTTCTTAATTACGTCCACAAGGTCTTTTCCAGAAAGGTCACAGGCTTCTGCGTGTGGGTTGCTCTCTTGGGCTTTTGTGTACTCTTTGTATTCCAGCTTTCTCTCCCTGTGGTAAGCTTTTACCCTTATATGGAGTCTTGGTGCTCTCAGTCCTGTTGATGACTGACTTGCTCATTTCCCAGATTGTGTGACGGGAAAGGAGGAGAAGGGGTGGGCAAAGGAACACCCTGTTATCTGGTCGAGTTCTGGGAAAGGCAGAAGAAGGTAGGGCGAGCTCAGCCCTCTCAAGGAAAGGACAGTTTTTGAATTAAACAGCTGAGGATGGGATTGTGGTCCATTCATTCCTTTTCTCAAGTGTGTGTGTGTGTGTGTGTGTGTGTGTGTGTGTGTGTGTGTGTGCCTTCCTAGCTCTTATTAGTATGCAAAACTGTTCAATTTGAAAGAGGTGAAAGATTAAGAAAACACATGCCTTAGGGGAGGGTAGCGAGAAGGGGGATGAGAAAGGGAGAATAAGGCAGAAGGCAGGAGCGGAGCTCTTCCCCTGACTCTCTGTGAGGACAAAACGGGGCACCTCTGTTCTTCTCATAGCTTTTTAATGTCTTGTTTTCGTCTTTGCTTCTCTTTCCAAAACTGGAAAAGAGACTCAGGAACTCAGAGGTGGAGGTGATGTATTTGAGAGGAAAGTCTCCAGGCACATTGTATACCTCTGGCAAATCAATCAGGCAAGAGGGAAGAGTTCTCATCACGTGCCCTCTGTGGGTAAGCATGAACAGTAAATCTTGACAGAAACAGTCCAGCGAAATCCATACTTAATACACCATCCACACACCATGGCCCACTTGAATGCCAAGAGAAGCAAATAGGAATTTATTGGTTGTTTGTTCTGAGGAAGCATTGTAAACATATCCCTTTATGTCCTGATGAGCCTAGAAAAGAAGTTTTTCAATAGGATGGAAACCCAGGTTCAGGGAACATTAGTGACTCGCCTTAAGTGACCTGGTGAAATCTGTTGGCTCCAGGATTAAAGCTCTAGTCTGTCTGGCTTTGAAGTTTCTCTTCTATCTCCTCCCAACACCACCTTTGAGGATTTGAAGGAAGGAGCCAGCAAGCATTATTTAGATGTGACGTTTCTCTTATGTCTTATCTATCAGAACCTTTATATTTTCCTCATATTACAAAGTAAACATTGAACATGAGCATGAATATTTAATCCAACCTTATTTCTTAATTACAATGTTTATTTCAGGGCAGTGGAGCCACTGATGGGCCATACACAGTGGTACATGTGCCAGGTGACCTTGAACTCAACTTCCTTCAAACCCTATTATGCACTTGCACGTATCCTAGCTGGGGGATACTCTGGTGAACCCTTCAGTCCTATCATTGAGGGTAGGGCCAAGAACACAGACATCAGTTTTCTGCAGTTGGGTGACTGGCAAATCTGAGAAAGCAAGGCTTCCTAAGGAGAGACCAAGAACCATTCCATCCAAAGCCAAGGTCTCCATTCCAGTGATGTGTTTCAAGGAAGTGTCTTGTCTGCCAGAGGGAAGGATGAAATGGATACTTTCCACACGTCTAAGAATACCAGATGACTGAGTCACGGTGTCTGTCAAAGCCCAGGTCCTCGGGTGCTTTTTACCTTGGAGTCCCTTTGTTGGAATTTCAGGGGTTTCGAAGAAAACCCTTTTTTTTTCAGAACCCCATCATGAGGGAAGACTCAGTTTTAGCTCTGCTACTTTTTAAGCTTCTGTCAGAGAAAAGAGGAATCCTGCTATTCCAGATGACATCAGCGTCTCTGACGTTTGAATTGATAACCGTGGCTATATGCGTATAGTCATGATTCCAGCATATAAAATGTCTGAGGCGAGCTAAGGAGGCAAGATGCCCTTGGGGTCAGGTTCTGGATCTTCCTTCTACCTACACCAATACAGACAGAAAGCTAGCAGAAGAAGCCATCTTTCATGTCCCACGGGCTGTGGAGAAGCCTAGCTCAGGCCTCAAATACAACCTCTAGGTAATATGGCATTAAGATGTTGGCTGGAGCCACACTGCAGAACGCAGGCTCCGCCTTGGAAGAAACTGTTGTGGGAGACAGAAAACAAGGGTTCCTTGGGCTTTGTAGAACAATAAATCACCCAATGCAACGTGCCAAGTGGTGTCAGGTGGGTTTTATATCCCATGGGGTACAGCTTTTGCTTATTGCCTCATTTCCGGTTTCCATGCGGCAGAATTTTAGATGCACCCAGGGTGAGCCCACACGGTAGGCATTCCCACAGGCCTTGCCTCTCTTCTCATAGTTTCACAGGTATTGTTTGGGGGCTTCTGACCAAAGAAGAATGGCTTGAGGAAAGCAGATTTGTTATTCACTGATCTTTGCCAAGAAGGGCCTTTTTTCTGTTTTCTACCTCATCTAAGTGAGCTTCTCTAGCACCAAGGCTTCCCCAGATACCCTAGTCCTGGCAATCATCTGGCTTCCCTCTGGGCTCAGATATTTCCCTGGCTCACACTCTTGTGTGGTCTTCACTAATTCATTGGGTCTCCCTGAGTCTCCAGTAACTGTACTACGTCTAACTAGATCAAGCGAGAAGATCCTCACAGCTCCGAAATGCCTCCATTCTAACATCTGGATTGACGCTGGGATGCCACTTATCCGAGGTTCAGCCTTCCTAGCAAGCACAGATGAGACGTGGGACTGTCAACTGATGTGGCAGCAGTACAGTTCTGTTGAGTTCTGAGGGCTCCGTGTTGAGTAGATCCGATTATTGACTGGAGCCTGACTACAGACTTCATTAAGAACAAAACCGCAGAGGTGTTAGAAACAGAACAGGAGGAGAGTGTGGATCGATTACGATGAGCCAGCCCATTGATTCATGGATAACTTGAGAAATGGTGGACAGCTGGGCTACTTCCTCTCTTTCCTAAGCATAAATTAATTGGTGCTTGTGATTAGTATTAAGGATTTGACAGGCAAAGAAGAACTATCGCATTTTATATCTGGATGTGAATTCAACTAGGCTAAATGTGAGCATGAATTTACTGAACAAAACAAAACAACAAAAGCCCTCAGGATTCTGGATTGCATTTTGTACAAGGGACAAGACCACGGAGCATAATAGTTCCAGATATTTTTGTAGCATTGGCTGACAGCCACCAAGAGGCAATACGTGGTTGTGGTTCTAAACTCTATGCAGTATCACAAAAGAAAACTCTAGAATGCATACCCTCCAGACCTCGCCCTGCATCTGTGGCATACGTAATCAACAAAGATACAGGGTTAACTGTAGGATTTTTGAGAATAATTTATTGTTATTAAATCATGTTTATGTGCCTGCTGAGGCCACCTAATATGTGTTCTGGGAACTGAACTCTGGACCTCTGAAATGACAATAAGTGCCCTTAATGGTTGAGCCATCTCTACAGTTCCTTGAACTGTTGTTTTGTTTGGTGTTATTCTTGGATTCTATTTCAAAATCCTTGTTAAGTTTGAAACCACAGGTTGTTGTTGTATATTGTCCTTGTTTCTGATAGTGAGCAGATCCTGCATCTAGAAACTTTGGTTCGTTGATCTACAAGCAAAGAGTTTGTAGAGGAGACTTGGATGAAAGGTTGGGCTAGCATTGGACTTGGGGACGGAGAGACTAGAATCAAGGGGACAAGGGCTTCAAGGCAAGAGACATTTCTTGATGGAGAACTGGTCGGAAGTCAAATATTCAAAAGATTCAAAATGTTTACTATGGTGTGTGTGATGGAAAGTGGTGTTTCCACATTCCGGGTGAGGAACTTCCAGTTACCACACTGGAAACTACACTGTTGTAGAATGAGTTCTTTCTGGAGAGTTTCTGAGTCTTGCATTTAGTTGGGAAGAGAAGCCAACATGGGATTACAGGTGGACCACTGTGGGCTACCAGACAGCCTGGGGGATCTTGTTGAATGTGTTTACCCATGCACACACAAACAGAGCTCCACTCCCAAGGTCCTGACGAGGAGCAGAAGGAGGGAGAACATGAGAAAGAAAGTCAGGACCGTGAAGGAGCCTTCATCTGGCGATGGATGGAGATAGAGACAGAGCCACACATTGGTGCACTGGACTAAGCTCCCAAGGTCCAAATGAGGAGCAGAAGGAGGGAAAACATGAGCAAGGAAGTCTGGACTGCGAGGGGTGCTCCCATCCACTGAGATGGTGGGGCTGATCTATTCGGAGCTTACCAAGCCCAGCTAGACTGGGACTGAAAAAGCATGGGATAAAACCGGACTCCCTGAAAATGGCGGACAATGAGGGCTGCTGAGAAGCCAAGGACAATGACACTGGATCTGGATCCTACTACGCATACTGGCTTTGGGGGGGGGGGAGCTGGCCTGTTTGGATGCTCACCTTCCTGGACCTGGATGGAGGGGGGGGGAGGAACTTGGACTTCCCACAGGGCAGAGAACCCTTACTGCTCTCTAGACAGGAGAAGGAGGGGGAGAGGAGGGGGGAGGGGGTAAATGGGAGGTGGGTAGGAGGCAGAAATTTTTAATAAAAACAAACAAACAAACAAACAACAGAGCTCCAGAGGCCCTTATAGCGTGGGGTATATTTGCTACATTCATCTTTTTAAGTGAATGCCATTCTGTTTCAGCCTCATCCAGCAGGTTTGACAGCCAATGCCATAGTGGATAATTACATTGTCCACATTGTCTCCAGACTAAGAACATACCTTTCCTTCAGCCTTCTTGCCATTGGGGAGAAAGGGGTGGTTAAAAAACACACCAACCAAATGACCATGTTCCTTGATGTCCTGGCTGCCGACTTACTTAAGATCTCTTGACGTCTATGCCCTGCTAGTACTGTAAGGGGTGTCCCATACTGAGATGCCATCTGTGCCATGGGCATCCTGAGGCTGGGCTCTGTGGGCTTGCTTTAAGGTGGAACTCAGGCACCTGGCACAGAGGAGAAACTATTTTTGCTCCATCTCCACTGAGCCTGATCCTAGCTCAGATTGCATTAAAGGAACCATCTCCTTCCTTTTTCCTTCGTTGCTAAGGAATAGCTTTTCCTCTCAGATTGGTGTTCTTTCCCTGAAGAAGTCCCAACCTACACACCGCTTGGTAGTAATTTAAAATGCGCCAAAGAGCCATGGGTCCTATTAGGGGCACAAAGCAACCCACTAGGAGTCATTAAGGGTCGTCGGGGTCTATCTTTTAACTAAACACGGAGTGCTATTTTAGAACAAAGGAGGCTTTTCCTCCTTGGCAAACATGGCTCTGCTGTTCGGTTTTCCCAATTATGGGCTGCGCTGCCCCCTGCTCTTGGACCTGTCGATCAACCTTTTTTGTTAATCTCGCTACCTCTTGCCCAGGGCTCCTGGCTGAAGGCAGTCATTGCTGGGCTGGGGTGAGTTGGGAGGGAGTGGGCATGCCTTCATAGAAGCGTACTTCCCTACCCTGATCTATGCATCAAGAGTTAGACTGACCTGCTTACTTGCTGTGGAACAAAATGAATTAAGTGGTGGCCCCTCCAGATCTGGCCTCTCTCTGCAGGAGCATGTGTTCACATGTGGCATTTCCATTGTGGATGGGCCGGAAGCTGGGCTGCAGAAGCGCGCATGGGGTTGAGGGTGGGGGCAACTGAACCAGAGTGCAGACGCTGTTCCCACACTGGCTCACAGTGGCTGCTTCCTGTCTAGTTTCTCCCAGAATGCTCAAATCCACACTTCAGGCCATTGTCTGCTTCTGTGGCCACAGAGCTCAGGGCGCGTGTAGTTTTGTTACCAATATGGTTTATAAAATTCTATTGTTCCAAGAGCTTGCTAGATGCGAGCTGGGTTTGAGGGAGCTGCGTATGGGCAGGAACCGGTGAGAGAACCCTGGTGACTCCAGCTCACCCTGCCCATTCCCTCAGCCAGCTCACAGTACCGGCAGGGCAATGCCCTTTACCTCATCCCTGTGTACTGCCAGTCACACAAACTGGTCTCTCTTATTGCCTGGCATCTAACACACTCGCAGCCATTACTGTGTGGATGTTTGCTGAGGAAAGGGAGCCAGCTATAACATGCAGCTTACTGAATGAAGGTGTCAAGGTTATTCTCCAAGCTAAGCATTTGAGAGAAGCTCATTATTTATTTATTTATTTATGTTCACATATACCCCCATTCTAATGGCTTTTTTTCTCTCCCATACATGGACCTGTTTATCTTTCAAGATTCCAGGACTCTGGAAAATCTGGAATTCTCCTTCCCATTCCCCACGCTAGTGCCCAGGCCTCTGGGTGCTCCCAGTGGGCTTCTTTCATCAGAGAACACTAGAACCCGTCAGGTAGAGAGGTAGGCCATGCTAAACCACTGCAGCCAGTCATCAGCCTGGACTGAACTCTAAGGAGCTACCTGAGAGTGACGTTTGGTCTGCTCCGTGATCAGCTTTTGGGCCAGAAGATACTCTTAGAGGAGCTGGAGCGATGTCTCAGTGTGAAAAGAGCTTGCTGCTCAGGCGTGAGAACCAGTGGTTGAGTTCCCAGCACATACATAAAAGCTGGTCACTACAATGCATGTGTGTAACCCCAGGGTCGGGGTGAGATACAGGCAGATCCCAGGGGCTCACTGCTAGACCAGCCTAGCCAAATGGGTGCGCTTGAAGTCCAGTGAGGGACCTTGTTTCAAGAAAATAAGGTGGAGAGGGAAAGAGGAAGAAATCAAATGCTGACCTTTGACCTGCACACACACATCAACCTATGCATTCTCTCCATTAATTCCTTTTTTTTTTTCATATTTTCTATGTGAATCGTGCCATTTACTACAGGGTTGAAAACACAGGAAACATCTAGATGATTCTAGAGCGAGCTTGAAGTTGCAGAAAGTACTGACACATCTCAGTTCTTTTCCAAGGTTAAGCTTTAAAAAAAAATAATGAAATGAAAGCTGTTTCTCTCTGATGTTCCCAAACATTATAGTGTCACGTTATATTGACTAACTTCAGCTGACGCAAGGAAAGAAGGAAAAAAATAAAAGAAGTGGCGATGGGTGAGTCACCAGCTCTCAGAGGCAATTATGGAGGGCACAAAGCATCTGCAGGAACAGCTCTGCGGTGGAGGGAGTCAAAGTCTAGAAACAAAGGCTCGGGCACTCGGGTGTGGGGTTTGCGCCTGCGTGGCTGACCGCCCTGCGTAGGATGGTAATCACGGGCTGCCTGATGGAGATCTGCGTCCTTTGAAGTTCTTTTTTTCTTTTTTTTAAAAAGTGATTTCAATTATAGAGCAGTTCCTCTTTTTTTTTAAACAGTGTCCAGGGTAAAGCCAGGCTCTAAAACTTTGAAACCTTGACGAGCAGAAACTAGGAGAACGGTTTAAAAGCTGTTAGCCATTTTGGTGAAAGTATCAATTTCCTTTTGACGGACAGGATGTCGCTTCCGAAGCCTCGGGTGGGTGTTGCGTTAAACCCGTGCCCGGGCAGGTAGATAACTGCTGAGTGCTGACTGGCCTGGAAGCCGTCTCCTCTGCTGCTGTCTTCTCTGGAGGTGTGGCTGAGGCAAATCTGGGTTTTTCTGGGTGGGTTTTTGGTGGGAGAGTGTTAAAATTTGAAAATGGTGTGTCCCTACCAAGAGTTGCGTGGAGCTTATTTTCCCATAGCAGCAGGGCTGGAAGGCATGGCCTTTGTGGGAAGTGTTTAGGTTTTTGGACCGGAGCATTTGTGAATAAGATCAGTGCCGTCGGGAAGGTGCGAGCATCTGCCCAGGTAGCCTTTTACGACATTCCACAAGGAAACTCGCAGGAACCTCAGCAACTGTCCACACCACCTTCTTTGGACTTCCAGACTCAGGTTTTATGTTATGGCAGAAGATGGAAGGAGACACAGAAAAGGGGAGAGCACCCATCTCTTCTTTGGAGGTGGGGGATCATAACAGACTGGACACTCAGCGGCGAGGGATCCCACAGACAACCGGCTGGCCTGGCACCTTGTTGGTAGTTGCGCCTCCAGTATCTATGTTATCTTCAACACCGTCAAGTCTCATCTACGAAAATCTTATTTCTGATTTCAGTGATCCCTCTGAGGAGTTAAAGGTCTATATGGATCTATAGGATCATGAGCAGCGGTGGTCCATGAGCAGGGGTGGGGGAGTGGGAGTGGGGGGATGGGACACCAGTAGACACAGTGAAGCTGCTGTACCACGGATGAAGTCTAGAGTCAGTCTGCTGGCCTTGGCGTTGAGTGGCACAAAAACTGAGCTGCAGAGGGCATGAGAATCCTTTGCGATGATGGGAGGTGGCCCAGAAATGCCTGGGTTAGGAAGCAAGGTGAAACTCTGGATTCCATGCAGTGAGTGAGATGGGTGTTCAGAGCTAGCTAAATCTGTGGTACCCAGAGCTGTCTGACATCACAGAGGGCTTTTCACTGACCATCCCAAGGTTTCTGGTAGCTCATTTTGCCAATCCGAGACCATCATTGCCCCCGGGTGCGATAATCCCATTCTTTCTCTCAATTCTTGAGCTTGCTTTGAGTTTGATTGACAGAAGCTTTGCTTTAGGGTTTTTGTCTGGTCTGTTTTGGTATGGGGTGGCATCATTTCCAATGGAAGGGCTAGTTTCAGTTGTAAGCTTGATACCCTTGGGAAGAGGAAACCATATGAGGAACTGCTTCCGCCAGGATGGCTTGTGGGCATGTCTGTGGGGGCATTTTCCTGGTTGCTAACTGATGGAGGAGGGCCCTGCCCACTGTGAGTAGTGCCATTCCTAGGCAGGTGGACCTGGGCTGTATAGGAAAGGAGACAGACCGTGAGGCTAGAGGCAAGCCAGTAGGCAGTGTCCCTCCGTGGTCTCTACATAAGCTCCTGTTTTAGGTTTGTGCCTTGTGCTTCTGTTCTGGCTTCTCTTAATGATGGGCTGCAACCTATAAGTCAATTACACCTGTTCCTCCCCAAGTTTGTTTTGGTCAGTGTTTTATCATCTCAACAGAAAGCAGAAAGCAAGCTAGAGCATCCAGGTCTTATTTTCCGGGGCTTTTCCAGGTGAACTACAGCCATGTCTTTTCCGGCTCTTACTCTCTATAAAATGCACATTGGCTTTTTTCATTCCCCTTGAATTGCCGCTTCTTGCTTTTTCCATTTTGAAATGGCTGGTCTAGTCAGGGTGACCGGCGCTTGAGCCTATCTGAGGAGCAGAATTCTAAATTATAATAGCAGGAGGCACAGAGATCCTTGCACTCACAGCTAAGCACTAGGAGAACCAAATATTAAACACGCAGGGTTGTCTCTTCAAAGGAAGGGACATATACCTGTTTTCTGCCCAGAAGACTGGGAGCAGAGGTGGTTAATAGCCTGATGACTTTTGTGCTATCTGTATGACCAAGAACATACTAAATCCTCTCCCAGGTCCCTAAGACATCACATGTAGTCAATCTACAGAACCCACCTTTATGGAAGATGACATATGTACTTTACAAAGCATTTCAATGTAGTCATGCTGTAAATTTTATTGTACACATGGGGTTGAGTTAATTATCACCAGGAAACTGCTTTCCAAATTGTGCTGTGCTTAAATATGCCTAAAATAAACTACCTGGTGCCAGACTCTTGAAGTTTGAACCAGCGTCAGCTGGTAACTGAATCATGTTGAACTGGACTTCCTTCTTCTCTCATCTTTGCTGGGGACTATGGATCCCCAGACCCTGAATTTCCTGTGACCCTCTGCCTGCCGGAGTAAACACCTTGTTTTCCTGTGCTTGCAGCTGCTCTGAGCAAACAACTTGTTTAGCAACTGCTCTGAGCACGAGACCCTCAGGAGTTCCTGATGGCAGGGGAGTGGTTTCTGGTGGGCTTGCAGCTGGGAGTTAGGGCGTGGCCATTAGTTAAGGATCCCTATATAAACCGCCCTGGAACGCGATAAAGTGGGCTTCCTTGGCGTTATCCGTGTCCCTGTGTGTGTGTTTCAATCTTCAGCCCATTTCCCAACTTGCGAGCTGTACCTTAGCGTGCAGCTACAACACTGATCAACACTCTGTTAGCCGTGGCGTTTGCAGAGACCTCCCCCCTCCCCATACACAGTGGCCAGTGTCCAACTTCTGCCTCTGCCTCTGCCTCTGCCAGAACCACCACAACCAAGCAGGAAATGTTGATCATTACAGATGAAGCATAAACACCTACTGCAAAAAAAAAAAAAAAAATAATAACTAACACACATGGAACTGTTTTATTCTGGGGCTAAGCCATTTAGAGAGAAAGGTCTCGCCATCTTTACAAACCCCTGACTTAACAGGGATTATATTATGGTGAACAAAACGTGGTTACGATACGAGTGCCCTACCCAAGCTCACATAGGTCGTGGGCACAGAACTGGGGCTGTGGCTGGAATTGCTGAATCCCAGACTGGAGAATGCCCACAGAATCTTGTGGCTTGCCTGTGCCGAGTTATATGGGATGGGGACAGTTGCTGGAGAGTCAGCGGAGAGTGTTAGGAATTCTACAGTGGCCTGAGACGTGGCTGAAGTAGGCCATGTGGTGGTGCCATGAAGAGACGAGGGGAAGACAAAAGAGCTCGCCAAAACACACGCTGGCCGCTGTCTTCTTCACACCACACTGAGATAAAACTACAGTCTGAGCCACACCTTGGAGGCAAAAGATGTGACAAGGTTGGACTCTGACGCAAGGTCATGAGATTGACGATTTGGGGTTGTTTGCTTGGCTTTCTCATCTTCTCATCCAGAAGTCAAGAACCCCATCTCGGATCCTGATCTCATCTTCTCATCAAGAACCCCATCTCGGATCCTGAACCCCTCTTCCATCATAGCCTCTTCGCCAGTCTCCTTACCTACCTGTACCCACCTCCAAATCAAAGTCTACTCCCAAGGCTGCTGGCAAGAAGGAGGGCTTCTGAAGTTCAGGGCCGCTGTCGAGTCTTAGGGGGTTGGAAAGTGAAGGTAGGGAGTGAGGCTACCTCATTCTTTACCCAAAGTCCAAGGCCTCCTTCATGCCTTCATAAATTCAAGAATCTAAGCCGGGAATCAACTCTCATTGCTTTCCATTTGCTCAGAGTGGGTGGGAGAGAAATGTTGTATTTCTACCACATGGGAGGATAAAAATAGCTCTAGAATATGTTTCTTGTTTAAAAAAAAAAATAGCCATGAGCGTTTAGCATCTGAATACCTACCAAAGGAGCCCCAGGGAAGACATGAGCAGAGGCATGTGATATAAGGGCAGGCAATGATTGTACTTAGATTCTTGGTATCCTGTAGGCTTATTCACACTAGAAGCTTCTGGGGCCGTCAGCCTGGAAGAATGAAATATAAAAACACAGGCCTAGAATGTAAATGACCAATTTTGAACACACACACACACAGACAGACAGACACCATAGCAGAGATATCTGCTAGAGAGGCTTTTCTGTTCTATATTAAAAACAAACAAAAAAACACCAACAAGACACACACAAAGAATGAAAACCATCCAAGAGCTACTTTATATCAGTAGATACATTAATTTGTCAGTCAGAAAATTCAAATGAATGGGACGCTCATGTATCAGAAGGGCTGGCCTGGTGAAATGAATCAGTGAGAGAGTACTATCAAAGCCAGAGGCTTATCCTGCCCCAGGCACGTGTGTATTACTCTCGACTGGAGCTGGAACATTGTTCGTGCTGTGCGAGCATTCTACCGTAGCAACATCCACAGCTCTCTCCTTTCTCCGTTTCCTTTCTTTTTTAAAAATGCCTTTGGAGGAATTAAAATATACCGTGTAAAATACATCATTTGGCATATTGATTATTTCAAACTGAAATCCTGCCATCCCTTCATGAATCCATTGTTCCCTTCTCTAAGCAGGGTAGAGGCATCATGTCCTCGGACTTCACCCTTCATTTGCTTGTGAAGATCCCCACACGTATGTGCATTTAACAAAACTTATGCCTTTCTCTCATGAATCAGCTTTTGTATTAATTGGGTTCTTTCATCTATCCAGAGAGCTCCTGTAGAAGCTCTGAGGGAAGGGGAGCTCGCTGTCTTCTTTACGACATCTACTCTTATTTCAGAGAAATAAATTGGCTTCCACAGCAAGCCTCGCTCCACCCTCCCTGGGCAGTCATTTGACAATTACTGACTTGCTCTCAGGGGCTGCCTCATATCATGTATGATTTAGTTCCAGGTCTCCACTTCTTAGACTCCAGCTACTGGAGAGCAAGGCTGGATTTTATTGCGCCTATGCAGCATGGGAAATTTTTCCTGGACCACATGATCCCCTCCGTAGACACCTGTCGAACAAATAATTAAAAAGAAATCCTGAACTTTTCACCTCTGCGTCATTCATGCTGCTAACGGGAGATTTTCTTTCACCCTGTCTCTCTGCTTTATCAATTTAAAGATACATGGAACACTGAGCAAGGATGTCCTGCTACAGTCGTTGCCAGAGTCAGCCGTGAGCCTTACCACTTCCAGTGGACGGGAGTTTCTTAGGACACAGAAACAACAGAATTCATTTCTGCCAATGAGATTTGGAAGATGGCGAACCACATAGTGCAAACCAGGTAGCTGCAGTCGAAGATGGATTCACACCTGTGCTTGGAGCCTTTACCAGAGAGGTCCGTGTGTTGGAACTCTTCTTAGCATTGTTTTAAAAGGCACGTGAGCCCACTCTTCTGAGCTCAAGCTGCCTCCTTGCCTTGGTCCTCAGCCACCGGCCTGCCTTCTGGTGTAGTTTTGTGGACGGCACTGTTACAATGCCTGATGTTGGTTTACTCCCCTCCTAAAGGTCAGAGCTTCACTCTCATGAATTAAACTTTACTTGGTAAAAATAAAAGCAAAGGGAGGCAGAGCTAAGTACTTGAGACTTTTCAGTGAGGAAGAAATGCAAAGTTTCCTGGCACAGATCATAAATTCCCTCAATGTCATTTCCCAAACCAATCCTCTGTGGGGATCCTTCTAAAGAATTCAGAAATAATCCCAACTTCCTTCTCTGCTCTTTCAAAGGCACAGAGGAGCTGGAGATGAGATGCACCCATACCATAAGGCTTATGTTGTCGGCCCAACTCCTGCATGGGAATGGAGCCCTGGTGGATTAGGCAGGGCTCTCTAGAGGAACAGAATGGATAGCATGTGTTTGTATTGGAAAGGGGATGTACTAGACTGGCTTACTTGATAGATGCTGAGTAAGCCAACAGTGGCTGCCTGTACTCTGGAGAGCCTGAGGATTGCTGCTTGGTTCACAAAGCTGGATGCTTCAGTCAGAAGGCCAGTCTAACGCTGAGGGTCAGGAAGATTCCTGGAAGTCACTGGCTTCAGCCCATATTGGAAGCCAAAGAAGCTGGAATCTGATGCTGGTGAAGAATGACAGCAGCTGAAGCAGCAGGACTGCCACCACCACCACCAATATCACCATCACCGCCAACAGTATCACCATCACCACCAACAATATCACCACCACCAGTATCTCCATCACCGCCAACAATATCACCATCACCACCAACAATATCACCATCCCTGCCAACAATATCACCATCAGCACCAACAGTATCACCATCACCACCAACAATATCACCACCACCAGTATCACCATCACCGCCAACAATATCACCATCACCACCAACAATATCACCATCACCACCAACAATATCACCATCACTGCCAACAATATCACCATCACCACCACCAGTATCACCATCACCGCCAACAATATCACCATCACCACCAACAATATCACCATCACTGCCAACAATATCACCATCACCACCAACAGTATCACCATCACCACCAACAATATCACCACCACCAGTATCACCATCACCGCCAACAATATCACCATCACCACCAACAATATCACCATCACCACCAACAATATCACCATCACCAATATCACCATCACCGCCAACAATATCACCATCACCACCAACAATATCACCATCACCACCAACAATATCACCACCACCAATATCACCACCACTGCCACCAATATCACCATCACCGCCAACAATATCACCATCACCACCAACAATAGCACCACCACCAATATCACCATCGCCACCATCAGTAACACCACCACCACCACCACCACCAATATCACCATCACTACCACCAATATCACCACCACCACAACCAATATCACCATCATTACCACCAATATTACCACCACAACCAATATCACTACCAGTACCACCACCAATATCACCATAACCACCATCACCACCATCAGCAGCAGCAGCAGTAGCAACAGCAACATCACTACTACCACCACCACCAATATCAATATCACCACCACCACCACTAATATCAATATTACCACTACCACCACTACCACCACTATCACCAACACCACCACCAATATCAATATTACCCACCACCACTACCACCACCACCACCAATATCAATATTACCCACCACCACCACCACCACCACCACCACCACCACCACCACCAATATCACCATTACCCACAACCACCACCACCACCAATATTACCATTACCCACCACCACCACCATCACCACCACCCACAAATACCACTACCACCACCACCAACACTATCACCACCATCACTAACAGGGGTGGATAATACTGTTAGCAAGAGACAAAAGCAGGCAAGCAAAATAACCTTTTTTTTTAACCTCTCTATATGGGTCACCTGTTGGAAGATACCTTCTACTCTGAGGGAGAGTTGTACCTGGTTAGCTGCTGGAAGTTTTCTCCCTCAGTTAATCCTTTCTGGAAATACCCTCCCAGGTCTGTGCAGAGATGTACTTCTTCGTTGACTCCAGACTCCATGGAGTTGACAAATCAAGATTAACCACATTACAGTGACCTATTTTGTCCCTGAATTGCATGTTTGCAGGTCCAATCCCTTCACGTAGAAATAGAAGTTGTGTGCAGCTCCTAAGTTTTGAGGTCTGGGGTAGTAAGCTTTGGGTACCTACCCTCATTTCCTATTGGCTTTTTGTTCATTTTTCTAGTCTCTTAGTCTTGCCTTGATTGTAGAGTCCATACTAATGGACCCGACAGCTTCACCCGAATGCTCTTAATAGGACTTTAGTGTTCCCTTTATCCTGGAAGTCTAGACCTGATCCTGTCTCTTTCCCCACTGCCGGAAATCCTGCTTCAAAGAGAGTGGACTCCCCTGGTGACAGTCTGTCACCATCTTCCTGGCTACATGGTATAAGCTTCTAGACAGTGAGCTTCTTATCTAGAAGCTTCTACCTCACGGAGAACTATTACTGGCCCGAAGAGCATCCAAATTGTCACGTCATTTTGATGACTGTAATTGGGCTTGGGGGTCAGCTTTCTCAGTGCTGAGATGCCGCACTGAATCAGAACTTAGGCAAACCTGTGCAATTCTTTTCTCTGCTTCTTTTGTTGCTCTAGAAGACCACAGTCATGTCTGAGGGACAGTAGTTCTCGGAGCTGAGAGAAATCAATAGAATAAACTCTTGACCATTTACCTGCTGGCATTTTCAGAGTCATCCTGGAGACGTTACTCCTACCCCTCCCTCCATCCTCTTTTCTTTCCCATTTCCTTCCTTTTCATCTTTTTGTTTCCTGCTTCCCATTCTTTTAAAGTTGTTGCAAAGGGAGGACAAAGAAATCTGCTGTTATCACTAAAATTGTCCAGACATGACATCAAACCCCGGCTAGCCAGCCCTTTCTTAGGAAAACTTAATTCTTGGGCTTTCGTCATAGTCCCAAACAACTGATCCATCTGAACCAAGGACTGAAGGTCCAGAACTGGAGGGGAACAGGAGATGGGGTCTTGCCATGTCACCAAGGCCAGACACACTGCCCAATAGAATCACTGCGGTGGATGATGTGGCCTATGCGCTCTGAAAAAAGAAAGCAGACAAGCAGGACCACACAGTTTGGGAGATTGATTTTGTTTTGTTTGTTCTGTGTATAAAATGAGATTGGGAAGGAAGCACAGGCATTATCTGTGGAGAATGAGAATGTAATTTATGTGCTTCCTCCCGCCGCCTGCATTCTGGGTGTGCTGAGTGCCATTGCGTTCCACTGAGTTACCGTTGATATACCGCCAGTCTCTGTAGATATGGCTCCCGGGAGAAATTTCAAAACCCATACTGACAAGGATGTAATCCACAATTTACTGCCTTTTATGGGAGCCCCACAAAGGATCTATGTATTTCACATAGTTGTATTTTTATTTTTTAGTTCGACCTAGGAAAGACAAGGCCTATCTTCTGGAAAGTTAAAAAACTAATATACCTAAGTGGAAAAGATAAGGTCAGATTTCTTAGACTTCAGGGCAAACTTGAACCACGTGCACACCATTTTCTCATCTTAAAAAAAAAAAAATGACAGCATTGAACTCCACCATTGCCCAGTTAAGTTTCCACCTCCCTAAAGTCTTAGATTCTCCAGTTGTAGGTTTTACAATTTTCTCCTCAGAAAAGTGACTGCTGAATGGTAAAGGAAGTTCATCCAGGGGCTTCCTTCAGAGAATCCTTCCTTCGGAAGAAAGCTGAGATGACTTCCATCCATTCCTGGCTGGCCTACTTCCCCTGTGCTGCTATGGAGATGAGACAGAAGAACAGGGTACCACATAAGGAGGGGTGGGCTTAGCACTCCCCGGGCAACAGCCAGGAAGTAGAGAGTAGAGTCAGAGATGAGTGCATGCGTTCATGATCCAAAAAACTGAGGTCATGATTTAGGCATCATCAGAACCAAGCACCCCTAAAGAATGTGGGGAGTAGGAGGGTGAGGTCAACTGGCAAGAACCAGAGAATCTCATGAGAGAGGAGGCTGTCCGGACAACAAGGACAGGCTGAGACATTAAACAGCTTGACAATGACACCTATGAAGCAGGCAGTATGCTGATCTGTGTGGCTGCCCCCACTTCCGTGGGAGACACCCCACATCACCAAGAGGGAGTCTTCTCTGAGTTGGCAGGATACATATGGAACACAGCCAAATGTGGAGTGGAAGGGGCTGGGGATTCCTTCTCCTGGCCCAGATTTTCAGCTATAGAAAGAAATACCTCTGATGTCATGGGTTGATCCTGGGCTACCTAGTTCAGTGACCCACAGGCTGGTGGCATTTGTCATTTTCTCTGTGTCTCAACCACCTCTGTTTCCAAACATACCTACCATATCCCCCTTTCCATTCAGGGTTTATGCAACATGTATAGGCCCCACACATTCCAACTTTTGGGTTCTGTCCAACATATAGTAATTCATAATTTGCCTACAAAATTAGCTACTCATTTACTTTACAATTGGCCATGATTTCTCAGCCATCAGCTGGCTAACTTGGGAATTCTTGTGCAGGGAGAAAAACCTAATACACGAATTGTTTGCAGAGGTCATAAAATGTTATGGATTATAAACCTGGCAATGGAGGAAGCTGACACAGTGTTGATTTACTTAATATTTACCAAGTTGTTTTCTGTATGTGCCTGGGATGAATTTTCTTTAGCACATAGAGGCTACTCAGTGCCCACAGCCAAAGCTTACCAGAAACATATCTATGAAGAAGTTAGGCTCCTGAGAAACACACACCAGAGAGAACCATGGGACCCCTTAGCTGAGGGTTTTAGAAAGGACCATACTACAGGATTTGGGCTTGAGTTTGACCATTGGAAGAAGTTGAGGAAGTGGTACTTTGTTCTGGATAGGTAGTTGACAAGGGATGGCTATGCATCTTCCTAAAGAGGGCATACTCACAGAGATGAAAATCAAAACTGATGGAGCAGCCACAATCACTTATAGCAACCAGAACAAGATACAGGGAGAGAATTTGCTATGTTCCATTGAACAAGGATTGGGTCCTATCTGTGTTTTGATAAGAGCACAGAGTGCTCTTCTTTTAGTCTTGATTCAACACAGCAGCATAGTGGCTCGTGTTAGCGTTTGGTGAAGCTGCACATGTTCACTCAGGTCTCGCGATAGCATCATTTCTGCCACTGAGTGCCAAGGCCACTTCTCTCTTTTCTAAGTTAGACAATTTTGTCTTTTGCAGATCTCAATCAAGTGTATGTGTGTCCTGGAAAAGTCTTACTGCATCATTGGGGCTTCCTAGTAGATTTCTACTGCACTCTTCCCTGGTTGCGTCTTTCTAAGACGGTCTGAGCAGGTCCTGGGGACAGTGAGGTATTTGGAAGCTAGTCAGCATCCTTCAGCAGCCTGTGGCTGGGGAAGTCCTCTGCTTGCCTGGGGTGGGGGGGAGGATCAGAGCGGTGAGGAGCATGGGCAATTCCTTTCTACCTTTAGTTTCTGAAGCTGGTAGTGAGGAGACAGCAGGCGAAGCAGGCAGGCAGCTGGGGCAGCGAGCAGCTTGTTATCTGCAACAAGATCACTCCGTTCAAAGCCCATTCTTTGAGTCTCTTAGCAGGTCTTTGTGTTTTCCTTGTCAATCACACATGTAGAACCTTATCAATAGTACTCAAAGATGAAAATTGTTAATTGCTCTCTGCTCTCTGTACAAGCCAGCCTGTATCACATGATTCAGGCAATTATCCCGCTGAGCTAAAAACTAAGCCCTCCCTCTTTCTTCTCTCCCTTGCTTTCTCCCCGCTTTTCTCGCCCTCCCTCTCCATTTTTCCCTCCCTCTCCCCCTCTCCCTCTCCCTCTCTCCCTCTCCTTCTCCCTCTCTCCCTCTCCCCCCCTCTCTCTCCCTCTCCCTCTCCCTCTCTCCCTCTCCCTCTCCCTCTCTCCCTCTCCCTCTCTCTCTCCCTCTCCCTCTCCCTCTCCCTCTCTCCCTCTCCCTCCCCTCTCGTCTCTCCCTGATCCTTATTTATCCAGAAGATATTCATTAAGCGCTGTGTGCATAACAGCAGGTATAAAGATGGAAGAGAAGCCATTACTTCTGAGATGGTCACAGTATAGCAAAGAGACTAGAAATAGAAGCGAACCTTATAATGCACTTGTGATTAAAACCTATGACTCAGACTGAATGATGCTGGGGATATTGAGTCAGAAAGCCCAGGGAAGGTATGTCGTGCAGGTGTGTCACACAGGACTGGGGGTGGGAGAGCGTTTGGGGAGAGCAACAGCATGCTAATGGGAGAAACGAAGAGCTTAAGTTAGCCCAAGACAATGGGGTTGTGGTGCTCTGCCGCAGTACCCCGGCTTGCTGTGTCAAACATGGATTTTAGCGGCTTTTCTACATCCTCAGATCCCCACCCTCGCCTCCTGACTCCCATGCGTTCTGCGGCTTTGCCATCATGGGGGCTGATGTCTTTGCTCTCAGAAGCAACTTTTTGATGCCTGGCAGTCTTTATGTGCACAGCTGACCTTGCCCTTGTCCAACTCTTCATCTCCAGCTCAGGGCTGGAGGCTGTGGGATCCTCTGATGAATATAGATGACCCCGAAAAAGCTACAGCGGGAGCCGGCTCCCTGTCTGAGTCATAAGTAGAACGCCCAGCAGAGATTTGCCGTTGCTCAGTGGCTCGCCAGTTCATACGTGCAAAGCAACTCCACTTTAAACAAACCAAACTGGGTGTACATGCATGTGTGCACGCACGTGCGCACGCACACACACACACACACACACACACACACACACACACACACGAATGCTCAGGTGGAACAGGAAGCTCAGGCTTGTGCTAGCTCATTTCTCAGTAGCTCGGAGGGAAGGCTTTACGCTTTTGTATTGCTATGTAAAACAGCATGCCCACGTCCTCTGGGAGCAGGAGGAGTGTGAAAATGTGGCCAGGCTGCCAATAATATGGGAGGAGGATGAAAATAGCAGATGGAAGTTGTGGTTATGGCCAACAGAAATAGGAAGCTGCTGCTAGGTCACCTGCCCAGCCCTCGGCGCTGGCCTGTTAGCTGTCATTAGCCCTTATCCAGGAAACAATTTGCATCCGCTGAAATCCTTGTAACGCTGGATTTCTGCCCACAGACTCATCATCCTGCCTTTTCCTTGCGGATTAAAGAGAAAGCAGCCAGCAAATTACGTTTCTTTGTGGGCAGGAAAGTGCTATTCTGTGATCCAGGAGACAATGGGTTGGGGCAGCTTTCTGAGCAACAGTATGACTGTTGGGATAGAGTAGAGGATACATCAAAAGAGCACCATGTCCCATCTGCTGCTGAGCAGACTCCAGGGTCCCCCAGAACAGGAAGGTCGGAAAGTTTCTTAGGGAATTCAGCAACCTCCAACGGAAATCTTTTCTAGGGCCTACAGGATCTTGGAGGTTACGATTCCTTGTACACGTTTCCTTTGGTTGTTCCCACTATTGAAGCATCCCTGAGAGCTTCCCCTTCTACATATGCTGGGGACCCGGCTTCAGGGGGAGACTCCCCTGGCCTAGTAGCTCAGCCCTGTGCAGCAGGTCACAGCACTGGATGACTGTCTTCCCAGATTCCCCCTTGGCATCTGTTTGTTCCCCGTCTCCCGGGGGATCGGTATGAGTCCTCTTACTTCTGCTCAGATCTTGCACATTCTGTTTCCAATACAACATAGCCGGTGCTGATGGTACCTGAATTGGAGCCCCACGCTGGCTTGTTAGGCTTTAGAGGTGATGGGGATCAGACCCAGGGTCTTGGTGACCCTAGGAAAGCACATTCCTCCTGAGACGAGTTCTTTGTATGTTGAGCTAAGTTTTCACTAAATTGCCTGGGGTGGTCCTGTGCTTACTCTGTAGCCCAGGCTGGCTCAAATTTTCAATCCTTCAGTCTTGGCCTCTCGAGTAGGTCAGATTATACAGTCTATGCCACCAGGTCAAGTGACACTGACCTCTTTGGGAATGTATCTGTAGCCCATTTACCTAATGTCTCTGAGCTCCAGGCTCTCCTCTCCCCTCCCCTTCCTCCCTTCTCCTCTTCTCTGGTCACTCCAGCTTCCCTCCACTCCCCACTCCTTTTCCTTCCCCCTTCCCTCTCAATTCCCCCCCCCTTACAGAGTTATTATGAGTCTATAAAAGTACAGTGCTGTGAAGAATAATTAAAAACATTTATAAATGGATTGTGAGAGACATTGAAATAGTTCGGTTTGACCCTCTGCACCAGGTCCAGAACTTCTAAGCTGTGTGACACAGAGCTCTCTGCCTCCATGTCACGATTTGAGACAGAGCCTTTTGTTTATTTGTTTTTGAGACAGGGTTTCTCTGTATAGCTTTGGAGCCTGTCTTGGAACTTGCTCTGTAGATTAGGCTAGCCTCAAACTCACAGAGATCTGCCTGCCTCTGCCTCCTGGGTTTAAAGGCATGTGTCACCACCGCCCAGTGAGACAGAGACTTTGTGGTGACCCCAAGCCACCTTCTTCCACCTCCTTTCCAATCATGGTTTAAGGACCACGGTCAAATAAGACTTTTAATTCACAGTCCCCTCAACCGTCTTCCTCCTCCATCAAAACCTGTAACATGTCCTCGCCCTCAACACAGGTTTTATTATCTGGCTGTTTCTTCCTTGTGTTCCTCAACAGTTTGGGAAGTTTTGTTTTCCTTCCTTGGTGAGAGAGCTTGACTCCAGACTCCGCTTGTGGTTCACTAAGCCTAACCTTTCATGTTTGGGAATCTCTTTTCCCACTGCAGACAGGCGCCTTAGGGGAAAGCATGGTCACCGTCATTTTTGTAGCTCTGGTGCTGGGGACACTGCAGATGCTGTCTGGTGTTGGTTGAAATGAACTTGTAACCACTCTTGGGATCTCATATCAACAGAGCGTGGGGTGGGGACAGAAGCCACCTGCAGGCATTAGAGGAAAGAGAATTATGCCATCTCTTTTGAACTCAGATGATCTTGCACACCCAAGTGCAAGCAAGCGTGGTACCTATCCTTGGAGATTCCTGAGTTGTATCCCTCTGTAATGATTCTTATATCTCACTTCCCTCTCATCTGACCTCCTGGTCTCAGAGTGGTACAACTAGAACCATCTGTGGCCACTACCAGGTAACACCAATATTCATTATTGTCCTTTACTTACTAGGCATTTGAATTTCTAGCAGGTTATATTTTCTCCAGGACACCCTGGTGGACAGTCAATGTCTAGGTTCTGGGGCTTCAGTATTATTATTATTTTTTAAATGAAAGAGTGTGACTGTCACTTCTTTACCCATTCCTGTAGATGAGGGGTTCAAGCTTCCAGGAGGGCTCATTAATAAAACAGGCACCAGGTACTTGAGGCATGGAGCCATAGTGGAGAGGAGGCATTGGGCCCAGCTCCAGCTTCTATGTGTGACAATGTATTGGCATTGCTATCTTGGAGCCAGACTTTTTCTTAACTAAGGAAGGGCTTGTGGGGACAGTTTAGTCTCTCTCTCTCTCTCTCTCTCTCTCTCTCTCTCTCTCTCTCTCTCTCTCTCTCTCTCTCTCCCTCCCTCCCTCCCCCCCCCTCTCTGTCTGTCTCTCTTTCTCATTTTGTTTTGATGAAGAGGAAGCTGAGACCCAAAGTGGATCCAGCCAGGGTCCATTTCTGACTTTGAGCCGCACACGGCCAAACACAGCCCTGCTGGTTGTTCCTCTATGGGGGCAGCGCGAGAAGTTTTCCATCCCTACGACAGGTGTAAATGGGAATGATTTTTTTTTTTTTTTTTGCACAATATACTGCAGCATTTCCTGTGTGTGAAAAGGCCAGGGTGAGCAGCCTGGAGGAAATTCAGGAACCAGCAGGGGCATAGCTAACACAGCCCCGAGGCCATCTGTTTTGATAGCATTGGGATTAGGAGCCTGGCAGTTGGCAGTTTAAGACCAGGGCACGTAGGAAAACATAGCCTACAAACAGGCCTGACAGGTGCCCAAGACGATGTGGAAGTTCGAGGGCAACTGACCAGAGAATCAGCTGGGGCAGAGTTCCTGCTGTTGAGGAGAGGACAAATTGGGGAGGGGGCAGGAGGTGCTGGATCCCGGCACCAGTGTGAGGCGTGCCCACCCACAGCCTCCATCTCAGCCGGTTGACTGTCTCCTCATTATGCAATGCAGGCAGGCCCGTGTTTCCTCCGGATTATGTCTCTATGGAATCCCTCGTAATTAAGTTCTTTTGAAAACCTTGGATGCTGTGTACAAAACAGAGTGATGCTCCAGCACCAAATCACGTAAGGACAGCGAGCTATGCAATGTACTAAAACCTTGAGGTTGGCCAGCCGGCTGCTGAGAAGGGCCGTGATGCTCTAATGGGGACTGTGACGTCGTGAGGACTCTGGGGACTCAGCCTCCTGTCCTTGGGGCATTCTCTGGTTGTTGTCTCACCCTGAGACTGCGCCCTGAGTCTGCTGCGGCCCTTCCACTATCCACACAATGAAGACCGTGCGTGTTTGCTTTGACCACACCAGGGCCCTGCACACAGTAGAAAAGTCCTCAGCCTCCGAGCCGCATTTCCACTCCCACTGCCTCCAAATGTTGAGTTGGAGGCAGGGTTTCTTTGGCTTGCCCAGGTTAGCCCCCAGTGGAGAATCTTCTTGTCTCTACTTCTCAAGTTGCTGGGGTTCCAGGTGTGCATCACCCCTCTTGGTCCTTAATGCCATGTACTTTGTTAAGGTTAGGGTTAGAAGATTAGGGGCTGGGCAGCTTTGAGGGTAAGGATGCAATGCTTTTCCTTTTTTAATGTGAAAAAACTGAGGCTTAGAGAAGTAACACTTTCAAGTTCACAAAGCATGTGAGTAGAAAAGAAAGTCAAGACCCTCTGATCCCCCTTTCACACTGTCCTGATGCAGACAAAGTCTTGGCTGTCACCTTCATTGACATCTGACACACCGGGTGGAGTTCATTCATCCTTTCGAGAAGCGAAAACCTATAGTCATACAAATTGAAATTAAAATAAAGGTGTAGAATTAATTCTCACACCAGGAGAATGCTGTCTTTAAGGGATTGTGACTTAATACATTGGGTGGTAGTTCCCATAGAATTGAAAGCAGGTTGTAGTGGGGCATTGGCCTTAAGAGCAGTGTTAGAGTGAATGATTTTTGAATATATCTTGGGGGAGCTCATAAGCTGGCTAGAGAATTCTAGTTATGAAGGACGTAATGGGAGCAAAAGCTAAGGAGATTCATTGCAGTGGAATATCAGGAAAAGCTGCAGAAGGATAACTATGGTGGTTTGAATAAAAAACAGTCCCCATAAGGAGTGGCACTGTTAGGAGGTGTGGCCTTGCTGGAGCAGGGGTGGTCTTGTTGGGAGGTGTGCCATTACAGGGTGGGCTTTGAGGTTTCAGACTCTCAAGTCAGTCCTGCTACCTGAAGATCCAGGTGGAAACACTCAGCTCCCCTCCAGAACCATGTCTGCCTACACTCTGCCATGTTTCTTGTATGATGATAATGGACTAAGCCTCTGAACTGTAAGCCAGCCCCAATTAAATGTTTTTCTTTATAAGAGTTACTGTGGTCATGGTTTCTCTTCACAGCAATAGAAACCCTTAACAAGACAATAAGCATTTGACTTGAATCTGGGAGGAGAACCAGAGCAAGAGTTTTCTTGTGTGTATGGTATCTGTGTTTGTGTGTGCAGTATGTAGCGTGAGATGCGCTTGGTACATCTGTGATATCCACGTGTGGTGTATGGGATGGGTGTGTTATATTTGTGGTATATATATTATGTGTGGCATGAGTGGGTATGGCCTGTGGTGCATGTCTGATGTGCTTGTGGTCTGTGTGCTTAGGTGTGTGTGTGTGTGTGTGTGTGTGTGTGTGTGTAGTATGTGTAGGTATGGCGACATGGTGAGGGTTTTAGGGATTTGATTCCCTTATGAATCTAGGGTTAGGTTTCCCAGAGAGACTGGGGTCAGAATGAGAATATGAGAACTGAAGAGTTAGGAGCAGTGATGACCTCAGGACGGAGGAGACGGGCAGAAAGCCCCACACATCTCAGAAAACAGTATATATTAGTCTGACTATAGCTTTCAGATCTGGCATTTGCAATGAATTTCCCAGGAGTTACCATCAACCTTTGCCCAGTTAACGCAAGCAGATGGACAGGGAGGGAGCAGAGGCTCAGGAAGACTGAGTGACGTGAGAGCCATGCTGGGTCCGGGAAGTGGGGTCCTTGTAGTGCCGCCCCCACAGCTAAGGCCAGAGTGGTAAGATGCTGGCTAGATTTTTACTGTTGATAGAGCCACTGGCATTGACCTTGGTGGCTTTTTTAGAACCCTGATGATAGGACAGGAAGTATTGGGTGGTCTCTGCACTGTTGGACCTTCCAGTGTGCACTATGCACCATGGGGATGCCCTCTGTAGGAGAGGCTGACAGCTGAATGATTAATGATCACAGCAGCTGTGGACCCAAAGGGAGGGGTGAATTCTTGCCCTTTGGGGTATGCTAGAATTCAGTGAGGCTTAGACAGAGAATATTCCGGAAGGGGCTGTTTTTGCCCTTTAAAGAAAGGGGAGGGTAGGAAAGATTCAGCCTCCTTCCGGGATGCAAGGGAATGTTTGCTTAGCTGCTGATATTAGTGGAAATAGCTGGTGTTTCTGACTCTAGGCAGTAACACGTGATTCTCTTCAGGCTAGGTTGGGAAAGGAGCTTGTGTGTGTGTGTGCGCGCGCGCGTGTGTGTGTATGTGTGTGTGTGTGTGTGTGTTTGTGTGCTAAGAACAGTACATGTCTGCATGAGATCAAGCTTTGCATATGAGAATCTCTGCCTGCCATTCTATTTTCTAAAAAGGAATTTGAACTGGCATCTAAGAATTATGCATATTGTTAGGACACAGGGTAATGAGTTCAGGCACACATATAACACATAATAATCCAGTCAGTGTAATTAAACAACAGATACCATTTTAGAGTCTGGGGAATGAGGGATGGATGAAGATATGGTTGGGTTAGGGTTTGATTGACTGTAGGACTTTTGAAAGAAAAGAAAACAAAGGCAGGTTCATCTGCATCCCAAGTGTGCACAATGAAGCTGGTTCTGGGCAGATGCTAAGTGACCTAATTTGACGCATCCTCCCAGAGCATCTTGAGCACCAGGAGAAGGTGCAGGTGCATCTGGTACAACAATGACCAAGGGATGATGATAAGTACGTTTGGATCCCTGGTAGTGGGTTTCTCTCCTGATGCAGTAAGTCAAATCAGGCCGAATTAAAAGTCCAGGTTTAATGAGCAAAGCACCCCAGGGTGATCTGGGGCCGGGGGGGGGGGGGGATCACGTGACAGCAGCTCTAGGGACCAGAGCTTAAGTACTCTATAGCTATTGTCTTAAGCATTTCCAGGGGAGAAGCTGCCACTTGGCAGACATTCTAAGAAGGGCAAGGTTTACAATGGGAGAGAGAGAGAGAGAGAGAGAGAGAGGCTGGAGAGGAGATTCCAAATAGATGAGTTCTCATCCTTGTCTCTATGAGATGTGAGATGCAGGTAAAGCCAGCTCCGTAGAGGATAGGCTATCAGCTAGTCTCTGATACGACACCTATACTGCCTGCTCTGTGGGGTGGAGCACTCTGCCCTTCCTGGTCTCACCTGGTGAAGGACACAGACCTCCTCCTCCTCCTGAAGACAAAAGCTAGACAGTATCCTGAAACTTCTCCAAGCTCTGGGGAATCAGAGTTCATAGATTAGATTCACTTTTCTTTTGACTCCTGTGTCCTGTCGATTGGCTTCTGAGGGTTGTGTCTTCGGGTTTTTATTGCCATGAAGAGACACCATGACCGTGGCAACTCTTATAAGGAAAGCGTTTAATTGAGGGGGCTCACTTACAGTTTCAGAGGTTCAGTCCTTTATCATGATGGGGAGCATGGTGGTGTGCAGGCAGATGTGGTGCTGGAGAAATAGCTGAGAGTCCTACATCTTGAAAGCAACAAGAAGTCAACTGGCTATCAAACTGAGGGAAGCTTGAGCAAAAGAGACCTCAAAGCATACCCCCATGGTGACATTCTTCCTCTAACAAGGCCACACCTCCTAATAGTGCTGCTTCCATTGGGGGTCATTTTCTTTCAAACCACCAAAGGGTGGCAGGGATTGTTCAGAACTGTGTGGAACCCTGTGATTCACTGAGCGCTCTCTCTCTCTCTCTCTCTCTCTCTCTCTCTCTCTCTCTCTCTCTCTCTCTCTCCCTGTTTCAGCACACACACACACACACACACACACACACACACACACACCCTGGGCTGCTCTAACAGAATGCTATTGACTGTGTGGCTTATAAGCTATAGAAAGTGATTTCTCACTCCTGGAACCCAAGGTCAAGGGCATATTTTCTGGTGTATAGAAAGTGCCTTTTGCTATATCTTCATATGTAAGGAAGACGGCTGCCTTACTTAGTGTTTCATTGCTATGAAGAAACAATCACAGCAACTTTTATCAAAGAAAGCATTTAATTGAGGCTTGCTTACAGTTTCAGAGATTTAGCCCATTATCATTATGTCAGGGAGTATTTGACACACAGGCAGACATGTTTTTGGAGAAGTAGCTGAGAGTTCTATGACAGGATCCTCAGGCAGGAGGAAGAGAGAAACACTGAGCCTGGTTTTGGCTTTCGGAACTTCAAAGCTCACCCCCAGTGACACACTTGCTCACTTCCTCCAACAGGGCCACACCTCCTAATCCCTCCCAAGTTGTTCCGGCTTCCTGATGACTAAGCATTCAAATATACAAGCCTGTAGGGTTCTTATTCAAACCACCATAAGATCCTTCTTGGGTTTCTTTTTGTAAGAATCCTAATTCCTTCTGTGAGAGTTCTGCCCTTTTGACCTAATCTCTGCCTGAAGACCACTTCCTAATACCATTCCTCTGAGGGTCAGAATTTCAACATAAGAGTTTTGAAAAGAGACAAATATTAGGGTGACAGAAGAGTTCAAAGATTTGGCGGGGGGGGGGGAAGGTGACAAGATGGAGTGAGAAGAAGAGAAGAACAGAGGGGTGGAGGAAAGAGGGGAGGAGGGGCAGAGGGATAAAAAGCAGCCAGTGTTTCTAATGGGATTTTTCTGGGTTTGGTGGGCAGATGGATTGATTTATATTGGTGTCTTATTCGATCTCTACCAAGTTGTTAGATCTGCAAAAAAGAGACCTTTAGATATGTGTTATGAATCCCTGGTGGGGGAGGTAGGAAGGAAGAGGAGGAGGGGAGAGAGAGGGAGAAAGAGAGAGAAGGGGGGGAGAGTGTGTTTCATTCATTTGAGAAGCAGTTCAAAGTTTATTACAGCGGAGGGACAGTCTCAACAGCAGTGACGGCTTCCAACAGCTGACAGTCAAACGAAGACATCATCTTTAGTAACGGTGGCCATTACTTCCTATTGTTTCGACAACAGCTCTTTGAGGTAGGTACGACCAACCTGGCTTCAAAAGTAATTTAATGGCAATCACTTAGCTCATAAGTAGTGACATGGGCATGTTTGTCTAACTCTGGAGCCCAGACTGGAATCTCTAATGTGCTTCAGCCTCCCTAAACAGGAATCTTTGCCCCTGATTGAACAAAGATGCTCACTGAATGACTGGGTGAGTTACAGAAGGGCAATGAGGTCAGATATTGTAAGACTGGTAAGGAAATCTGCATCCTGTCCTGAGCATCAAATTCCTTTAACAGATTTCCAAGGCAAGCCACACCCCCCCCCCAAAAAAAAAACTACACAATGGTCGGTTTTTGGGTTTTTTTTTTTCAATTTCTGTGCATAGAATCTTATTTTTTTCAACCACAAGGTCCTTGAGTTCTCCTTTGTGAATGAACTCAGCTTCTTTGTATCCCAAAGGAGCCAACCCCAACACCCCACGGACCACAGTTTCTTTCTTCTTAGCCCACCCTCATTGTGACCCACACCCCTGAGTTTTCCTCAAGGATATGGTAAGAAAATAATGTTTTAGGAGGAAGGAGGTAACAGGGCCTTGGGTCCAATTCTGCACTTGGCATAGCCCCAAGGACACTGCATACAGACCGAAATATGAGTTCCAGTCGGCTTCATGGGGTGTTGGTTTCAAAAGAGCTGTCATTCTTGGCTGTTTACCACATAGCTCTTTGGAATAGGCGCTTCTTTTCTAGAAGTTTTATTTTTTTTCCTGACATTTTCTGCTTTGGTAATTGACTACAAGAATAGTTCTATAGCATAAATCAATGATGAAAAACAAATTACGCCCGCCCGTATCCTTTCATCCCCTTTTCTTCTCTAACGATATTTTCTGTGTGATGACTAACCCAGACTGACGTCATTTATCAATTCATCTTGACGATGTACATTAGGAAATGTATTCCGCAGGCCCAGCAGGCAGTCATCCGTGTGCCACGTCACCTTCGAGAATCCATTAGTGCAACAGAGATATCTGAAGGCCAGCCTCTGTGCCGAGAGCGTCAGAGCCACTGCTAATTGCTTTATTAATCAGCAGGTGAAACAGCGGTGTGTGTGTGTGTGTGTGTGTGTGTGTGTGTGTCACAGCCTCGGTAAAATAAGTGGTTTTATGGCAAATGTAGTTAAAAAGAAAAGACAAGTTGGATTTATAGTGCTCTGGAGTAAAAAAAAAAAAGAGAGAGAAAAAGAAAATTAGAATACTGGTGATTTTCTGTCTTTGGTTAAATTCATTAATGTATGCTACTAAAAGTCATTTGTAACTAGATCCCCAGTGAGTCTGTGTCCTAGAAGAATTTATTTGAAACTACAGAGGAAAGCTTAAATTTGCCTTTTTATTAAAAATAGATATAATGAGCCAACATTTCATTTCCAGAGGAAAAGAGAGAGTTAGATATGTGGGAAGGAGGGGTGGCGGAGCTGGAGCTTGGTATTTGGGCTGTGCCTGTTGGTGTTTGCTATCTGCAAGGGCAGCAGGGTCTACTGGATATGGTCCAGACTGAAACCCCAAGCACAGCCACTGGTGGGACACCCCAAAGTCCTATATTGTGACTTAGGATGGTGCTTCTTGCACTCCCATTAGGAGCCTGCTTTCCTTACATCAGTAGTCTATGAGAAATGGGAATAATTTTCAAATTACTCTCTCTACAAGTACCTTTGGCTTTCGCATATTGTAAAACATCAGAATCTCTCAAAACTTCACTTTCTGTTACTAGAGTCAGTGTGTGTGTGTGCGTGTGATAGTGTATATATATATGTGTGTGTATGAGGATGTGGTATGTTTATGTGGTGCTTGTGTGTGTGTTTGTGTTTAGTATTTGTGTGTATGTGTTTAGTGCTTGTGTGTGGTGTATGTGTGTGCATGTGTGTGATGTGATTATAAGTATGTGTGTATATGAGTATGTGTATGTGTGTGATATGTTTGAATGTGTGTATGAGTTATTATGACTGTGTGCACATTTGTGTATGTATGTGTGTGTATGTGTGAGTGTGTGTGCATGTTAGTGTATGTATGCATGAGTGTGTGTGTGTGTGTTAATTGCATTCTAGACACTGCCTAGGTCCTTATAGCTGTCATCTAATACTCAAAACAGTTCTCTCTTGCAAATAGTGTCCCCTCATGTCTATAGGGCAAATGTGCTCTCTAATTTATCCTTGGCCAGCTTTCAAAATGTCACGTGGAATTCTGACTCAAAAGTGCAAGATTTCAGACTCCTCTTTGCCTTATATCATGATGTTTCCAATTAAATAACCAAACAAAATTACTGACCACTGAGTGCTAGATGTTCCTGCACGACACAAGGGTGAGGTGTCTGTCGTCCCCTTCACTTTACGGGTGTGTATAAAAGAAAAGCCCATGGCAAATATGTCCTAGACAGTGAGGGAATTCAAACCCCAAGCCCGTTCCGGGAGCTCAGGCCTGTTTATGCTTCTGTTTTAGAGACTGAGTTTTACAGGCTAACCGCTCACTCCTCAGCTCAAGTCAGAGCTGGGCCTAGGATTGTGTCAAGTGGGCAGCACTGGGGAACTGAGGGAGATCTCTTGTGGTGCAGAGTCCTCCAGATGTTTGCTCTCTCTCCCCTCCTGGACAAGCTCACTGGTGAGGGCACAAGATCCCAAAGGAGGAGAGTGTGGAAGTTGTGGCAAGTGGACAGGTGGCTTCAGGAAGAGCTGGTGACAGAGCTTAGGGACCAGAGATGGGGAATGAGACTACAGACGGGGAGTGAGGCAGCGCAGTCAGCACAGGACCCGTAGCCTCGTGGTACAGAGTAGTGAGAACTAAGAGCCTCATTGTGAACTCACTCAAGGGCTCCTGTCGGCGCATTATGGACTCTTGTGGTCCAGATGGAGTTTGAATCTTAAATGAGTATTGGCTAGCCCACAAGTGCTCTGTGGAGTCTGGTATCCCTTAAGTTATGGGGTCTAAGGGGAGGTCTTAAGGTCATGAGGGACCCGCTCTTGGAGTAGATAAGGAAACCTTGCCTCCCTTGTTCCCACTGTCTATATCCTGGCTATGATACGAGTGGCTTTTCTCTGTCTTGTACCCCCACCACAGCGTGCCACCTCATCCGTCATGCACTGTAAACCACATTCCTTTTTACGCTGATTATCTTAGCTTTTGGTATAGCCATAGAAAGCTAGCAGAAGCCTTTGAACTCCTTTATGGATATTATAGGCTCCAGAGCCCACTGTACATCTGAGACAGGTCCCCATGTATAACCCATAGGAATAACACAAAAGGAGATGGTAAACACCTCATTTAAGAACTAGAAGATTCTGTAATATAAAACATTATCTTTTCCCTAGCCTCCTTTTCTACCTATAATGAGGACTTTTAATCTGTTATTTAATGTTGTGCCCTCTCAGGTGTGAGATGCTTGTGAGGGCCACCTTGGGGTCTAAGTTGTCACTTGGTAGATTGCCTATGTGTGGGAACAATAGATGTTTTTTCCATCTACCGAAGGAAGTGAACTACGGGATACGGCAATGGCACTTGAGATACTTGGGCCATATTTTGAGAATGAATGACAGCGAATACCTGAAGATAGCACTGCTTAGAGGAACACATGGGATAAGGCAAAGAGGAAGACCCAAAAATATGCTGGATAGACAGTGGAAGACTGTGGAACCTTGGGTATGACAATAACACAAGCATCTAGGACTGCCCAGGACAGGAACAACTGGAGAAATGGGGTACTCATGCATGCTTAAGTGTTGCCAGGGCATAAATGATGAGGGTGATGATGATGATGATGATGATGATGATGATGATGATGATAGTGATGATGATGGTGGTGGTGATGGTGATGATGATGGTGATGATGATAGTGATGATGATGGAGATGATGATGATGGTGGTGGTGGTGATGGTGATGGTGGTGATGATGGTAATGATGATGATGGTGGTGATGATAGTGACGATGGTGGTGATGATGATGGTGATGGTGATGATGATGGTGGTGATGATGGTGATGGTGGTGATGATGGTGGTGATGATGATGATGGTGGTGATGATGATGGTGGTGATGATGATGATGGTGGTGATGATGATGGTGGTGATGATGATGATGGTGGTGATGATGGTGGTGATGATGGTGGTGACGATGATGGTGGTGATGATGATGATGGTGATGATGAGATTGCCTATGGCCTACCAGCTCCTAGGACATCCTCCATCAGCCCTTAGATCAATGTGGTGTGCCTGAACAAGGTGGTTGTAGCAGTCTTTTCTGCTGCTATAACAAGATACCTGAGGCTGGGCATTGATAAGGAGAACTTTATTTAGATCACAGTTTTGAAAATTGAGAGCCTAAAATGGGCAGTCTCGTCTCCTCAGCTCGGGGGAGGTCACCCTTGACTGTGTAACAACATGGTAGACAACAACACAGCCAAAGTGTGTGAGTGAGCGGAATCACAGGATGAGAGAGGAAGCCAGAGAAGTGAGAACTAACTCACTTTCAAAACCTGCCTTAGTGTAAGCTAGTCACTGCACCTGAAATTGCTTTTTAAATTAAATTGAATTAAAGCTGTGGTGTGTGTGTGTGTGTGTGTGTGTGTGTGTGTGTGTGTGTGCTGGGGATGGAACCCAAGGTTTCATGAATGCTAGGTAAGCAAGCCCCTTACACTGAGGTACAGCCCCAGTCCTGAACCCGCTGTTTAGATTATGTTTCAGGAAAATGATGCTCTTGTGTCTTGAAAACTGATTAGTTATTGACTCCCATACTTTGATGGATAGAGACAGGTCACTATAGGCTTGACTCACCTCTTGTTAGTAATTCACATACCTGTCCAGTAAGTGGCCCAGGTCTTCATGGGGCTCTGAGGGGATTCTATCCTCTGCCATGGAGACTCAAGGCTCAGGAGGTGTGGCCAGCCAAATGTGTTTCTCAGAGGCCTCCAGGGGAGAACATCTGAGAATTCCATCATCTGCTCTGTGTGATTTCTGGTTTGTCACGTCTCCTATCTGGTCTCATTTTAAAATAGAGTGGATTAGCTCATCTCTAGGGGCTCCTTTTAGCTAAAAAGTGTAAGATTTTGTGACAAAGCCTACAAGCTCCCTTTTCTTAAGCGGCCTCCAGTTCCGGGAAGAGAGGCTGGCCCAGGTCGCACTGTTCATTTCTCAGGGGAGTTTGTGGCCCGTTCCTCAGCCCCGTGGAGAGAGGGGGCATCTGGTGCCAGCATGGCCCTGGACTCCTTGCCTGGGTGCTCAGGCGCAGGGATGTGGGGAATCAAGAGCAGCCAGGGCAGGTCTCCGCTTCCTTGATCAGTCCCTGCAGCGACTGCCACGTTGTCTGAATGTGGTAGAGTAGGACTTCTCCGGGTGACAGAGTCACAGAGCCCGCCCAGGACCCCCACCCCAGCAGCTTTCAGGATGACCCACGCTGCTCCTCCTGCCCCTGCCGCTGGCTATCTTGCTCTGCAGCTCTTTGCCAAGTTCATTATCGGAGCAACCCAAAGAAGCCAGCAGTTAATTATACACTGAAGACGTGCCTTCACACAAGCCTCTCCTTGGCTCCTTTTCACCCTTTGAAAAGACGCAATCATCCATTACTGTCATCACCAGCGTGGTGACTTTTGTGCCTGTAATTGGCACTTTCTTTTAGACAATGTGGTAGAGCAGCAAATCTGTTCACTGAGGAGCCAGCAGCCTGTTCCCCTGCTCTCTGGTACTCCTAAGATTTCAGGATGCGACCCGACCGGGTCCTTTGTCCATCTCCGTTGTCCAATCAAATGGCAGGGTTGGAGTGGCTCTGGGGCAGGGCTTCCTGCTGCACTTTCTGCTGCCTGGATATGTCCTGCAGCAGGCTGGTTCTCATGGAGACACCGAGAAGTAAACACGGACTTTCCCCAAGGCCCCCAGAAAGCTCCCAGAACTGGGCAGAACAGTGCCAATGGAAGTCTGTCCTTGTGGAGCCCCCAAACCCTTGCTATTGCCAAGGGGACCAAGAATAAGAGTCCTCAATCGGGAGAGTAAAGTGTTACCAGGAGCAGGGGGTGGCGAGACTGTTGAAGGGTCAAGGGTGCTAACCAGTGCAGGAGAGTCTCCGTGTCATCAGCGATGGGAGAGCAGTTGACGACCTGGGGTCGTGGAGTTGTAGGTCTCCTTGGGTTGGAAGGCATTCGGCTGCGCCACCCACAGTGCTCTGAGCACACAAAGCACACTTGTTATTAGAGGGACATCAGGGTATGGTAGTGGGTTCTGGGTTTGGTTTAGCAGTTAGGGGATGTCAGTGGTTTCTGTAATTCCTAATGCTTTTCTCAGTTACAGGGCAGGTGCCATAGCTACTGCTGATGTCTGCGTGTGTGTGTGTGTGTGTGTGTCGGGGGGAGATGCAGAGAGGGCTATAGCAATGGAGTCTTTTCCTTTCTAGCACCTTAATACGTACACACATACATACATGCACATACATACACACATACACGTACACGTGCATGCACATACACATAGCACATGCAAACACACACACACACAGAACTTTTGAAGAAGTCTTTCAGCCTAGATCCCCTAAAAGAAAACAGAGCTGGGGTCTGTTTGGCTCCACAGCCTTTCTTTCTGCAAAGAGGCTGTTGAACCTGTATGATGTCATTTCCAGCTGTCTCATATTGATTGATCTTGCTAGTTTGTTTATTTTTGACGTTTTGGTGGCAAGCTGTGAGCCACTTAAGCGTCTCACCTTTTTTTTTTAAAAAAAAAATTTAAACTCCATTTATTATTATTATTATCTGTGTGGGTGCATGCTTGTGTGTGTGAGAGAGAGTGTGTGGGTGTGAGCATGTCACTGTGCAGTTGGAGGGGTCAGAGGATAACATTTGGGAGTAGGTTCTCTCTGAATTTAGACCATTAGGCCTGAGCAGCCAACCCCTTTGTCCACTGAGCCATCTTGCTGGTTTCGAACGTTCCACCTTTGTGTCTGAAGGGATTGACCAGTGCTGATTTCACCGGATTTGACGTCCGTTCATGAGGGCGCATGCGGATTAGACTAGGGTGCGGTATCTGTTTACCCTCTACCTCAGTAGCCAAATGCCTGATGTGCCGGCTAGAATTCTGCTTTACTATTCTGGTCTCATTCCAGTACCGTTCACAACAGCCATTAAAAAGATAATTCTTAGGTCCGCACTTATAAAACTTGACTGCCTTAATCCATTTATTATCCTCCATTTGAAGCTGGGAGTCCTGCAGTACAGTACTAGGTGCGTGGCCATACCTACCTCCGGGCACAAACCATAACAAATAAAATGGTGACCTTCTGGTGACAGATTCAATTACTTCCCCCCTGGGCCACACATCCTCAATCAAAGGCTGTTTGCAGTGGCCTGTACTCTTTCCTGAACGACCATAACAAATTCTTAGCTTGGTTAAATAACTCACCCCATTAAAGAACTGCCCACTGCTGGATTTCGATTTGGGGACAAGTTTTCTCACCTTGATTTATCTTTCGTTCATTACTAGTTCCAGTGGTATAAACTTGATCATTTCCACCGCCATCACCAGGCACTGAATTCTTCCTTTTATACCCCGTCACCTGGGTGCCACACACATGGTTGCTATGATTCTTCGTCTGTTTCTTTCCTGCTCAGTCTGAGAGAGCGCCCTTTCTTGCTACAGACTTGTGGAGGAATCTTGTCTTGGGCATGGTGGACCACTTTGCAGCCTTACAGTTTGCCCACTTCTTGGTGGATTTAGTATTTTCTCCAATTTGTGGGCTCGATCTTCATCCAGTCCTGGCACACATGTTAAGCCTTATGGTTCCTCACTACTACGTGCAAAGAGCTTTCACACATTCTAATCTGCATATTAATTTCCCTGTGATACTGAACTGGTCCCTGCAGGATTGTGCCTCATTAAGGAACATTGTCACCCCATATGCTTTCTAAATTGATCATCCAAATACAGCGAGTGCCCTGCCAGTGCCAATGGCGCAGAGCTACAGACACTGTACTGTGGGAATTCTCCGAGTGAACAGGAAGGAGAAAAGTAAAACAGGAAGCTGATCCTTGTAGATATGTGTGTGTCTGTGGTGTATGTGTGTGATATGTATGTATGTGTACAGACATGTGTGTGAGATATGTGTGTGTGCAGATGAGTGTGTGTTGTGTTTGTGATGTATGCGTGTATGCTTGTGTATATGATGTATATGTGTATATACAGATGAATGTGTGTGTGATGTATGTGTGTGTGCAGATTCATGTGTGTGTATGATGTATGGGTGTGTGATGTATATGTGTGTGCACATACATTTTTGTGTGATGTATGTGTGTATGTGATGTATGTGTGATGTATGTGTGTGTGCAGATGCATGTGTGTGTGTGCAGATGCATGGGCATGTAGAGGTCAGAGAGAATGACCTTGGCTGCTGTCCTTCAGATGTCCTTACATTTATTTGCTTGTGTGCATGTGTGCTCACACATATGCGTATGTGTGGAGGTCAGAGGACAACTTGCAGGAACTGGTTCTCTTCTTCCATCATGTCTGTCCCAGGGATCAAACCCAGTTTGCCAGGCTTGACAGCAGGTGCCCTTTTCCACAGAGCTTGAACATGTCTTTTGTTTGTTTGTTTTGAGACAGGGTGTCTCGTTGATCTGGGACTCACCAAGTAGGCTAGGCTAGTCAGCCAGGGAATCCCAGGGATCCTCCTGTCTCCTCCTCCCCATTTCTAGTATTGCAAGTAGGGTTAGCTTTTAACGTGGGTTCTGGGAATCAAACACAGCTCCTCCTGCTTACAAGGTTAAGTACTGAGCTTCACCCCAGCCTACTTTTTAAAGACAAGGTTTTATTTATTTTTTAAATATTTATTTATTTATTATGTATACAATATTCTGTCTGTGTGCATGCCTGCAGGCCAGAAGAGGGCACCAGACCTCATTACAGATGGTTATGAGCCACCATGTGGTTGCTGGGAATTGAACTCAGGACCTTTGGAAGAGCAGGCAATGCTTTCAACCTCTGAGCCATCTCTCCAGCCCTAGACAAGGTTGACTTGGAACTTAGTTTTTGTCTCAGCCTCTTCAAGAAGCTATTATGTAGATCTGGGGTCTTGAGCTCTTCTGGCCTCTTGCCTCTACCTCCCAAGTGCTGGGATTTCAGGCGATAGCCACCAAACCTGAATTATATTAGTCTTTCTCTTTCTTCAAGATGGAGTCTCACTGTGTATCCCAGGCTAGCCTGGAACTTGCTGTCTTTCGCAAGCCTGCCTTAAACTCCTGATCCTCCTGCCTTATCCTCCTGAGTCCTGGAATTACAGACACAACCCACCACACCCTGCTGAGAGTTGGTCATCTATAAAGAAGGTTTTGGTGGTCCAACTCACCATACATTTGGGTGGCTGAGGGTTCTTTCAGTGGAATTCCCCTTGCAGCTGAGTGAGAAAATTAGAAGCCGTGAAGGGAGGGAGGGAGCAGACCGGGCTCTGCTTTTCGCAGAGATTCATTCCCACTTGGGATTGGTAGTTATTCTTGACTAGCAAGGAAACCATCCCGACACACAACCCCAGCACAGAGTTCCAGAACCTCCAAGAACAACCTCTCGCCAATGAGATTCCCACAGTTCCATGCACGGGGTTCAGATGCCTGATGCTTGGAAGGCAGAGAGGAAATCCCTACCTGGCGGTCTCCTCATGGACTCGCTGAGTTTGCTGTCCAGAAGGGCTCTTTCAAGAAAGCTGTGACTGAGAACCCTCCCTTTGCCACCCTGCTCACAGGCCACACAGGCCTTGCCTGATGGAACCACCTCATAATTATGGAAACATCCCTCTTCAACGAGGGCAAAGTGTGCATGCTTTAGCTCCCAAGACGCAGGCCCTTGTTTAGACAGTTGGAACTAGATGTCTGTGTCTGTGTAAAATGGCTCTCTCTGGACATTGAGCGGTGAGCGTGAAACCACGAACATAGGATGGAAGGAATTTTCATGGTTTCTGTCTAGAATTATTATGCCTTGCTTCCTCCCCTTCTCCTCCTTTTTCTCTCTTTTCCCTACCCCTTCTTTCCTCCCTCCCTCCCTCCCTCCCTCCCTCCCTTCTTCCCTTCCTCCCTCCCTCCCTCCTTTCTCCTCCTCCTCCTCCCCACCTCCTCCTCTCTTCCTCCTCCTCCTCCTCCTCCTCCTCTCTTCCTCCTCCTCCTCCTCCTCTCCTCCTCCTCCCCTCCTCCTCCTCCTCCTCCTCCTCCTCCTCCTCCCTCTCCTCCTCCTTCTCCTTTTTCTTCTTCACAGAGTGGATGGAAAGGACAGCCATCCATCTAACACAATTGGCACTTTGTAGGGACATTTGCAGACCGGCCTCTCTCTGCCAGATAGGTGTCAGTGTGCGTTGGCTTTAATTTCTTTACAATCACTCCATGTCAGTTTTGCTGGTGGGCCTCTCTACCCATGTCAGTCAGGGAGAATATCTCCTCAAGGGCTCCTGCTGTAGCGTGTAATTTTCCACTATTAATATTAGGGCTATATGGATACTAATAGTCCACGGTTAGGGGAGAAGGAAGGGGGAAGGGGTGGGAAGGCATTTACCCAGCATCTGTGCTGAGCAAGAAGCACAAATATCATCTTAACCTTTCCACGCCTGAGGATGTGGTGACATTGTCCCCATTTTGCAGCAGTGGAAACATCTCCCATCAGGGACCGAGCTGGGTCTGCAGGAACTCAAAACTCAGCACCTTGGGGTGGCCTAAGAAGGAGAACTTTACATTTAATGTCAACGCGATTGCGAATTTCGTTTGCGAACGTTAATCAGGTCTGTACATTGCTATCCCCGTTGAAAGGCATTTTCCTGGGAAAGTTTACAAGTCATGCCCCTACAAATTTGAGAAAAAAAAAAAAAAAAACGAAACAAAGCAAAAAGCAAGAAACTAGGCAACACTCAAAGGCAAGCATTGAAGGTTTGTTTGTTCATGGCTTCTTAGATCTGTCTGTGAATCCACATTATTCCTTTTTTGTTGCTGTGTTTTCTCTTGTAAGGCTGGGGATGGAACCGAGCGCCTTGCACGTGCTGAGAAGACATCCTCCCACTGGGCCCCGTTCTTTGTCTCTCATTCATTTCATCATTGTGGCGGAGAGTTCCAACAGCTATGCAGAGATAGAGTTATCCCAGGACCTAGCATGTTCAGAGCATGTGGGCCTGCACCTCTGTCCACAGAGCTCAGAGCATTGCTACAGGTTTTCTGTGTGTGCAAGGAAGGGGGTGACCCAGACACCCAGCTTTCTTAAGAATATGGGGAGAAATACAGAGAGATGCTCTTGTCTCCAGGTCCCTCCCCAGACCTACTACTCTGGGAGGCTGACTTTCTCTGTCCCATTCCTTTCTCCTCAGATCAGCACACATAGAGATCAAGCTACATCCTTGACTCTCAGCCCCCATTAGTGGATGCAAGCAATAGCTAATTAGGTACCAACAGTGCAGTAAACAACATTCAGGACAGATCACCTCTGTTTTAATTGCTTAACTGGGATAATTTAGAGGGACTGACCCCTGACTTTCACCTGTCACCTCTAGATCCATCTTCCACGTTCATGAAGCATCATGAAGAGCCATGGGACAGAAGGATCACTCTGAGAGCAGCCAAGTTTGACTGTCAGAGAAGGGTGGGCCCAGTACTCTATGGATGATGGACCTGATGCTACTTGATGGGGCCGAGTGACGGGTGCCATATGGCCAAGCTGCCATCATTAATAGCAGCAGCTGCATTTGGAATAAAAAGGTGTCTCTGTGTGCCTCGAAGGAGGGGAGTGGATTTGAAATACATTCTGGCCTCCTTTGTGGGGATGGAGACAGAATGTGGCTTAACCCTTTCTTTTCCACACTTGCCCGCTGAGGTCAGAAGGTGGGTTCTGCAGTTAAAACCCAGCTGTTTTCTTCTCTCCTTTGTGAGTCTGGACAGACTGTCAGACAATTAAAGACATGGACTCAGTCAGTCCTCATGCCTTGCACAGCACTCAAGTGGGCTGTTGTGGGAACATTCTCAGGCCTGTGTTTGTTTGATGAGCCAGAGAGGGCTGCATTGGTGATCTGCTTGGAATCAGGATGAGTTGTGGTTCCTGCATTGAATTGTGGACATCTCTGAGTTTCTATCTGCAAGGAGCCCCTCCCTGGTGAGCATTTTGGACTCCTTGCAACCCTCAGAGCATGTGGGTGCAGCCGGTAATGGGACAAACAGGCCACCCTATCCAGGAAAAGAAGTGGATCTCTGGTCACCCAGCTGTGAAGGAGGGATGTCATAAGAAGCCCTGTGCAGCACGAACAGGAACAATGTGCACATGAGGAGGTAGGAGTTGCCTGCCTGCCAGCCAGCCAGCCTCAGGCCCACCTGCATTGCCTTGGCAACAGTGATGGGGTAGAATTTATAGGCTCATTCCTACGTGAGTGCCTTGGGTCTTTTTAAAATACCTGCTGGCTTTTTCTGCACACCCACTGCTTGTCTGAATCACTGTGCAGGGCTCTGGGCGTCTCTTCCTCCCACTCTGAGCCTTGGCGAGGCTCAGGGAATATGGAGGGGTTCAGGGGAACAGCCTTTCAACATTTTGCTTTGATCCCCGGACTGTCAATTTTAGAGCCTAGCTAGAAAACGTGACTTTGATGGGTTACTTCGGAATAGCCCTGGGAGGAGGTGTAAGGGAGTCAGGACACCAGCTCCTCTACTCCCAGCCATTTAATGGCACCATCTTGGCTCCCTGCTCTACGTCCCCAGTCTCTCTAAAAAGGAGCACTGGGGTACCTGGCCTCAGAGGGTCCTTCTGGTGCCAGCGTTTTCTGTGCCATTATCGGGCTTCTCCTTGGCTGTGCACACCCGGTTTAAGAACACAGCACCTGCCCCACTTCACATTGCCAGAGCCTGCCAAGCCTTGCAAGCAAGCTGCATTGTCAGCGCCAGCCAACAGGAGGCCAGAGCCAGGACTCAACCAGAATTAAGTGCCAAAATCCTAAATAAGCCGAACCAGGCGCTCAACTCCCAAATTACATTAAAGACAAAAAGAAAACCAAACTTAGAAACCAAGAACCAAATGTGTGCACTTTAAAAATAAAACAAGCCACTTTTTGAACTAGTTAGAACCAGATTTGGTCCCGTGTATTTTTGAAAGCGAAGTTGAACACCAAAATATCCTCTGGACTGAATCAAACAGATATTCCCAACAGTTTTAGTCTCCAGTTAGAAACAGACAAGCAAGCAGGAAAGTGGATAGAAGTGGGGGGAAAAAAAGCCCTTGACATTTAGAATGAGACTTTGTTTAGGACTGAATCAGAAAAAAGATTTTTAGCCCCATTTAGTCAAGCAATTTTTCTACCAATTGGGAAAATACTGGCGATGTCCACTATTCAGATGACCATGGTTCTGCCACGGTTCACTGCTCAGTCGCTGGGTTATGATTTCCAGTTGACTCCATCCCCCTCCACCGCTTCACTACATCTTATCTGTGTGCACAGAAGTGGTTTCCTTATCACGCCTTTGGATATGCATATAATGTACTTCCATCCGTCTCCCTGTTGCCCTTTTCTCTTGTCCTGTTTTCTTGTGGGTGCTCTTCCTTTTCCTAAACAGCCTGCCTTTTGCTTTTGTGTCTGCTATTTTTTTTTTAAATGTAGGTTCTGCATAGGAGAAAATGGAGTGTGTTTCTGAGTCTGGCTTATTTAACACGGTCATTTCTGGTTTCACTCACTTCCCTGCAAATAGCAAGGCCTCGTTTTTCTTTATGACTGAATATACTCCTCTGTGTGTGTGTGTGTGTGTGTGTGTGTGTGTGTGTGTGTGTGCGTGCATGCATGCACATGTGTGGTGTTTTCATTTCCCATTCTGTTGATGGCACCAAGGCTGTTCTCATAACTTAGCTATCCTGAGCAGCACACAGTGAATGTGGGTGATAGCTATCTCTACTGTATTCTGACGTAGAGTCTGTTGGGTCTGTACCCAGGAGTAGAACACTGTCTTGTCGCTCTGGAAGAGTTTAGATGCCCACATCACTGATGTGTGATGACCAGGACTCTTTGACGGAATCTTATCCAAATCTCAGATATGACCTTTGCTCTGACTACTCTGTCAGTGGGCTTTGCCAGGCAATGGGAGAGGATGGCCCACAGATTATAGGTTCATATGTTTGTAATCTAGAAGAGACGATTTTTGAGAAGCATCTTTAGAATTAGGCACTGTCTTCTCCTCTTCCTTTGTGATGACTGAGGGACCAAACAGGCGTGCTCTGGAAAGGAAGTTGCTGGGGTTCGGAGCTTGGTGGCTGGGCTCCTTGTGTGGTGCCTCTGAGAGTCAGGAAGATGTGGTGTCCAGGGTTTCTCTGAGGATTTGTCCTGTCTGTAATTTCCTCAGACTGTGGTCTGCCCCAGCATGGGGCACTTGGTCTTGGAATTCGGTAAATTCTGTAACCAGGAGACATCATGTAAGAATGAAGATGTATTTCTGTCCTGTCCCACTGCCTGACTCAGAAGCTGGCCTGTGATCTAAGGTGGGTATAACTTCAAAGTGACGCCTCTTCTGGAGAATGCAGCTCTGGGCCAAAGCCTGTCTGGACCTTCTCCATAGATCTTCTTCTCCCATGACACCCACTCTTTCCTCAGCACCTTGTTCTAAACAGTTGCCTCAGGCCTTCCTACACCACAACCCTGTGACAGCAGATCAGAGTCTGACTCTCCCTGCTGAGCCTCAGGCCTTGCTGTGGAGTGTGGTACTCATCTCATTTTAGGGTGCTCACACCCCCATAGTCCATACTAACAGCGCTAAGTCTGAGAACGCCGTCATCTGTGGGTGACCTTGGAACTCAGTTTTTCCTCTCTTATATTATATTGTATTAGGTTATACACAGAATTTACAAAGTTCCTTTGGAAGCAGAAAGATGACTCACTGGGTAAGAGTGTTTGCTGTACAATTACAAGGACCCAAGTTTGAATCCCCAACTTTCATTGTAATAAGAGGGCCAAGGCTATGTGTGGCTCTATCCTGAACACTGAGTGCTAGAGACGGGCGGATTGGGAGCTTGCTGGCCAGCCAGCCTACCTGAGACAAGCTTCCTGTTTAGTGAGAGATCCTGCATCAAAGCAATACAGTGAGAGTCTCCTTTGGTTTCCATTTGTACATGCACGGGCATCCACACCTACATACTCGTGTGTGTGCAACACACACACACACACGAGAGAGAGAGAGAGAGAGAAAGAGAGAGAGAGAGAGAGAGAGAGAGAGAGAGACATAGTCAGGGTCAGGTTGGCTTCTGAGCTTATTAGGAAAAACATCATTTCCCACTCCCTTAAGAAGGTTCATCTGCTCGGGAGGCAGAGGCAGGCGGATCTCTGAGTTCGAGGCCAGCCTGGTCTACAAGAGCTAGTTCCAGGACAGGCTCTAGAAACTACAGGGAAACCCTGTCTCGAAAAACCAAAAAAAAAAAAAAAGAAGGTTCATCTGTATCTGAACATGCGCAGGCGGTGTGCATCTCGTCTCTGTTCTCTAACAATACAGCACACCAACTCTTTACACTGCGTCAGTTGTACCCACGGTCTAGAAATGATTTTGAAGATTGATTTTAGAATGATTTTGATAGGCCATAGGAATATGTTGCACCATTTTTATATGGAATTTGAGTATCTGCAGATCCCAGGGCGACCCTGGGCTCCATCCCCTGAGGCCACCATGGCACAGCAGCCCTGCCCTTTACTGTATCCTGTATCATTTTCCTTTTTTCCTGGAGTAAATAATTGTCTTGGGGCTTACATGTGTGTACGTATATAATGTAATGTATATACTTTGTATATAACATTCTATGACATGTCACTGAGCCAACCTCAGACTTCCAAACACATTGGATAATTCATTAATCTCATCTTTTAAAAAAGCTATCTCTCCTCTTGTGTTTTCATTTTGTAAGATACGGAAAAAATTATTTTAGCTCTACTCCCCAAAGGTTCCATAAGGCCAAACCAGATTTTAAGCTTCCTAGATCTGACTGGGAGTCGATCTAAATTCATTTATTATTCTGTTTAGTGTTGAAATTATTATTTTTTTCTCCATGAGCCTTTAGCAGCTCCCAAAGCTTTCCAGGGTAAGACTTATCTGCAAAAATACTTGTGGGAAAATAAGTTTCACACAAGTACAAAAGCAGGTGTAGCCGTCACTTCCCTCTCCGGCACCCACCTCATCTCTTCATTCTATGTCAGAGCTAAGCTGAAAATTAAACTCTTTTATACCCCGCAGTTGAAGGGCCCGCTGCCATTGTTAGGCATTGACTCTGAAATCGAAATGGCTTGTGCCTCTCCCTTAACCCCTGTGTTCTGTCGACAGCATACAGGAGCACCCGCAGAACCAGGGCGTTTGGTGCCTTTGTCACAGTCTTTGCCAAGCCAGGGTTACAATTCCAGGAGGCAGTGTACCGGAGAAACTGAACAGAATCCTAAAGACAGAAACTCAAGTCACAGACAAGAAAAAAAAGTACAGGAAACCCACACTTGTGAGGTCGCTGTTTTTGCTATGGCGGTCTTTTTTTCTCACTTCTGAACCACCCTTGTCTATAGGGAGCCAGGAACATGTCTCTCACTCCCCTTCTTCTTTGAAAATCTTTTAAAAGAAGATGAATGTATTACTTATTTTATGTGCATGGGTGTTTTGTCTGCACATAAAACGGCTTTGCGTCCCTCTGGAACTGGAGTTAGAGATGGTTGTGAGCTGCCATATGAGTGCTGGGATTTGAACTGTGTTTGCTGCCAGCATAGTCAGTACCCTTAACTGCTGAGCCGTTGTCTCTCCAGCCCCAGGGATGTCCTTCTTGTCTTTAGTTAGCTAGATCATTTCTTCTCCCACTAAGACAAACAACTCGGATTTCAAAACTGGCTTCTGAGTATGCTTTCCCTCTGTCCCTAAGACCCCTCCGTCCCTCCCTCCCTCCCTCCCTCCCTCCCTCCCTCCCTCCCTCCCTCCTTTCATCTCTCCTTACTGCTGCTTCTTTCATTCTCTCTCCCTTCTCAGAGCCTGCTCTCTGAGTGTGTGCACACACATGTACGTGTGCCCCTGAGGACTCCGAGGCACAGCCGCACTGTCCTTTACTGTATCCTTTTTCTTTTTCTTTTTTTGGAGTAAATAGTTGCCTTGGAATTTTACATGTGTGTACGTCTTTGCATGTAACATTCTATGACATGTCACTGAGCCAACCTCAGACTTTCAAACCCGTTGGATAGTGCATTGTTAGCACGAGCAGCTGCGGAGGCGGGGAGGAGCAGAAGGTGGGAGGTGGTATCTCCCTGCTTCTAGTCTCAGAGGCCTCTCTCTGTGCAGTGTTAGGGGTCTCCGCTCTGCATGCGCTGAGGGCTTTTATCTCCCAAAGCCACTTGAGGCTGTTGGGGAGGCTCGATTACAGGAAGGTGAGTGGTTGTCAAGGCAACCTCCTTTTGATTCATTCATAGAATGGGAGTTGGGAAATTTAAGAAAGAGCCAGAAATAATGGCTGCACGAGAACAACCCACACATATTCCGCTCAGGAAATGTGGGCAGTTAAAACAAAGAAAACAAAGACTTGAATGTGTATAATCAGGCTTACCTGGAGCCTGCATTTTCTGCATATACCCACACCCCATTTCATAGATGCAGACATGTATCAGTTCAGTGTAGGGATTATTTTAGTGTGTCACCTCGCTTTTTAATGCTATGAATCACAGCTTTGCTGTGACAGTTTGCATGAAAAAATAATTGGTGTTAAGCTTCTTCTCTGTGAAAATGCCAGCTGACTTTTCCCCAGATTCTTTAAAATTTATTTATTTTTATTTGATGCATGTGTGTGAATGCCTGCATGTCTATATGCGTACCACATGTGTACTGGTGCCTGTGGAGACCAGATGGTGTCCGATCCCCTGGAACTGGAGTTAATGGCCATTGTGAGCTGCCTGATAGGAGTCCTGGGAACCGAACCCTGGTCCTATGCAGGAGCAGCAACTGCTCCTACCCACGGAGCTGTATCTTCAACCCAATTTTACCCGATTTTTAACCATCGTTGTCTGGTACAGCCCTGCCCATACTCTGTGCCACATCTTGCTTCTTTATGCATTCAACCATTCACTCAGCAAACACTGATCTGCTCTATGCCAGGCTAGTGCCCACATACGGCTTATGTCTGATTGTGTGTTGTTGAATGCAGGTCTGGTATCACGTGCTTCCAGCACGGGCAGAATGAATGGGTTCCTGGGCAGGGGTAAAGGGTGGGTGGGGACCCTCCCAAGCAACCTTTCCCAAGCAACCTTTACCCAAGCAGATCAATAGAGCTCAGACCCGTTTCCTCCCGTGAAAGACTTCTCACACCGCCTTTGTTTTACGCCAAGACTTCTTTCTCAGGCAGGACCTTTGCCAGCCAGCCACTGACCCTTGAAAGAGCTTGCCCAATGCACCGCTAGCTCCCACCATTAACCCCGTTCATCTATCCTTGAAGTCCTGACCAACACATTGTTCTTAGACACGGGTTTCCCAAGAACCTAGAGTAGCTTAGATCTAAACCACTCGGCTTGCCTTTCAAAGTCTGTAAAATTGTATGTAGGCACCAATGGAAATGCCCGATTTTGTTCTCTTGTTCCAGCTGCCATTCCCAATGACCCCATTTCCTCAGAATGCGCAAAGGGGCTCTGACTGTATGTCCCAACTCGTAATCACATACACCAGCCTGCTTATCCTGACCATCTCTTCTCCCCTTTGCCAATGTACTGCTGGTCCAGAACCATCACCTCATTCCTACCCAACCCTCCAGACCCCAATGAATCTCACACTAATTATTTTCCAATGTTCATCATCCCCTCCTCCACAGAGACAGTATTTTAGCTGGAAACGTGGCTTCCAGAACAAAGATCACACAGCCCTTTTCTGTGGCTGGGATGTGGACAGGGTATGCCCTTTCTGAGCTCTGTGGAGGTGCAATTGTATACAGATGGCAGACCACAAAAAGAGGGGAGGAATCTGCTTTGCCAACAGCGTGGGGCTTTACCATCAGCCCTAGATATTTACATGCGGACATTAGAGAAATCACTTGTGGTCTTGCCTGAGCTTCGGAAGACAGCGTTTCTGTTGTGGTGCTGAACTACACATCTACAGGAGGACATTCAGGGCCCATCCTCCTTTAAACGCTCATCGTGGTCACGAAAGCCTGGCATGTACTGATGGGGTTTCCCTTGTTACGTCCTTATTCGTGTTCTCTTACCAGCAAGGTGTTAGTGTTCGGGAGAGCAGAACCTTATACTGTACCATGAGGTACACATTTTAAAATCCCAATGATCTACTCTCGCACAGCTGAAACAAAGAGTGAGATATGAGTCGGAAGACCTGGGTCCTAGCGTGTTTTGACACTGATAGGCGTACCTGGAGAGCACCCTTGAAGCTTTCCGGGACTCAGTTTTCTGAACTGCTCGAAGGAAGGGAATGGAAGCTGCATCCTTCATGAGACAGGAGAATGTGTAAATGTTTCGTCCACTCCGGAAGTTAAAGTGTGTTGCTAACACACTATTGTTCAACTTCACATCCGTGATCACGCTTTGTTTGCTGTTGTGTACAAGGTGACCAGTTCCACCAATGATATCCGCAGGTTACTGACCTACTATTTCCACTACTCACTGACCAAAGCACCTGGTGGTGGGTTACTAATGGTTCAAATAAATGGAACACTTTCTAATAAGGAATACTCTTGAACTTTAGCAGCATAGAGAGAGCTATCTCAGTACTCATCCTATTGATAAAAGAACAGAATTAAAGACCCAACGTCAGCTTGTGGAAGCAGTCTTTGGAGAGTCACTGGGTGATGTCCAAGAGCATCCAGCTCAGACGTGGGGACATTTGGAGTCTGGGTTGTGACTCTACAGAGAACATACATATCTGCATGCCGAGCGTGTTCAGTACCTTTCACTTTTCCTCTGTCCACTGAAATGAGCAAGCACCCACCTCAGTTGACCCTATCCAAGGTTAAGATGAGTGTTTTGCCTTCTGGCCCCTCTTCAGCAGCTACCACTGGTGAACTAGGTGTCTAATGGCCTTTCCAATAATTAGACATTTAATTAACATCTCTGCTTTGATCAGAGCTCTCTTTGTCGTTACCTTTCTCTCAGCCTGTTTTGGAGTTAAGAGCTATTTCTGGGTCTTCCCATTCCAGCTATAAAGTACTGTTGGCGCTTAATTTAGCCTGGCACATCTGTACAGACAGCCACCAATGGCTCCCCGCTGACCACTGAATTAAGGACAAACGCTAGCTGGTGTCAGGGCCTTCCAGGAAGAGCCCATATCGCCTTCTTCTCTCTCTTCACATCTTCTCACCCCTGGCCCAGGAACTGCGGCTTCTTGTTTTCCTGCTCTGTGATCTTTGTTTCTGCCTCCTTCTGACCGAACGTCTGGGCCCACAGTGTATCTCTACATCTGTTCAACAACGCCCTGCCAGGAAGCCTTTCTGGAGGGCTCCTTTTGCACCGAACGCAGGACTTATTCCCAGTCGCCAGTGGTGTCTTCTGTGAGAACGAGAACTCTCTGAAAGTTGCATGGGAACTTACTCCTTTTCATAGTCTTATGACGGTCATAGTCACCCGATTCTTTATCTCTCTGCATTATAGTCTTCAAAGGCTTTTGATTATTTTATTTATGTGTCTGCAGGCCAACATGTTTGACCACTGAGTCCAGAAAAGAGAACTGGATATCCTGGACATAGAGATACAGGCAGTTTGTGAGCTGTCGTATGTGTGTACCAGGAACTAAGCTGGGTTTTTGACACGAGCCCCAGGAGCTCCTAACTGCCGAGCCATCTCTCTAGTCCATGGATTAGAAAGGAGATGCCTTCCTGTTCTTGGGTCGTTTCATTCTTAAACACCTCAACACCAATACCGTCATTGCTTATCATCACCCTTTCTGAGTTCCCTCATTGATCTAAGCACCACGCTAGACAGTTTAAACTGTAGTTCTCGTATTTATTAAGCCAGAGAAGGAAGTGGGTTTGCATAGAGATTAGGAGACATCTCTATATGCACAGCCAGGAAGCTCACGTTGGATTGTGCTGTGTACATGGCAGGACACAACCATACTACACTTGGGAAACCCAGGTTGCTGTTCTTAGGCCTCACTGTGCCTTTGAGAATGAGGGCCAAGGTGGCCACCGAGAATCATGACAGGCATGTCTGCACCTCTGGCTTGGCACAAGGACTGACCCTCACTGGTAACCCATGAGGTTTTTATCAGCCTCCCATGCTGGTGACAGCTTTCAGTGTCCTACCACCTTGGAGTTGAAACTGGCTTACCTATTACAATGTCCTATGTTGCTCGACTTTTCCTTCGCCATTGGCCATCTTCTCTGGGATTGGTTCTTTATCACGTGATGAAGCTTCTAGCAATTTCTGATTGGAACTCCGAGGCCTTTTTCTGGAGCACCTCCACGTCTAGAATGACTTCTTTACCGTCTACCCTGGAGCCATCCTCGTCTGTCACCTCCTAGCCACAACTCTCCAAAAGCCAGTGGGAAGTCAGAGGAGTTCTAGGCTCAGTCTAGAAATACTTGCTCGAGACTGTCTCCACCAAGGCCGGTGTATGCATGAGAGCCAGAGAAGGGACATGTGAGACAATAGACTAGGATGGGTCACCTGGTGAGCAGAGGAAGCCTAGGGACCATGTTGGGGTTATGATGTTGTTGAAGGAAGGATGAAATTCCTATCTGCTTGAATGGTAGCCACATTTCTTTGTTCCGCCCCATCTCCTTGGTCTTAGTCTGTTTTCTGTCATTGGTTATGACAGGAAATCATAGGCTAGATAGTTTATAAACATTAAAAGTTTATTCGCCTTATGGTTTTGGAAGCCCAAGAGCACGGTGCTGTTATCTGCCCAGGGACTTCATGCTGTATTGATAATCAGGTGCAAGGGCAGGCGAGGACTCACAAGGTAGAGAGGGAGTGCCCGGCCAAGCTTCCTCAGGTCTCTCAGGAACCTACTCTGGTTCTGATACCACTCCCACGATAATGACATTAACTTGTTCCTGAAGGCAGAGCCCTCACGACCCAATCACCGCCTAACGTTCTCATCTCTTAAAATCATTACATTGCCAATTAAATTTCAATGTGAGGGCAGGTGAGACGGCTCAAAGCCTAAAACGTTATTTACCACTAAACGGGATGGCCTGAGTTAATTCTCAGAGCCCATGTGCTGAGAGAGAACCAGCTGGCGCTCATTGTCTTCTGACCTCCATATATGAGCTGGGGCATACAAGCACACATGGCATACGTGTGTGCATGCATGCACAGTAAATAAAAAGTAACAAGGTTTAAATGGCAAAGGAGCCTTCCTTACTGAGGTTAAATATGCCTTCTCTGAACTAAGAGAAATTGAGAATTGAAGTTGCTATTTGCTATAACGTGTGGTGCACAGGGCCTTTTAACATCTCTTTGATTTTCCAGTGTTTACTGGATAGTCTCAGGGATGTTTACCATTCAGCCACTGAGCAGATCTACCGTGGGGTCAAGAGCTTCTGCAGCAGCCAGCTTTGGTCTTCTGTGGATCTGCCTGGGGAGGACAAGGCGAGAATGCCCCTTTTTGAGCCAACTCTAGATTGGATTTAGTCCAAGATGGTTAGAGAATGGGGAAGTTTGGATCATCAGATTGTGACATTGTTACTCTCTCCTCTTTCTAGAGAATATGGACGTTTGGATCATCAGATTGTGACAATGTTACTCTCTCCTCTTTCTGCCATGCCTCGTTTCTCTTTTTACTTTCTATTTCCCTTTCTCTTTGGTTTCCTCTCCCATCCTTCCATTTAATCCGTGTCTCCCTTCTACTCCCCACCATCACCACTTAGGGCCAAAAGCTTTGAAGCTGACCAATCTTGAATGTGAACCTTCAAAACAGTGTGCTCAAGAACCATTTTACTTGTAAGTAGCCAGTCTCTGGCGCATTGTTATAGTAACTTTAAAGAAACGTAGGAACTATGCATAGACACCTGGACAGGGAGAAAAGAAAACATAAAAACGCACGAGAATCAGAATCGATTGAGACTTTATTTCTTCTTCTCTCGCATGTGTACTGCCTCAGGAGTCAAATACCGTTCTCTGTCCAAACATGGGCAAGAAAGACTGGTGTTCTGCAGTGCCATTTCCTGGCATCACGGATGGATTTTGCATCATCTTAGAGGCTGGCATCAAATTTCCACATCACTTTTTTTCTCTTAAGAGAAGCATCACATTGGTGTGTGTTTTTGAGACCCCTCCCCTCTACAACAGGCACGTGGACGGAAAGACCTGAAAATACAGGAGGTATTTTGAAAAAGAATCCACCGTAAGTTCACATCACCAGAGACAGTCGCCTGCTAGCATTTTGATGCACACACGCGGCATCCTCCCAGAGGGTTACTCTCATGCATATTCTCAGCTTTGCATAATTGGGATTCTGCTCTGTCTGCAGTCTCGTGTTCTGCCTTCTCCACTCATGATTATGCTCTCCGTGTTTTCTCAAATCACGGCGGTAGTATTTGCAAATGTCATATGCTAAGCTACGAAAGCACTATGACTCACTTAACGGCCCTGTTATCGATTGCTCAGATTGTTTTTAAGTTTGTAAAAATAAAGCTACAAGGAACTCTCAGGCACATCTGTGTTGCCTCAAACATTGATGTCTTCTTGGGGAGTGATTTCTAGAAGGGAACTTACCAGACCAAAGACATGGAGTTTAAAGATCCTTGATTGTCTCCCCAAAGGGACAGATTGAATCTGTACATACTTACAGCAGCAGGAGATCTGTATGTGTAAGAGACTCTCTGACAACGTGGGTGTTACGATTCTTTAAGACATTTGTTAATCTGAAAGGAGAGTCAGCGCCTGTGATGTTAATGACTAGAACTTTGATTACAATGAAGAGCGACTTATATTACTTTCTTTTAGTATTTCCTTTTTTTAAACAAAATGTTATTTGCATAGCTTACGCATTTAATAAAACGTAATTTTAAAATTAAAATGAAGCGATTACTTATACAGGTTTTTTTTTGAGAGTTGAATTAATTTGTATCCCTTTGTTTACTTACGAATACTTAGCTAGTGCCTGCCACCCACCTGTGGTTGGTCCCGCTAACTGGGAATAAGGTATTGAATAAAAGCGTTCCCACCCTCAGGTGGAGTGGATGAATATGTAATGATGACAGGCCCTAATCAGAAAAGGAAGTCTAAGAAGGAGCTCTGAGGCACTGGGGCAGCCACTTAAACCGGATGGCTGAGTATGCCTTCATTCTGAGGACTTTCTGGAAGAGCTGGGGGAAATCAGTAAATGAACCCCCCAGGACCATGGAGGGATGAGAGGCGCCTGCGAAGTGCTGAGGCAGAAACACGGCTGCCATGTCCAGAGAGGCACGAAAAGGCTGGCACACTGAGGGCAGAGGGCGAGCCAAAGGAGCGGCTGAAGATGACGTCAGAGCGCTGAAAGGAGCCAGGAAGTGAGGTCCCTTTCAGATTTCCCTGGGGGTTTAACCTGACCACCCGAGTTCAGTTTCCCAACCCACGTGATGGGAGAGAATCCTGTCAATTGTCTTCCAGCCTCCATAAGCACTCACTTCATCGACCCACCCTTCCCCCACAATAAACGTTTGAAAAAAGGGAGCACTTCCTTGGTAAGTTCCAAAAGTATCTCTTGGCAATTTAATTATGAGAAAGAACTGCCATCTTCATCTTGTGCAGGCGCTGACGTGTTGAGTGACGGCTCAGTTGGCTGAGCACTTGCCGTGCAGGTATGGGACCCTGGGTTTGAATCCCCGACACCCGCGTACAAAAGCCAGGCACGGGGGTGCATGCCTCTGAGGACGGTGCCGGGGTGGTGGTGGAAACAGAAGGGTTCCCTGGGACGGGCCAGCTAGTCTAGCCAACTCCATGAGCTCCAGGTTCAGCGAACCCGTCTCAAACCGGAAGGTGGAAGGATGGACATTTATGTGGAAGCTTGAGGATTAGATCCCAGCACCCATGTCAAAACCAGGATAGAGAAACAAGACCTGGTTGTGGCTCTATGCAAACCTCTTCTGTGAGTGGCAGACACATGCCCTGAGGTTTGCTGGCTCCCAGCCCGCCTCCAGGTTTAGTGAGAGCTGATATCTCAGAGGAATTAGCCAGAGAGTCATAGGACAGGGCATCTGAAGTCAGTATCTGACCTATGCATAATCACACATAGGCACACACATACATGTACAAGTGCACATACCACACACTACACACACACACACACACACACACACGATGAGCAGTCTGCTGGGAGGATTGTAGACCTATATCCTACCTGATACTTTAAAAAATAAATGTGGGCCGGGCGGTGGTGGCGCACGCCTTTAATCCCAGCACTCGGGAGGCAGAGGCAGGCGGATCTCTGAGTTCGAGGCCAGCCTGGTCTACAAGAGCTAGTTCCAGGACAGGCTCTAGAAACTACAGGGAAACCCTGTCTTGAAAAAACAAAACAACAACAACAACAAAAAACCAAAAAAACAAAACAAAACAAAAACAAAAACAAAAAAACAAAAAATAAATGTGGTCTCGGACCAGGCAGCCTCAGCGATGAGCAACGCAGCCATGGCCAAAATTAAGGCTCGGGACCTGCGCCGCAAGAAGAAGGAGGAGCTGCTAAAACAACTGGACAACTTAAAGGTGGAGCTGTCCCAGCTTCGCGTCGCCAAGGTGACAGGCGGTGCCGCGTCCAAGCTCTCCAAGAGTTGTCCGCAAATCCATCGCCTGTGTTCTCACCGTCATTAACCAGACTCAGAAGGAAAACCTCAGGAAATTCTACAAGGGCAAGAAGTACAAGCCTCTGGACCTGCCACCCAAGAAAACTAGAGCCATGCGCCGCCGGCTCACCAAGCACGAGGAAAAGCTGAAGACAAAGAAGCAGCAGCGGAAGGAGAGGCTGTACCCGCTGCGCAAGTATGCGGTCAAGGCCTAATGGAAGGGCAATAAAGTGCAAGACTGGCTAACAAAAAAATAAATACATAAAAAAGAAAAAATAAAAAAATAAATGTGGTGATGGAAGCAAAGCAAATGGGGAAATGTAGAAGGAATGGTTATTTTGCTCTCTATTCTTCTTCCGTGTGCTGAGCTGAGAGATGGTGGGCCCTGTCCCTTCTTTAGTGCCTCAGACAGCCATCCTTCATCTTCCTCCTCACGATCAGTTCCCCTCACACACAATGTAGGGAGGATGAGAAGAAACCTAAACAATGACGGTTCTTGCTTGCTCTAAAACACCACGGGGAGTAGCCAGGCAAGTGAAGGATGTGGCACTTGGTTCTTGTGGTCTGCAGTATTCTGTCACCCAGACAGGGCTTCCTCTAGAAGACCTTTCTGTGAAGCTGGTGGGTCTCTTGGTTCTATTGTGGTCACATTTCCAGATGCTGAGAATTAACCTATTGTCAGTGGACATCTGGAACATGGCTCCCTAACCAGAGCTCTGTCGATTGTTCTGCCGCAGAAAATGGAAGCTGTCCTCCGCAGTGGAAGGCCCGTATGACTGTGTCTGTCATTGTGAGCCTCTCCCTGGGGATTTTCACAACTGTTGTGGTTGAGCTTGTGTCTTTTGTAGCTCCTTCCCACGCAGGGCAGAGGGACTCGGATGTTTTTAGATGGCTTCTTGCTTTATTTTCATCCCTCTGCCACTTTGCCCTTTGCTGGCAGATCTGGACAGTGACGGCGGGCTGAGGTGCCATCTCATTTATCCAGAGATGCCAGGGTGCTGGAGCTTGCTATCCATATTTGCCACCACAAGAAATATTTGAAAGGGAGAGGGAAAAGAAATGACTGCTGAGAACCTTAGGTTGATGAGCCTGAGCAAGGGCTGCGGGGACAGTGGGAAAGTCAGGCGCTAGCCTTTCCCCCATCCATTTCACCTCCCCTTCCTGAGCTGGAAGATCTATAAGTAGAGGACACACGTTATCTGTAACAGATGACAGAGGCCACTTTCCTATCGAGGCCTCCCTCTTACATAAACAAAATCCATCTTCTTAACTATTTTGTGGAGGAAACTGGGGGGCATTAAGTATGTTCACAGTTTTACACGCGCATTATTATCGTCCATCAACTGCACTTTTTATCCTCCTAGACCCAAACTCTGCACCTGTTAAATATTAACTCCACTTTCCTGCCTCCTTCTAGCTCCCCATAACCTCCGTTCTACCTTATGTTTCTATGTATTTTCCATATCATTATCTCATTGAAGTAGACTATCTAACATTTATCCTTTTGGTTTATTTTCCTTGGGATATTTTCAAGGCTTATCCATGTTAGATAGTGTCATGTAGTATTCTAAAATATATGTATGTCCTATTTTGTTTATCTAGTCCTCTGTTGGATGTTAGATTGTTTTTACCTTTTGGCTATTGTGAATAACTCAACTGTGGACACTGGTGTCTGTTGAATCTTTTTCTTCATTTGTTGGTATGAATGCTACCAAGTAGAATTTTGAGATCATCGAGCGACTCTATGTTTACGTTTCTGAGGCGTTGCCAAAGTGTTTTCCACGTGGCAGCACCATTTTTCTCTCTGTTAGTGAAGTATAAAAGTCGCAGCCTCTTCACACCCTTGTCAACACATTGTTCCTTTTTGTGCTCCTTTTTTATTTTTTTCAAAATTCTGGTCCAATGTTCATGAAATATCTCTCTATGTGGTTTTGATTTGTATTCTTCCAATGGCCTGTGATTGTAAATATCCTTTCTTGGCTTCCAAACCATTCATATTCTCTTTTTGGAGAAATGTCCATTCACGTCTCATGCTTGCTTTTGAATTGGATTGGCTGGCGTTTTGACTCAGAAAAGATCTTCATGTAGTCTGGATAATATTAATCCTTTATCCACACATACGCAATGTCTCCATATTTTCCCATTCTCCAGACTGACTCTTTTCTTTGTCTAGATAACATCCTTCGGTATACAGGAACTGCTAATTTTGATAACGTTCAATTAATTGCTTTATCTTTTGTTGCCACACTTTTTAAGTCAAAAGAAGAAATTATTGGTAAATGCAATGTTAGGAAGCTTTCTCCTCTGTTTTCTTTTAGAATTTTTTTTTGGGGTGTGGGGAGGAGACAGGGAAAGGTGGAGAAAGAGTCTCACCAGATGGTTCAGGCTGGTCTTAAACTACAACCTTAGCCTTTCCAGTGCTGCCATTAGAGGAATGGGCCACAATACCCTACTTTCTTTCAGGAAATTTCTATTTTCTGTTCTCTGATCCATTTTTTTTGGTTAATTTTTGCCTATAGTCATAAAGAAAAGGCCAGTCTAATCTTTTTCATGTAGATATCCAGTTTCCCCAGCATCATTTATAGAAGATACCGTCCTTTCTCCTGTTGAATGGGTTTGGCACTTTTATTTAAAAAAAAATCAATTCACCATATAGGTAAGAATTTCAACTCACGTTTGGAGCTTCAGTCGGCTTGGAGAGATGGGTCTCTGGTGGTGTGAAGCTGCTGAACCAGAGCAGGCAGCAGGCTTTCTAGGGTAACCATTGCCTTCATCCTACCCAACACTGGATTAGGATATTTCTCACATGCTCTTGCCCGTTTGCTTTTGATATTTATGTACTGCGATGCTTATTATGTGGGTTTAAATCCTTTCTTGCCTTGCAGGATAAGCAGTAACTTTTTTACTAAGTAATCATTAAATTGTCACATGAACACTTAGGTGTGGGACTTCTGGAACTGTGCAGGGGAAAGAGGGATTGAGCATTTGAGGTCTTGGTCACATGGAATTTGTCACTGCTGGGAGATGTCATGCCTGTAATTGGCACCATCGTGACCGTGTTTGCCTTTATTCCTTGGGGCATGTTTCAAGCATTTGAAAACCCATGTTTATTACACCTTACATATTTCCAATTATTTTCTTCGAAAGATAGCCTATGTGACCCACATGACCATCCCATGGGAGTAAGCCAGCTGAACAAATATTTACTAAATTAAAGATCCAAGACTCAGTGCAGTTGAACAATTGTATCCAAAGCTCATAACTGGGGGATGATCCCCGACTTGGGGGCTTTTATTTTATAAAAGCTGCTGTCCTGACTTATTTCTAGAAATAGAGTACTGGGAGTCTGCTCAGAGAAAGGCAGTGTCAAGAGATTTAATTATGATGTACCCTGTGAAGACTGATGTTTTTCTTAGTATATTTCATTGCAAGTAACAGCTTAAGAACTACAAGAAAAAATACAGCCATTAAGAAGAAAAAAAATTATTTCTAAAGACTTCCTCATAGGAGAGCTCTGGGTTTATAGGGAAACAGTGGTCAGGTTGCCAGACTCAGGACACATGCTTCTTGTTCAAGGCAGAAGACTAGCCCTTTAGAGCATCCCCCACGTCTCCAGATAGGCAATCAAGGCTCCAGGGAAGCAAACAACTTCCACGCGATCAAGTTGCTGGATAAAGCCAGCTTGGGCCTCCTGGTTCTAAGCCAAAGACCTTCCTGGATATCCATCCTCTTTCTTAGCTACTTTCTCTACTACCCTCATTTCTACAGCACTACCGTAGAGTCAGACACTCTGTCATCTTGAATAAAGACTATGAGCGTAGACTTGCTCATCATATTCCTGGAATTCTTTTCATAAAATGAATCAAAGTAAATTAGTGTAACAGAAAGGAAAACTGCTCCTCTTGACAGGCTATCTAAGGTGATGAATTTCTATAATAACATCTCAACACAGGAAGGAACACAAGAAAAATATGTTGTATTGATTAATTGCTTTATTGATAAGTTGACTTTTATTATTCACCGAAAACTTTTTATTAAGTGTTAATATGCACCCGGCATGGTGATTGGCACTGTGACTATCATGACGGGGAAAACTGAACATGGTCCCATCCTCATTTAGCCTGTAGTCTGGTGGGGAATGCTGTTATCAGCCAGGGAAGTTCATAAGTCACTGTACAATTGCTGCTCTGGTAAGATGATGGGAAAGACGTACTGAGAAACATGAGGGAATTTAGCAAGAGAAGTCTTGCTGGGTTTGTAGGCAAAGTCTTTCTGGTAGGATGGAGCAGCTTGGAATAGTCAAAGACAGAAGGATAACTGGATAGTAGAAACATGATCCCAGGCTGCATAGGGCGAAGACAGGAAACCATCCACTGGTTCTAATGGCATAAGGATGTTTGGCTGGGCTTAGTTCTGCTAGTCACCAGATGGGATGAATGGGAGGAAAGCAAGCAGGGCTAAGGTGAGGCCCGTGGTCTTGGTCTGTGCTCGGTTCATGGAGCATGCCTGGTGATTTGCCTTGTGACCATTGCCAAATCACTTAACCCTCCTCTGCCTCGGTTTCCCTCGTCAGCTCGGTGACTTAATAGCCAGGCTGTATGTAAAAAAATAAAGGCTTTGGAAAGCTAACCTTAAATTATCCTTTAGAGTCACTAAGCTTTACATGTCCCTTCGTTCAGGGTAGGGTCATGTACCAACCAACTCACTGTTAGTTAAAATATGATGAAGCAGAGCTAAGAGATGGCTCAGTGGTTAAGAACACTGACTGCTCTTCCAGAGGACCCAGGTTCAATTCCCAGCACCCTCATGGCAGCTCACAACTGTCTATAACTCCAGGATCCAACACCCTCATACAGACACACATGCAGACAAAACACCAATGCACACAAAAAGAAAAACCAATTTCTTAAAAATATGATGAAGGTAAAAAATGATTTTAAGTCACTTAAATGAAGGGCATGGCTTAGCAGCAGAGGACACTGAGAGTATGGGCTTAGTGAGTGTGTGTGTGTGTGTGTGTGTGTGTGTGTGTGTGAGTGTGTGTGTGTGTGTGTTGGGGTTTCCTGGGACCTGTAGATCACTACCCTCGCCTATCATATTGCCAGATTGCCAGCTCGGGAGATCAATTCAATTGCAGGGGCTCAGGAATACAGTAAGAGGCCCTGGATTTAGAATTCCGTGTCAGCAGTGCTCACGCACTTGTTTACACATTTACACTCTCACACGCACTTACACACACACATACTCACACACTCAGACACACATACACGCACTACGCAAAGTGGAATTTCCCATGAATGAATATCACTCTAGTGTCAGCCTGATAGTAAATGATCCCAAGCCAGACGAAGATTCTATCTTAAAGCAGTCTTTCCCGTGAGAGATGAACCTTCCATTGTGTCTCAAAGTTTTTGGTTTATTTTTGTTTCATTTTATAAGACGGGGACTTGCACTTTTGCTGCATATCAGGCCAAAATTGGAACTCCCTTACTTATATTGTCTCATTTTCTTGATTTCGGAGAAATATAAAGTGACTTATGTCCCTGGGAACTTAATGTGTCTACTTACAGTTAAGAATTGGGTCATTTGAGGTGGCTGGATAGATGACTCTTAACAAGAGCACTGACTGCTCTTCCAGAGGATCCAGATGCAGTCCCTAGCACCTGCGTGGCAGCTCATCGCTGTGTGTGACTCCAGTTTCAGGGGACCGGACATCTTCATAGAGACATACATGCAGGGAAAACACAAATGCATATGAAATAAAAATAAAGAAGTTATTTTTAAAAACTATTATTTGAAGCATTCTAAGGCTGATTGGGGAGAAAAGGAAAAACTAGCTCTCTCTCTCTCTCTCTCTCTCTTTCTCTCTCTGTGGTGGGGGTACTGGGGAGCAAACCTGGGACCTTATGTTTGCTCCGCTGGCACTCTACCACTGAGCCACATCCCAGACCCGTTTGCACCGCAATCATCGCTGGGTAGTCCAGAGATGATTTCCCTTCAACAGAGGACTACAGAGCTGAGGGAAATAATATTTAAGATTCCCAAGAAATTCTGGCAGTGTGACTCATTCCATTTACTTAATGGTAAATATGACAGGTCCTTCTTGATTTCTCTATTAATTTAACTTCCTAGGTTGCCGTCATGATGATTAATTGACTACTAAGACAGAAAAGTGGCAACTATGAACACAGGCCAGTTGTGTTATACCAGTTGGTTCATGATGTGAAAACCCTTGCTGATACCCCACATCTTACAGTGGACTCCCTTAGACTGGTCCTACTCTCAAGAACAGTGGCTATGGAGGTACCATTGAATATGGAATAGATTAAATCTGTTTTCCCTTTGGAGACATTTCTTGACCATGAATCCGTTCTATGGGAAATTGAGAGTCAGTAAGTACAGTGATGTACTTGTGTCGGAGTGAGGGCTAGAGATTTGGTCAGGTGTGAGTCCTGAAAACCCCGGCTCTATGTTCCATGCTCACTTCTCACTGTTGGTGTGAGTGAGAGAGGTGAACACCGACGTTCTAGGCATACCAGAACTACGACGTGGAGGCAGTCTCGATCCTTCAGCCGCCTGGAGGCGCGTCCCTAGCAATGGCTGACACATGAGCAATAGATAGATCTTTGTTATTGGGTCGTGAGCTCTTTTAGTTGTCTGTCATAACAGTTTGCCAGGTGTGACACGCCCCAGATGTAATGCCCAGTGTGGGTACTTTAGGTGAAGTTTTGAAGTGATATAAGGAGAGAGGAAAGACTAATTAGTCTTAGCGAAGACAGAAAGATGGGATGCCATTTAAACCCAAACCCAATGAACAAAGAAGAACTGGCTAAGGAGAAGGATGGGGAGGGAGTATGAAAAGGTGGCTTAGGATAGGCAAAGTCTATTGACTATTGTCTATAGAGACACACTCTGAGTTAGGAGTGTGTGGCAAAGCTTGTTAGCCGCATGCTGTACGCAGAGGTTAGAGAAGATGCTGGAGAAGCGTGAACAAGTTTCATCCGCAGAATCACTGGCATGAAGCTACCAACCCTGGGGCTGCCCACTGGAAACTAGCCTCATTGTCCAGTGAGGAGCAAGACTCAGGAACATACTCTGGTCTATATGTGGCGTAGGGATACAGAGGTTAGGGATAGTTTCCAAGCAGAGCGCCAAGCACTAAGTAGTGTTAATGCACTTTTGCTGCCTCTCCTCAGATAAGGGAAATGACCATGGGAACAAAGAGGAGACAAACAGATGGAAGACATGAGGATGCTGTGAGTCCTTGGTTTAAAAAGGATTCAATAAAGGCGCCTGCTAGGGATGCGCGGATTCTTGCGCAAAGAAACTCTGACTTGTCAGGGTGATGGTGAGGGTGATGTTTACTAAATGACTTCGTCCTGTGTCCTCTCCTCTCACAACGTGTTTTTTTTTTTTTTTTACAATTTGGGTATCTTACAGGGATGAGTGTGTTTTGTGAATAGATCTAGGCCCAATCAGCAAGGGTATTAACCTTTATAGGACTGGGAGACCTGGGTGATTTATCTACCAGTTAGCTGGCTGTGCTGGATGAGTGCAGAGAGGTCAAGGGAGAGGGAGAACTGCTTGGGAAGCCTCTCTGTGACATCTGGCAGGACAGATTTGGGAATTCATAAACACTGCAGGAAGGTTGGGTGACGCGGGTGCCTTAGGTAGGGAATGGGGGACCTGGGGGGCTGCGCATGCCTGGTGATGTGGAAGACAGCAGTTCAGACAGCCGAAGGGATTCATCTTCCTGTTCTTTGCTTGTAGTCTTGATGTTACGGGTTCCCTCGTAAGTGAGGGCATGGATTAATGGGGAAATGAATTGGTAAGGAGGGTGGATGGGAAAGAATAAAGTTGGAGTTGCCTAAAATGTAGAGCTTGGGGCTAGAGAGATGGTTACAAGCACTTGTTGCTGTTCCAGAGGACCCTCGTTCAATTTCTAGCGCCCACAGGGCAGCTCACAACTCTCTGTAACTCAAGTCCTGGGAGATCCATCACCCTCTTCCAGCCTCCACGGGCACCAGGTTTGAAAAGGGTACAGAGAGATGCATGCCAAAAAAAAAAAAAAAATACCCAGCCACATAAAAATAACAAAATGATATTTTAAAATGTGGACCTTGTCAGGCATTTCTAGGAGAGTGAAATTGATAGGAAGTCGCTCTAATGGAGGCAGAGGGGCCTTTAGATGGAGATCCTGTTGTCAGCCTAGGGGCGGGAGGGACACTGAAATTTCATCCAATCCATTCCTGCGTGTATACGCAGGGTTGCCTTTCCAATACCACTCCAGAGGAAGCTGCCTGCTCTTTCTAAAAATATCAAGGTTTTGTCAGCACACTGTCTCCTGTGGTCTACACTGCTGCCTTGCCACCCTAGGGAAGGGTTTCTGTTGTTGTTTTGCTTTGGTGTTGCTCTGATCCAATTCCTCCCAGCTGCGGTGTATTCTAGCACTTCCCTGTGGCTCCGTGGCTATAAAGAGACACCACCCGGCCACCCATACTGCATTCCTCTGTGGCAGACACAACAGACCTTGTGAAATGCCACATGCATTAGAAGCAGACATAGGTTGTCTGAGGATGTCGGGAAATGCACTGGGAACGGTAATGGTCGCGAACATTCTACTTACATCAAGGAGCCGAAAGAGAGGATTAAGAAAACACTCTGTGGCCACGGTGGCGCTGAGGCACCGGTTTCCTGTTTGGAGGAGCCTGCTAGAGCGATAAACACATCCACAGCCACAGTGACAGCGCAGGGAGGCAGGAGCTGTGTGGGTGTGAGCTAGCGGCCTGCCTCACGTCGGACAGTACTGAGTGCTGGCCGGGTAAATTACTACAAAAGAACCTCTAGTCCACTTCCCTAGGCTGCATACAGGTTTCTGGAAGGGACAGGAGTCTCTGCTAAGACAACAGCTAATGAAGCTGTTTACACTGGCTGGCTTGACTTGGTAATGGTCTAAGTCTGGTGACCTGGACAGGTGGAGTGGGGGGAGAACAGGAGGACAGAAAGGGATTCCCTGAGACTCAGTCCCAAGCATGACTGGCCCAAGCAGTCATGCTCACTGCCCACAGCTGGCCCAACCTCACAGGCTCGCAGGCAGCCATGCTTCCCGTCCACAGCCCATCTTGCCGGGCACCACCGAGACAGGTTTACGACTCCATTGTGAGACACACATCCAGATGTTTATCAATTCCGTTTCCTTAACAGGAGCATTTCTGGGGCTCCTCAGCACTCATAAATTACCTCGAGAATATCACCGGCTTCAAAATATTTCCCTTTCTTTTGCTTTGGGGAGCGCAGGAGCCTCATCTGCATGGATCCCTCAGCCCTTCTGGGGCGCATGATGTTTTTTAATGCATGCTTTTTTTTTAAAACCTTAGTTTCTACTTCCTCAAGTTCTTGTGCACATGGTCCGTGGATTTATTAGCTGTGAGTGGAGCCTGCCCACAGGACCTGACTTCTCTGTGTGGCTTGAAGAAAAGTCATTTGCCTTTTCCGAGGTCCCAAGGTGTGTGTGTGGGGGGGGCTCACCTGTAAAAACTGGAGAACTGAAATCGTAGGGTCGTAGTTACAGCTGGCAGTTGGCCTAGGCATAGTTTTGAGTAGGGGTGACAGACCTGTGGCTTCTAATATGAACAGCATCCCTGGGTTCGGCTAACACACGTCTGACAGCCGTACAAAATGGTCCTGACAGTCGGTACCAGAATTCTAAGTGCTCATAGCTTTGGCCCCAACATTCTCACCCTTGCCGGGGAAACCGACGCTAGCGGAGGGATGACTGCTAGAAAGGGGCTCTGGATCACACTCTCCGTGTCTGACTCATGAGTCGGCTGCTGCAGCCATGAGGCTTTGGGCTGTGCAGTAGTCAGAGCCCAGTTGGCCAAGTCTTCTCCAATCTGCCCAGCTGGCTGCCTCTGCTTCCCCTCCTGGCTTCAATGGCACTTCCTGCTCCAAAGTGACTTCCTGAATTTTAGGGCCCTTTCCTTAGTTGTTTGACTCAGGAAACCTCTTCCATCCTCTTATTATTTTTTTTAAAGACAGATTCCTATATAGCCCAGACTGGCCTTGAACTCACTGTGCTACTGAAGATGACCTTGGATTCCCAACCTTCTGTCCCCATCTTCCAAGCACTGGGAATCCCAAGTGTATACCACCAGAAATGATGTGAGTCCCTTCTCGTGAGCCTCATCCCCAGCCCTCTCCACAGCTGCCTGACATCTTGTTGTGGGAGAGTGTTCATGTAGCGTTTTGAATGATGAACAAGCCATTACCCATTCATTCATAAGTAGACAGAACAAATCTAAAACATCTCTCAATGAACATATGTATCACAGCAATTGACCAAGGTGTCTGAATCCTAAAACTGGGCCAAGATCCACTGGGGAATTTTTTTTTTCTTGTTTGGTGAGATTTACAGACAGGCTCTAGCCAAGACATTGCTTGGTCTCTTGTTCGACGCTATTTTGAGTTTTTGTACATGTGGAACTTATTCCTATATTTAGCGTTTATTCCAGCAGCCGGGGGTATTTGTAAATGTTTTCAGTTGACCAACTGTGGTGTGTTAGCAAATTCTTGCATGTGCTCTGCAAAGCCTTGAAAACCCAACCAGCTCCCCTTCCCAGCAGTGTCTGCAACCCGAGCTATGCTGACCACACCTTTTGCAGAATTTTGCCCAGGGCTCGGAGATCCTGCACACAGCATTGGGCCCCTGTTAGTGAGGGAGCCACAGAAAGTGGAACACTGCTGAGAGCCAAAAGCAGCCTCTCACACAACTCTAATTGGAGGATAACAGCAAAATAAGCAGGAACATTGTCCAGAATTGTCAAGTATTTCGAACTTGACGTTTTAGCTCACACTGGCCTCTGCTGTATAGGCTGACCTTGAATTTGCTCTCTCCCTGATTTAGCCCCATGAGTTTTGGGACTATGGTTTGTGTTATCTAGTTAAATATTTAGAGTTTTCTATCGAAGCCCATCTGGCTTCCTAAATGCCTAAGCACATTCTTCAGCTTCCCACTACTGTAACAAAACGGTGGAAACAATCAACTTACAAAGAAGAAAGACCTATTATCGTTTTGGAGCTTTAGTCCACGGCCAGTCGGTCTTGTTGCTTCCGGACTCGAGGTGAGGCAAGACACCGTGGCAGGACTTGTGTGGAGAAATTCTCCTCACCTTGCAGTTGAGATGCTAAGAGAGAAAAAGAAGGCAGAGGCTAGAGGTCCAGTATCATCTTCAAGAACACTGTTGACCCAAAGCAAAGACCTCTGCCTGGCTCTTGCCTCTTACAGTGTCCATCCTGTCCAGAAAGCAGTAAGCTGGGCACCAAGACTTTAATACACGGTTGTGTGAACCAGAATTCCTGGAAAGAAGCTGTGTCGCAGACAGACGGACTGATTGGAACTTTGGTGATACACAGGGGTGGAAATGTTGCAGGCCCAGAGCCTAACTCCCTGTCTCCGGATGTCTTTAGCTCCCCGAACAGCCATTCTTTATCTACCTCTATGCAAGAATGAACATCCTATGACTAACAGATAAAAACCTTTTGAAATCTCTTAACTTAGCAGAGCCCTAGCTTCCTCCGGCCCCAAAGCTAAGAATATTACCAGACAGTTCTGCGGCCAAAGGAACGATTCCTCCGTCTTGCTGCAAGGGCCTCTCTGATGTGCCCACTAATGTATTTTTTAAATTGCCTTGATTTATGACTTTCTTTGTTCTGTGCCTATAAAATGCCACAAAACTACTTCCATGTGGGAACATTATATTTGAGGAAACCTAAATGTATGTTCCCAGGCTGTGGTCACTCATATTTATTCCAGAATAAACTATTTATTTTATCCCTATGAGATCAGAGCTGTTTCCTTCAATGACAGTTCTTTGGGGACATTTAGGAAATAAACTCTAGCACTGAGCTTGAACAACAACCCAAATCTCAGACTTCTACTCACCCTCCATCTCTTAATTTAAAAAAAGATTTATTTATTTTTATGTGTTTAGGTGTTTTGCCTGCATGGATGTCAATGTACCATATGCATTGCCTGGTGTCCAAGTAAGAAGCTAAAGAGGGTGTTGGATCTCCCTGGAAATGGAATTACAGAGGGTTGTGAGCCACCATGTGGGAGCTGGGAATTGAACCCAGGTCTTCTGGAAGAGCACCCAGTGTGCTCTTACCCATCAAGTCTTCTCTCCAGCCTCTCTCCCTCCATTTCTAATAGAGCTAAGTGTTCTCAGCCAGTATTCTTTCCGACCTAGAGGTGAATAGGCAACAGCGTGTTGGGGAATGAGGAAGGATCTGCCTAGCAAGGACACGTCCTGTTGTTCAAGAAGCTCCTGAAGCCCCAGTGTATTGAAGATTTAGCTCAAATTAAAGACTCTGAAGGCAGCTGATTATCAAATCCTTTTATTTCCATTGTCAGCCAGCAGCGAGTGACAGAAAAGGAAACCGCTTCTCCTCCCACGGATCCCGTCCTCCCAAACAGTCCAGCTCTGTCTCTGGCTTTCGTTCTCGGTCCCTGTACTGACGGGATTTCTTTTCAGTTTTACTTTTATTTACTTTTCAACACGAAGTTAAGCACACGGCCTGAACACTGAGGGAAACTCCACCACTGAGGTAAAGGGGTCACCATCTTGGCCTTCTCTACGTCCTTTTCATGTCCCCGCCAAATGGGTTCTGGGCCGGGTCCTCTGTTGTCACTCTTGGCAGAGGAAAAATATACATGTACTAAGTTAACAGGCAAACCGTGCATAATTAGGGAGATTAATCATTCCTTAGTTTATTTGTAAAAGATAATGACAGATGAGAACTGAATTTGTAAGCTGCTCGCAGACCAAGTTAGGTATTAGCCAGCCGTGTGGAGGCTGGCTAGACACGTGTTCGTAGCTCTGTGGTGTACCTGTGTATAGTGGACGTCTACTACAAACTAAGCCAAGGAAATAGTGCAGTGACGGTAACTAAGCCAGGGAGCGTTATCATTATTAGCTTCTTTCATAAACCACTCAGCAAAATCAGTGCCTCTTCGTTTCCTTAAAAAGCATTCATACATCTGGAACACGATCCAAATGGGTTTGATGTGGAAAAGAAGTACCAGGCTGCTGCCTTTCCACATTCAGGTCCTTCTGGGAGTCACACTCTTGTCCCCCATCAAGAAAGCATCTTCTTTTCAGTAGATGGAGGTTGTTACAGAGATCTGCTACTAGCCAAAATGCAGAGAGAATGAGTGACCGTGGAGGGCCGGCCCCACGCGGGACATCTATGACACAGCCTCCACATTTAATGTTACAACCATACTAGGGAAGCAGGGGCAGAACCCGGACTTCTGTAAAATAGCGTCTCTTGGATATGACAGAGGTGCTGTTCCCATACACTCTCTACCATGTGGCTGCATGCAGGGGACCGCAGAAGCTGAGATGACCACGTGGATGGGGGAAAGGTTCACAAGTTCCCCTCATAGATGGAACACTGCAGGCCTCAGTGGCTACTGAGAGAGGGAGACTCGGTTTCCTCTAGAAATGAGCCCCTGGTGGGTTGCTTAATCCTAAGTGGGTCACCCCTAAACACATGTACATGTGGGCAACACAAACTGGGCTTAGTAGGGTGTGAGTGTGTGTGCATGTGTGTGTGTGTGTGTGTGTGTGTGATTATAGAAGAAGAGGTCATGAATTCAAGAGGGATTGGTGGTGGAGACATGGGAAAAATTGGAGGAGGGAGAGGGAAGGATAGGAATTATGTAGATATAGTACTCATGGATGAACTTCTCAAAAAGTATAATTAAAACCTTTTTAAGATGAAAAGATATATAACAGTGGGAGAAAAATTCTTATTAAATATATAATGTGCCCTTACTATATAAATAACCCCAAACAACAATTATAAACAGATAGATAAGTAAATGAAAAAATATGCAAAAGCTATGAACAGCTATTTCCCAAGTATCCAATAAATCTGTGACGAGGTTGTCTGTAAGCACCTGGGCTTACTTACTGGACCAAGGTCACCTGACATGGCTATGAGGAACTAAATCAGGCCAGTTGGTTCCACAGCCAAACTGAGGCTGTGCCAATTTTATGGAGAGCAATCAGACCTTTTATACCTTTATCAGAAACAGAATATAAAGGCAACTGCCAGGATCAATACAGTTTTAGTTGCCAGGATACAATGATGTTTGCAAACTTTACAGGGTGCACAAGATTTATGTCTAAGACCAATTGTCCTGTCAAGCTTCCACGCTTCCTTGACTTCTGAGGGAACATACAGAGAAACACAAAGTGACTTGAATGCTCCACTGCCTGAGGGAGTGTGTCCGTCTCTTAGAAACTGGAAGGCACATTGTGCCCCAGGAGCAAGGGACTCTAGCCTGAGACCTATGATACAATACCTCTCAAGGCAGGTTGGCCAGGCCAACTTCATGACTCCATGAAGTTTTCAATGATGTGGATACAAATTAAGCTCATTTAACCACTCCTTAGATGACGCATAGCATGTTTGCATATATTTTCTTGTTATAATTATTAGCCCAATAACATCACTGCATGTGTGCTAAGTATATCTGCAAGACAAACACCTTGAAGGAAAACTGCTGAGCCAAAGTAAATAATTTTGTGGGTTTTTTTTTGGAACTTTATTAAAAAAAGAGAACCATAATATAGCTGCTGTAGATTACAGCTTGCCCCGCAATGACTTCTTCACAATTTAAGGGGACAGCTGGCTTTGCAATCAAACCTACCTGGAATGTCTCCCATCAAAAATGGCAGACGGGCCAGTTGTAATAAACTTTCTAATACTTTCAAGTTGGGCTAGATGCATGCTTTTTAGGTTGGCCTGGATGCCAACACAAGGCAAAGGTGGAGAGGCAGAATGTGGAAGGAGATCTCAAATCTTCGGAAAATTTGTGTACAAATTGGCTTAAAAATAACCCAAACCTAACATTTTTCCAGACATACTTCTGTCATGTTTTATTTGTGGATTTAGGTTGATTTATCCTAGTTAACATTTTCTTTTATATAAAATTTGGAGATGGTAATGTTGTTATTCTGCTTTTAATTGTTTCAATAACGTGAATAATTTATAAATAGAACTCTCTGTGCCAATGCATTCAAGTGTACTTCCCACTTTATCTTCTATGAGGTTTGGCGTGGTTGGTTTTATGTTGAGGTCTTTGATCCACTTGTACTTGAGTTTTGTGCATTGTGATAGACATGGATCTATTTGCATTCTTCTACATGTTGATATCCAGTTATGCCAGCACCATTTATTGAATATGCTTTCAGTAGCATAGACAATGAGAGCAGCAATCAATAAATGGAACCTCCTGAAACTTCTGTAAAGCAAAGGACATTTTCAAGAAGACAAAATGGTAGCGAACAGATTGGGGAAAGATCTTCACCAACCCCACATTGGACAGAGAACTGGTCTCCAAAAATATACAAAGGACTCAAGAAACTTGACATCAAAAGAACAAATAATCCAATAAAAATGGGGTACAGGCCTAGACAGAGACCTCTCAATAGACCAATCTCAAAGGATTGAAAGATACTTAAAGAAATGCTCAACATCCTTAGCCATCAGAGAAACGCAAATCAAAACAACCCTAAGATTCCATCTTACACCTGGCAGAATGGTCAAGATCAAAAACACTGACGACAACTTATGCTGGAGAGGTTGTGGGGTAAAGGGAACACTTCTGCATTGCTGGTGGGAGTGCAAACTTGTGGCTTAGAAATCAGTATGGTGATTTTTCAGAAAATTAGGAAACAACCTTCCTAAATACCCAGCAATACCACTTTTGGGTATATATCCAAAGGATGCTCAATAACACCACGTGGACATGCGCTCAACTATGTTGATAGCAGCATTATTTGTAATAGCCAGAAACTGGAAACAACCTAGATGCCTCTCAACCAAAGAATGGATAAAGAGAATGTGGTACATTTACACAGCAGTAAAAAAGAATGACATCTTGAAATTTGCATGCAAATGGACGGATCTAGGAAAGAAAACACATTGAATGAGGTAACCCAGACCCTGAAAGACAAATATAATATATATTTACTCATAAGTAGCTTTTAGACATAAAGAAAAGAAAACCCAACCTATAGGCCATAACCCCAGAGAAACTAAATAACAAAGAGGACTCTAAGAGAGACATACATAGAGCATGGGGGTCCCTGGGAGAGGATAGATGGGGAGAGGGGAGGAAGAGAGGGGAGTGGTAAAAAAATGTATAGCTCAATAAAAACAATAAATAAATAATAGAACTTTCTATTAAAAGGGAAATGACTTAAGTAGGATGAGATCACTATAATTTAAAATTTTTTATAGTTTTTTATTTTGATCTCAATTTTATTTATGTAATGCATTTATTGCATTTACATATGCATTGGTACGTGTTGGTATACATGCCAATGTATACATACTTAGAGGCCAGAACTTGGCTCCTGGTATCCTTCTTTATCATGCTTCACCTTATTTTCTGAGACAGTCTCTCAGTGAACCAGGAATGCCCAGTTGGCTAGATGGGCTCCCAGTGAGGTTCTAGGATCCACCTGATCTAGACCCCCTTCAGCTCTGCAGTTACTGGCTTATGCCCCACCTCTGGCTTTTGATATTGGTGCTAGCAATCTGAACACATTTGTTCATAACAGCCATTTTACCCTTTGAGCCTTTTCCTAGCACACTTAATCCTTTTAAATGTTAACAAACACTATTTTTAAAGTTAAAAAAAATAACACCCCCCCCACACACACACAAAAAACAAAGCACCATGTAAGCAAACACATAGCCTAAACTAATGAAAATGGCAATGGCAACAGCAGCAAACCCCTGACATTCATGGGGGACATTGCTTCCCTTCCTGTTTTCTTCCTAGCAAGCCATTCTGAACACTTCCATATGCCCTGAGGTCCATACTTAATCACCATGAGATCTAAGGGAACCTGCCTCTCACTAGGTCTTCACTCTGCCCCTCCCTTCCTGCTTCAGTGACTGTCATCTGTCATCATTGACTTCCACCTGGTCTTCACCTGGTGTGAGAAAAAATTGTAGGCCATGTGCAACATTTTTCTACTTAGAAACCTTTAGTGAGTTTGCTTCTGGTAACAATGAATCAAGCACACGCCACCCTGTCTCTTTCACAGAAAGCTATGAAAATCCCCGGAGAAAATTTGTTAGAGGACCTCTTGAAGGCACTGAGAATATCTAGCAGATTAGGAAAGGGTGAGGGTCTCACAGCGCTAGGGGCAACAGATGCAGGATGATGGAAGAGAAAGGAAACCCCAGATTCCTAGCTTATGGAATTTCTGGAACTGTATGAAAAGAAGCACTATAGGATGGTCCCAGAGAAGAGAAAGCTCCAGAGAGAGATCCTGTCGTTGCTGATTTTTTGATGCAAGAGAAACATCCCACTCTTAGCTCCGGGGTCATTTTTAAATCATTAGTAAAAATTAGCAAGCTATTGCTTAATTTCAAAACAGGAGTTCTTCACTTAGAGTGATTTCTTGCACTGCATTTCTTTGGGAAGGGAGTCTACTTTGTGAACGCAGACTAGGGAGGGAAAAGGCAGGCAGGAGGGAAGGATCCAGGGAAGCCTCATGTGAACTGGCTCAATTGTGGTCTGCGTGTGCCTGGTCCTGGCTGTGATTCATGGCTTTTTAAGAAATTAGCAAGAATTTGAGTGCCAGTGAGCAATGAGAAAGAGATTTGCAAAGCCTTTTGTGGGAGATTCTCGGAGAGCCCTGATGAGTCTATAGGCAAAAGATGGTTAGGAATTAGCAATCTAAATTCCTCTGGAAGTTGCTCCATCACAGTGTGAGTCTCCAGCAGCCAGCTTTCTGTAACAGCTCTTACCACTCAGTCTTTCTGGGAGAGGAGAAATAAAGGAAAAGTAGAAAAGTCGTTCTGACCAAGATGATGAGCTTACACAGCTCAGAGCTAGTAGGTGGTGTGCAACGGAGAAAATACCACTCAGCTTCTTTTGCATCTAGATGGGGTCATAAAGTCAGCCGGAATTTATCCACAAAATGCAAACAAAAGCTCTTTGTTCATTCTCAAACGGCAGCTGTATGAGTCATGTTCTTGCTACTGTGACAGGATAAGCAACAACTTAAGAGGGAGGGAAGGAAAGAGGGAGGGAGAGAAGGAGGGAGAGAGGGAGGGAGGGAGGAAAAAAAGGAAAGAGGGAGGGAGGAAAGGAAGGAAAGAGGAAGGGAGGGAAGGAAGGAGGGAGGGAAGGACAGAGGAAAGGAGGGAGTGAGGGATGGAGGAAAGGAGGGAGAAAGGGTTTATTTTGGCTCCCAGTTCAGGGAAACAGTCCATTGAGACAGGGGAGCCATGATGGTGGGGGGCTTGAAGCCAGGAAGCAGAAAGTATCTCACTCTCTCCTTTTCATTTAGCCTGAGACTTCAGCCCATGAATTTGTGTTATTTGCATATAGGGTAAGTCTTTTCACCCCCATTAATCTGATCTAGAAAGCCCCTCAAAGGCATGCCCAAAGATGAGCCCACTAGATGAACCTGGATCCTGTTGAGCTACAGTATTAACCATCACAACCATTAAGAGGCAGGTGTACCTCCTCGACCCCACTCGATAACTGGATGCAGAAAGGAAGGCGTCCTTGATCGTTGCAAGGAAGAACATTGCCCACCACCTAGGAGAGCCGTGTACGCTATAGACTTTTCCATAGCAGGTACCATAATCCCAACCATGACATTTGATTACACTTAGGATAGTGATGTCTGATACAAGGGAATAGCGTAGACAGACTATATATGGGGCCAAGGGCTCCAAACAAACCAGATGGGTCTTCAAGAAAGACCCTTGGGAATAGCTAGAAGGAAATAGTTTGGGGCACAGGGTTGCCCACAGAATGTGGCCTAGGGAGCTGCAGCTAATTTATGTAAATCTTCGACCTCAGTTCATTCTTGGTTTTTGTTGTTTTGTTTTGTTTTCCCCTCTTGCTCTTGGTAGCAACATCCAATGTTTTGTATTCCAAAATCAGCTTAATGACTAGGAGTGCAGAAGGGCTCTCTCTCTCTCTCTCTCTCTCTCTCTCTCTCTCTCTCTCTCTGATGTTGATAATGGTGTTTGGCATCAAATATCCTACTACAGATACTTGCATGAATAATGCTTGCATTAAGTATACTTCATGAATCTGTTTCTCTTTTTTGGTTTTATGAGTCAGTTCCTTAATGTGGAACTCATAAGAAACCATACAGAAATTCCATCTTAAGAGAAAATATAACTGAATTTTCTCTCTACTCATCCCTCTGCCCTAAGCACCCAGAGATTGGATGCTAGAGGGGTTCATAGTGCTTCTCAGGTTCCACCTATGAGCTTATCACATTAGCGATGCCTTTTGTAGCCTAGTTTTATGAGTTCTAATTTATAGGATGCCCTCTCTTAATGTTGTTGGAGTTACTTCCATTTAGTAAATTAATTTTGCGGCAAATTAGTTTTAACCACCCAGGAAGGCAATACATTCTTGTCCCAGAGGTTTTGTTTTTGTTTGTTTGTTTGTTTGTTTGTTTGTTTTGAGGAAATGATGTTACATGCCCATGGACTAAAAGAAGGAACACAGGGCAGAGCGAAGCTTCAGTTCTGGCTTGCTTAGAGAATCCCTTTGCTGGCTACAGATGAGGTGGCACACTGATTGGCAGTTGCATCGCACGGATTCTTCCTTCCGTGACTGGGGACACATGGGGTCACGCATGCAGAAGGTCAAACAGAGCTTTGAGTCCCTTCCAGTGTCTGAAGCTGTCGTCAGTGTCAACGGTGGGGGCTCTGGTCCCTAGGATGGCCTTCCGACAGCCCTGGCCAGCATCCGTGGGTGACACCTCCTCCGTACCATCTAGTTCCTGCAGTGGCTCACTGAAGGCTGGTGGGAGTCAGGAGTTTGTGGATTCTCTTCTTCTCGTGTTAGTCAGCTGTCCGTGACGGTGACAAAATGCCTGATTTTTTAAAATGATTTAAAGGAAGAAAGACTTAACGTCTGTTTGTGGTTCCGTTCATGGGTTGCCGGCTCCATCACTTTGGGGCCCATGGAGAGACAGAACACCATGGTGGGAAGCAGGTGCTGGGGAGCTGCTGACCTCATGGTGGCTGGGAGGGAGGGTGCTGGGAGGCCCTGCTGCTCAGAGGTTGCAGTCCATCACTGCCTGGCAGCTCTCCCCAAGTTCAGTAACAGGGACGATGCCCTCCTCCTGGAGGAAGACACCCTGTTCTCTCCCTGACCTTATTTGGAGACAGTCTCTAAGCCTGGATGCCTGATTTACCTCTAGCGTGACCCTAGAGGCTGTTCCCTGCAGAAGCTTTCCCCCCGCTGCTGCCCATATGGTAATTAGACACTGTGCTAGGAGCATCACAGGGATGATAACTGAGACTTGTACTAGGGGTTTTATGATGGGAGCGTGCTGTTTAATGCAAATTAGGAGATTCCCCAGCTACCGTCCCCAATCCCCTATACTCTGGAATAAAGCTGAGCTGATTCACGGAAGTTATCTCCCTGAGGGCCATCTCTGTCTTACTGACAGGCTGGACAAGGCCTTGCTTGCTGCTTCTGCCCTCTTTGCCCCAGTGGCCCTGTGGCCAATGGACCACAGAGGAAGAGGGGACCCACAGGAGGGAGCACAGAAAGAGAATTTTTAAAAAATATTTGATTGTTTAAAGTGCATGGTGTTTGCATGCATGTATGTCTATACATCCTGTCCATGCAGTGCCCGAGGAGGCCAGAAGAGGACATCCGTCCCTTGGGACTGGGGTTACATATGGTTGTGACCCACCATATGGGTTCTGGGAACAAAAACTCCGAGAGAGAGAGAGAGAGAGAGAGAGAGAGAGAGAGAGAGAGAGAGAGAGAGAGAGAGAGAGAGAAATAGAGACAGAGACAGAGAGACAGAGAGAGACAGAGAGACAGAGAGAGAATGTATTTTCACAAAGCCCCTTCCCCAAACCCACCAATTTATGAGCCCACAAATGGGCTCCTCCCTTGATGAGGTCAAGGCTCCATGAGCATCACCCCTCTGGGGCCTAGTCCTTTAACACACGAGCTTTGAGCAATGTCTCGTACACAGCACTGTCTTCTGTAAGTCACTCTGACAGCTCTAGGTCTTTCTGCCTCCACCCTGTGTTTTCTATCTTGGCGGTATCTGCAAGTGCCATCCAGGCCCTGGGGTCCATCCTATTTCTTCTTATCCTCATTCCCCTGTCAGCTCGCTTGCACGTTTTCTAAACATTGAAAAACTGATGCCTGTCATGTGGTCCAAACACTTTGAAAGAATCAAGGAGTCCTCTTTATGGTTGAGGTCAACAGTGTTCAGATATTTTAACGATTAAAAACCAGTGAACTGACGTGATTTTTTTTTTTTTTTTTTGTGCATGTTATCATGTCTCACTGTAAGTGGTTTGTCCATTAAGAGTGTTTGTTCTTGCTGAGGACTTTGGGGGTTTGGGGTTTGGTTCCCAGCACCAATGTGATGGCTAACGCTCATCTGTAGCTCCAGTTCCGGGGGATTCTATGCCCTCTTCTGACCTCTGAGAGTGTATGTAGGGTGCAAGTACAAATAGACAGGCCAAACAGTCATAGACAAATCTAAAAAGAATGGTTCCAAGTTCTAACTGCACACCCGGTCATATACTTGTGGTGTTAGTAGGTCCTGGTCGTTGGGAGGACAAAGAAAAATCCTGCTTCTTCTCTAGAAACGGGTTCTCACATTATCTCTCCCAGCTTCCGACTTACAGTTCAGACACCCGCCCTCTGCTCCTATTTTGAAAACAGCTTCTGCAAGCTCCCCTTTCAAGTTGAGTAATCCTAGGGCTCTTGAGTGTTAATCCTAACTTGATCCTCATGCCAGGAGAGCAAATACCCCAGAGGGGGCTCCCCCCAAAACACCTGTGCGTGTGGCTCCCACCTCCCCCGCAGCTTTCAGCATCTGTGTGGCTTTGGCAAAGGACAAGCCAGGGGATCACGTTTCTTCCCCTTTGTTCGTGGTTCTCACTGTGTGACTCACAGAGCTATTCCTCCCCTCTCTGGGCTCCAGATTCTCCATCTGTTAAAAGGTGCAGACGCACACAGATCACCCTAGCAACAGAGCTGTGTACGCAGCTGGAAGATAAGCATTGTCTTTCTTAGTCTGTCCCTCTTCTCCAGCTGCAACTACCGGCTAGCCTCTTGGCTATCCACCCCGACCCTGCTGGATATGTGGCTTGGGCCACTAACATTGCTTTGGGGCTGAAGGAAGGGTTGGCAGTAAGGACTGTTTGGTTCATTAGAGGACAGATAACAAAAGAAATGACTCCAGTAAAGGAGAGAGCAAGGGTTTCACACCCGACTGAGGCGGTTGTGTGTTGTGGGAGGGAGGGTCCTGAAGCTTCAAAATGTCTGAAACCAAGGAATGTTCTTGTGGTGGTGGTTTGAAAGAAAATGCCCCCTGTAGGCTCATGGGAAGTGGCAGTATTAGGAGGTGTGGCCCTGTTGCAGTGGGTGTGGCCTTGTTGGAGTGGGTGTGGCCTTGTTGGAGGAAGTGTGTCTCAGTCTCTTCCTGTTGCCTCCAGATCAAGATGTAGCTCCTTCTCCAGCACTGCGTCTGCCTGAGCTCCACCATGTCCTACCATCTGTTGCCAAAAGAAATTTCCTCGATGAGGACTGAGACAGGCACTCATCTATGGGTATAAGGTGGGGGGCAGTCTAATACTGCATCTGTTTTAACATAACACTATGAAATTTTTTATTAAAATTATTCAGCCTTCTGTGGAAATAATCTTATGATTTTAAAAACCATTGCATTCCTTATAAAGGAAGCATGCATATGTTCTCATGTGGTTTGTTTGTAACGGTCAGTCCACAGAGTCCACGTAGTATGAAATTGAGACTGAAGTCATAGAAGGGCAAAGATGGGACATTGATAGCATCAGACTTCTTTCTACTTTCATTCCTGTTGATGCGGTAAGTCACTCTAACCCAAAAGAATTCAGGGGACAGAAGGTTTATTTGGCTTTCTCTCACAGGTCACAGTATGTCTTTGAAGGAAGTCCAGGCAGGAATTTAAGTAGGGAACTGCTGTGGAATAATGCTTCTGTAGACTATGAGTATGTATTACTCACATGGGTTAATAAAAAGCTGACAGGCCAGTAGCCAGGCAGGAAGTAGAGGTGGGACAGCGGGAAACAGGACTCTGAGAAGGCGGAGTCAGAGGATACCAGCCAGCCACAGAGTAAGCAGGACGTATAGAAAATGAGGTAACAAGCCATTAGCCATGTAGCAAAGTATAGATAGACATATGGGTTAATTTAAATGTAAGAGTTAATTAACTTGTAACAAGCCTGAGCTATTGGCTGAGCATTTATAAGTAATCTTAAGTCTCTGTGTTGGTTATTTGGAAGCACAGAAAAACTCCACATACAATGAACTAAGCAGTATTCATGGAAAGCACTATTCATTGGCAGCTTGCTCTCTCTCTCTCTCTCTCTCTCTCTCTCCTCTCTCTCTCTCTCTCTCTCTCTCTCTCCTCTCTCTTTCTCTCTGGCTCACCCAGTGGCTCATGCTTAGAAAGCTTCTTTATACAGCCTAGGCCCACTTGCTTAGGGATGATGCTGCCCATAGTGGCCTGGCCCTCCCACATCAATCACTAATCAAGACGCTTTCTTTCAGATATGGCCACAGGCCAATCTGATTAAGGCAATTCTTCAGTTGAGACTCTTTCTTCTTGGGTGACTCTAGCTTCTCTCACGTTGATAATGAAAATGAACCAGCACAATCAATGAAAACATTTCTTACCAGAGCACATGGGGAAACAGCCTAAATGTTTAGCATCTCAGATATTCTTGGTTAAGAGATGGATTTACCTGACTCAGTGCGTTTTTAAGTTTGGATGAAAAATGATCACCCTAGCCAATGTTGAGGAATGGTGCAGAATTTATCAAAGATAGATGTCATATTAAACCTGTTGGCAAAAGATACCTTGTGATACAACCTGGAAACTTCATCACCTCCTGGAGTTACACTACCCAGAATCCCCAGCACCCTCCTCACTTGTTCTGTGACCTTGAATGATGGCTTCAGGTCTTCTAAGCTCTGCTTTCCTCTTCTGCAGAATAGAGATGCTAACCCCCACTTCCCAGGGCTGGTGAGGAGTTCAGTGACTCACACAGTTCCTGATCTGGAATGAGTATTTGATAAATGTTAGCTATCGTTGGCTTTATTTTGTTTTCACAAGCTATTAGTTACTTGGACATATAGACAAGTGGGTGAAAAATAATTTTCAGTTCACAAACCACACTGGCAGAACAGAATAAAACCAAAGTGGTGCTGATCATTCAAGATGAGTCACAAAGATGGCACCTATGAACAACTGATGGTGTCTTCTCGGGCTCTTTCTCAGCACTTGGCACTTGACAATGTGATGTAAGCAATGGTACCTTGCTTTGATGTAGTTAAGACATGCTTCTCACTATTCTTTCCCCAAACAAAATTCGAGACATTTAGACCTAAGATCTTAACAAAAGGGGAACTAATGGTTCTACTGAAGAATACACAATAAACACATATGGAATTATATTTAATTCATGTCTTCCCCAGCCATCTACTCAGAGGGTACCAGAAATCTCACCAGAAAAGGAGGAGCAGGGGAGGATGGAAATGGTGGACAGGAAGAACGCTCTATGGAAAGAGTACTTCCTCAAGTGATTAGAGTACATTGTGTCACGTCGGAATTATGATAATGACACACTATTGGAGAGAAGCTCACAGAGTCCCAACCACTTGGGAAAAAGTTGATAAGTAAGTTGGCACATCACCAACCAACAGGTTGATCGTGTATGGTTCATTACTAATCTCACTTCCTGATAACTTGGAATGCCTGGCCCTTCCAACAGTGTGTGTTTCTCCTGAGGAGGGTGCTGGGCATGGGAACAATCACGCATATTGCTTTCCTAACTGCCACACCAATTTTCAACTGGGTTTCTCCTAGACAGGTCAGTGAATGACAGGGTGACAACATCTTAGCCCTGATATCAGAGCCTGGGGTGTCTGTCTTCATGACACCAATTCTTCTATGTGTTTCAGTTGAGATGTTCAACCTAGTTAGGATTTGTTTTTACCTGGCTTGTCTGTGGAAGTACTTAGGAAAGGAAAATACTATGCATGCATTATTGTCATCATTTTTTAATGTTGTTCCTACGGTTTCCCTTCAGTTACCTGTTTTGAAGGAATAGACACATTTACATTATTTTTGCTTCTCTCATGGTAATTTTAAAATGGGAAACTCTGGATATATGTGATAGTTTACCAATATCAAAGCTTTGCCTTTGTGCACGCTCCCTACTGGTTTGTATTCAGCGCATGGCTATTGTTGATTCTTACTTCAGTCTTAGATTACATAACTATCTCATGTCTAATTTAGTGTGTGTGTGTGTGTGTGTGTGTGTGTGTGTGTGTGTAGGCCAGAGGACAAGCTTTGGGGCCTTGGGCCTTGGCTTATGTTTAGACTAGAACAACTGGATGGAAAACCCCAGGGATTTGTCTGCTTCTTCCTTCCCAGTGTGGGATTACAAGGACAAAGGATTTTGGATGGCTTCTGGGGACTGGGGTTCTTGTGTTCCCGCCACAAGCACTTACTGACTGAGCTATCCTCATGTCTCAGTTTCATGGCTTCTTGGAGGGGTACTGGCGTGTTGGACCACCTTTGTGCTCTCCATTTTGAGTGGTCAGTCTTGAGTGGTCAGGTTCAAATTCCCTAACCTCCTTGTCTCAGTTGCTGGAGAGGAAGCAGCCTCGGTGCTATGGCATCTCAACCCACCTGACCAGGCGAAGCTCTAGTGTTGACTGCGGACTTCCCCAGCTGTTTCATACTACCTTCTATTTCCCCTCAAAAGTCCTTTCCAGAAAGCAAACTTGTTCTTGGTCTTTGTCTTCAAACCAAAGCCTGTGGTCAGGTTTCCGCTATGGCTTGGGAGTTAACTCTCTTAGCAACCTGAAGCCCTGCCTGTGTGGTTGGGCCAAGTCACCTGGGAGTCAACACACACCAAGCGTTGCTTGTTGACTCTTCCGCACAACCAAGAACATCATTCTCTCACTGAGTCTGAAGTTCAGCGTTTGGGCTGGCCAGAAAGCTTTTAGGATCCTCCTGGTTCTGGTAATAGGAATGCATCGCCACGCCCAGCATTTTTTAAAAATATGGGTGTTGAGGGATTCAAACTCAAGTTCTCATGCTTGGGCAACAAGCAATCTACCCACTGTGTTATCTGCCCAGCCCGCAGGTGGGCATTTTGAAGCTGGTGTTCTTGATTTCGATTTGCCATTTGAATGAACTTGAATATTCTTGTTTCCTAGCTGGTTTGCTCTGCAGTCAACATTCAAGGAGACGGTTTCCTGTTCATGAGAAACATGTCATTTTGGGTTCTTCAACCCAAATTTGATCTCTCGGCTGAATTACTGAAGTAGCACGTTTCCCTCTGCCTACAAAATTCCCGTCCCAGTCTCTTTTTGCAAACTGAGCTCTGGCTGATTCACCTTGGCATTGCTCAGCAGAGCCACAGTAGCCGTTTTACTTGAAGCTGTTCCAGCATCAGCTTGCATAAGCAGAAGAAACCACATTTCAAAGACTGTACAAAGACAAGCAAATAGGTGCCTGTTTCCAGCAGCGATGACCTACAAGGCATTGGCCCATGGCTTGGGCTTTTTAATATGGAAGATCCTGACACTGTAAGTGGTTGTCGCATTGTGGGGCTGCACAGTATTGCAGGTTATTCTATGATCACGTGGCACACTTTACCTGTTCTGTTCCATGGCTATCTTCAGGAGAGGGAGTAAGGTTAGGAGAAACTGGATTTAACCCCAGCTTTGGAGCAGCATGGCTGTTATTGCTGCAATGTACCCTTTGGAGAGCCCGCTCTAGGAACAGTGCCAGACACTCAGAGACAAAACTGACAAAGGAGTCAGCCTCCCCCTTCAGGAGCTTACAGGTGAGTACCTGACATATGTGTGCTTCAGTGTGGGGAGGGGAAGATTGGAGGAGAGCATCCCCAGGAAGCAGAACAGACAGAAGAGACAGGAATCACACCAGTTTTTAGAAATCCAAAGGGATAAGGATAATAGGAGCCAGAGTCAAGTATGTAGGTAAGGATGACGAGAACTTGGGAGGGAGAGGCAGGAGGATGACTGTGTTCAATGCTAGCCTGGGCTACAGTGAAAGACCTTGCCTTGACAAAACAGAACAAACCAAACAGAGAGGAATCTTGCAGCAAATAGGTAGCACCCTGTCTGCCATGGTGTTTCTTAGCTCCTCACAAGATCATTTCATGGGAAGTGGTGCACTTGGTCTTGGGTCAGGCAGGCCTGGGTAGATGTTCTTAGGTGTCCGAATCTGTGCTTTTTCTCTTGCAACAGGGGACAGCTGCTATATCATTTCATGTTCCATCTTATTCCTACTTTGGAATGCCCTAACTCAGCCTCCGTCCTCTTCTAGAAGGTACACGTAAGACCTTGTGGCATGACATCCACCATCCATCTGCGAGGTCCTTGAGCTCACGCCACCACTAGTCATGCCCAACCATGTGCTAAAATTCTGGAATAACTTCTGGCTTTGTTATTGATTTATTCAGGGGTTTCAACTTTCAATTTCCTGCTAATCGAACAGGGAAAAATCTATCCAGAACTGCATAAAAATAATTCCAGGACCCCATTGCATGATAATTGCTCGTTCCATCTGCTTTATATTATTACACACCGGGTGAAAATATGATATTGAGATGTTGAACCAGTTCTCAGCAAGAATCAAAAGGTACTTTGGTTAACTTTGGAAGGGCTTGGGAGGAAAGAAGAAAGAAATCGCCAGGTTCAAAAATGAATGATTACTCAAATGGAGACTATAAGATAAACTGTGAGCTTATAGGATATCTTATAGGCCTATAGGATGACCTATAGGCTATAGGATTTTATACTCCTGCTCTCCCCATTCTACACCAAGGAATGGTGTAGTGCTTACTGTGTGCTCATATTTACAGTAACTGGATGCTGGATGTGGTGGCATGCACCTGTAATCCCAGAGCTCAGCAGGACAAAGCGGGATGCTGTGGGAATTCCTTCAGCCAATCGCGTTTAAGATACTAGCCCACTTTGGGCATGGTCTCGTGTACTAGAAATGCAGGCAAAAAGCATGCTTGCGGGCCTCTTGGCTGCTGGATTGGGTTTCAGTTCTCAGCACACACAGAGGACTGTGGATGGCTACTATTTCTGTGAGTTTATCCCCTAATAAATAAACGGTTGTTATACTACATTCTGGGCTATTTTGGAACTCTATTGTGGGCCAACAGCAGGAGGATAGAGAGTTCAGGCCAGTTCAGGCCAGTCTGGGCTATGTGATGAGACCCTGTTTCAAAAAGCAAGTAAACAAAACAAACTTTAGTTAGGGTCTTTTCTTCTTTAGTTTTTTATATTATTTGGTGTGTGTGTGTGTGTGTGCGTGTGTGTGTGCGCGTGTGTGTGTGTGCGAGTGTGTACATGCCAAGGTACATGTGTGAGGAGTCAGTTCTTTCCTTCTGCCATGAGGGTCCAGTATGTTGACTTCAGCTCATCAGACTTGGTTTTGAGCACTCCTACTGCTGAGTCATCTCCCTGGTAAACCAATGTTTTAATTATGAGTTCTCTTCAGGCAACTCCTTTCTAGGATACATGTGGGTGCACAAGTGTATGCTGAAGTCAAGGGGAGGGTGGCTTCTTCTTGTCCTATCAACATTCCCTTAAGGGAACGAGGAGGAAAGTCTCCTTTCTTTAGTGACTTAGAGTAATGGCATGGTGATTATCTCTCTAATTAGCCTCTGCCACCTAATAAAGAGATGAAGTGTGTGTGTGTGTGTGTGTGTGAGAGAGAGAGAGAGAGAGAGAGAGAGAGACAGACAGACAGACAGACAGACAGACAGACAGAGACAGAGACAGAGACTCTGTTTCCTATTTAAATGGCTCTGGGTTTATCTCTTCAGCACTGGCTCACTCACCGGCCTCTTTTCCCTGATCTAAGGAAGAGACGGAGCTATAGGTCTGTGATCTACCCAAGAAGCATTGGAGCCATTCAGGAAGCATGTAATGGGATTTTTAAAAATAGGTCTGTGCAGAGAGAATAGATGCATTTAGAACCTAGCTGTTGACATTCTGGCTGTGAGAGCCAAACAATTAATCTCTTCCCACCAGAAAGCCCAGCTGTAAACTCTCCTCCATTAATATTGAACTTTTCTCTTCAGCTGGCACTAACCCATTACCGTATGCATAGGGCTTCGGTGACCCTTGAAAATGCCAAAGGCTGCCTGGCAGAGAGGAGAGGAGGGAATCTAAAGGTCCCAGAGAAAAATCAACAGCCTTTCTACGCGTGATCAATGAGCTCGCCTAAACATGAATAAAAAACAATTGCTTTTATAATAGCCATAAAAAGAAAATATTTAACCAAAAAGGTATAAGATCTGTAGACTGAAAACCACATGAAAAAACCGAAGAAGACATAAATAAGTGTAAAGGTATTTCATGTTTACGAATTAGAAGAATTAATATCGTTAGAAGGTCCATCATGTTGATTGTCACCTCAACAGGCTCTGGGTTTGACTTAGGAGTCAAACCTCTTGGGGTGTCTCTGAGGGAGTTGGAAAGAAACCCTACCGCGGGTGTGAGCAGTATTGTGCCCTGGACTGGGGTGCTGGTCTGAATAGAAAGCGGAAGGCAAGCCTAGTTCCTGCGTCCATCTCTCTGCTTCCTGACTGCGGCTACCATGTGACCAGCTGCCTCGGGCTCAGGCTGCCCTAACAGACTGTATCTTCCAAGTGTGAGCCAAGATGAAGCCTTGCCTCCTTAGGTTCCTTATGTCAGGTATTTTTCCACAGAAATGAGAAAAGTAGCTAATATACACTGCCCACAGCAATCCACAGGCCCAACACCATTTCCATCAAGGTTCCAAGAGCACTTTTTTACAGACCTAGAAAAACAAAATCCAACCCTGAATAGCCAAAGTGATCTTGAACTAAAGAACAGAGCTACGGTGATCATTCTGCTAGATCTTAAGGTATGTGATAAAGCTACAGGAATCAAAACAGTGTCACACTGGCATAAACACAGGCACATTGATCTGGTGGCTCTCAAACAGTGGGTCAGGGCCTCTTGGGGGGGGTCACATCTCAGATATCCTGCATATCAGATATTTACATTGTGATTCTAACAGTAGCAAAGTTACTATCACGAAGCAATGAACTAGTTTTATGGTTGGGGGGTCACGACAACATGAGGAACTGTCTTAAAGGGTCACAGCATCAGAAAGGTTGAGAACCATTGTATTAACCTATGAAATCTCAAAGTTAATACTGCACATTTTGATTTTGACAGAGGTGTCAGGAACATACAACGAGGCAGAAAGAGTTTGTTCAGGGTATAGGGCTGGGACAAGAGGATAGTCCTATGTGAAGGAAGTTAGACCATGTTGCACCATGTACAAAAATCAATCCCAAAATCAACCCCAAATGGATTAAAGACTTAAGCACAAAATTGGAAGCTATAAAACGATGAAAACATGGGAGGAGCCGGGCGGTGGTGGCGCACGCCTTTAATCCCAGCACTCGGGAGGCAGAGGCAGGCGGATCTCTGTGAGTTCGAGGCCAGCCTGGTCTACAAGAGCTAGCTCCAGGACAGGCTCTAAAAAAAAAAAAAAAAAAAAAAAAAAAGCTACAGAGAAACCCTGTCTCGAAAAACCAAAAAAAAAAAAAAAAAAAAAAAAAAAAAAAACATGGGGGGAAATGGCACAGTACCAGTATAGGCAATGACTTTTTAAAATTAAGAGCACAGCAGCACAGGCTCTCTTCTGACTGCCTTGGTACCCGGTACGCACATGGTGAACATCCACACAGATAAACAGGCCAGACGCTCACACGTATACAATAGGATAAACAAGCACTTTAAAAATTTAAAGGAAGTTTACTGTGAAAGTCTTAGAAGTTAAAGTCACTGAAAGGGACCCTGTGTTCATCCTTAGACTGTGAGGGTACGAGGCAGCTCGTACCCCAATACTGGGTGACATTTTCCTGGCATTTCTTGTTCAACTTGGAAATCTAAGAGGGACTGGGGAGAGAGTACCCAGGGGATAGCTACGGTTCCTGGGTTTTTTTTACCCACGAGGTAGGGGTTTTATAATCACTTCATTCCTGATTGTTCTTCTCTTTCTTCTTGAGCAGTGAAGCCCATAAAACCATCTGTCCACAGAGGAACTATAAACACATCTCTGAAAGGATACCTATGGCCCTCGGGCTATCCATATTTAGGGCTTCCCTCCTTGGGTTACTGCCTGGGCTAGCAGATCAGTAACAACCGCTGCCCCCGTGTAAGGCTACACCATCATTAAGGAGCACAGGAGCGAACAGACGGGAGTTATGAAGAGAATAGAGAAATGCTTCCTTTCATTTACATTTCGTACATGAATACAGTGTATTGACATCATTTCCTGTACCCCCTTTCTCTGCCCTCCAACTCCTCCCTTCCTGGCTCCATTACCCCTTGGGTTCATGACCTCTTCTTTGATACATATTATTGTTACACACAAACACACATGCACACACACACATACACACACACACACACACACACACACACACACACACAACCTGCTATATCCATTTAGTGTTGCTTGTATGCATGTGTATTTAGGACTGACCACTTGGGATCGCAAATGGTTGCCTAAACAAGACTTACATAATGACCATTCCAGTCACAAGGGCCCATCCCTGTGAAGAGCTCAGGGTTGTGAATGGCTGATGAACCTGCGCTGTGGGGAAGGCAGTGTTGCTTCTAAAGAAGGAATGCCTTAGGAGGAAGTGGGAGGGCGCAGACTGTCTGCAGAGTTTATAAGAGCATGTCTGTGCTGAGAAGGGTTCCCTCCCTGCTGCTTTCATTCATAACAGTGTCCAGATAGGCATCTCTATAATGCACTGAGAAGCATGTCAGTCCCACAGCACCGAGCACACGTGTGTAATACCCTGGAAATATATACGTGTTAATTTCCTCCCCTTAGACTGCCTTTTGGCTTTGCTCTAATCCAACACAGAGGAAGCAGAGAGCCTTTTCCTGGTCTGCTGGTCCGCGCATGCAGCCGCCGCGCAGGTAGCAGAGGAGTCGTTTCTTGTGGTACCCAAGATGCTCTGTGTTCCCCGCCCTCTTCACAAAGTCGCTCTTAACTGCCCATCTTCCTCTGTGTTGTGCAACTGATCTTCCAGTTTCAGGGCTGGGCCAAACCTGTATCTGAACTAGATGACTTGCCCTCAGCTCTTCAGTCTATGAAGATCACTTTAGAGTGAAGTGTTGTCGTGAAAAGAGCAGCTCTAATTCACACACAGATCGGACTGGAAGCTTGTCTTGTCCATTTGCATAGGCGTCAGAGTTCTGAACCTTTTCCTGCTTTACTGTCTGAGGGGAATGGTATTCTCCCATCCACACTGACGCCAGATTACTAAAGCCATTTTGTGAGGGGCCTGGGGGACATAAAGATTCCTCAATGATCAGGTTGCCAAGAATGTGCACATTGAAGTCCCCTACCTCCTTTCCGAATGCTACTCATCGTTCTAATTAGGCACCCAAAAGGGCTAATAAAACCACATTGATAATTATGCTGAATCCAAGGCTGTGTCGCTAACTATCTCCCTGTAGTCTGGTTTCTATCTGCTGATCATTTGGAATACGTGTGTGTGTGTGTGTGTGTGTGTGTGTGTGCGCGCGCGCGCGCGAGCACGCGTGCGCTCATCCAGTAACTGATATGTGCTGTAACACTATTAAGACAATTCCTTAAGTTAAATACTTTGCAAAGAACCCCTTAGGACCCCCCCCACACACACACACACACACACACTCCACTAACCTGCTCCTGAGTTCTTCCATGTAAAAGTCAGAATCGCTAAGGGCTTTTGAAATTTAGACTTCACAATACAGGAGGATACACACATTTGGAAAAATGCCTGGCCCTCCTCAGAGCTCTGGGCATCGTAGCAGTGAGCTCTCACCCATAGCCAAAGCAGCGTGTGTAGGTAATTACATAATCTTAGCACAATATAATAGATTTTCCTATTACAGGCATTGTACCTTAGATATGCATTTCCTCCAGACATTTTCTGGCTTGCTTTATTACCCTAGTTCTTTTAGTCAATTATATGTTAGTCTTTTTCATTTCCTTTGAAAAGTCAATAAAAACATAATTAGAAAGAAAAAAAGAAGTCCTGTTGGAAAAGTCCATCATCCATTTCATTGTCTCGGCTGTTTAAGAAATGTTTATCTGTGGACCGAGAATTTCTTATTTGCATTGGCCCTGCCTTTGTGTATCTAGTCACTGTGACACCAAAGCCCCTTCCTGAGTTGGTGGGCCTCTGAGGCCTCTGAGGCCTCTGAGATGAAGGCCATGTGGCAGATGTGGAACAGGTGGCCAGCACTGCTGGAAATCAACCCTTTGTAGCCCCCTCCCTCTCTCTCCCCCCTCCCCCTTCCCTCTGCAAAGTAGGCAACAGTATTGCTCTTACACAGATGAAGGAAAACAGATTGGAGGTGAAACTCAGCATTTCTAAAGTGCGCTATGGAATCTGTAGAAAACAGAAACAAGTGCCGGAAACCCAGGAAGGGCCCTGCGAACAGGAGAGCTCTTCCGCATACGCTGCCACTCTGAAAGCGGGCTGGCCGGTGGGATGCAGGAGCACGGTGGGTGGGTGATGTGTGTGAGAACGAACGTCCTCAACAAATCCAGTTATGAAAATCATTTTATGCAATGAGGTGTGCTTTCTGTTTATAGAGACCACATATGTTTTTTTGTGGGGGAATTTGTAAAATATACAAAATGTTGGAAAGCAAATTTGAATCACCCATGTGCTACCACCCAAAGATAATTGCCATTAATGTGTGGTATAGATACATATTTCTTTTTTTTTTTTTTTTTTGATTTTTCGAGACAGGGTTTCTCTGTGGCTTTGGAGCCTGTCCTGGAACTAGCTCTTGTAGACGAGGCTGGCCTCGAACTCACAGAGATCCACCTGCCTCTGCCTCCCGGGTGCTGGAATTAAAGGCGTGCGCCACCACCACCCGGCTAGATACATATTTCTTAAAACATGGACTTGCGCCGGGCGGTGGTGGCGCACGCCTTTAATCCCAGCACTCGGGAGGCAGAGGCAGGCGGATCTCTGAGTTCGAGGCCAGCCTGGTCTACAAGAGCTAGATCCAGGACAGGCTCTAGAAACTACAGGGAAACCCTGTCTCGGAAAAACAAAAAAAACAAAAACAAAAAAACAAAAAACAAAAAAAAACAAAAAAAAAACATGGACTTGCTTTTCCAAAATTCTCACTAAACTGTGTGCATTAAAGCATATCCTTTCACTCTGGGTCAGGCCGGGGATGCGGCTTAGTGGTAGAACCCTTGCCTAGCATGTGTGAGGCCCTAGAGCTATCAGTGAAGTTGGGTAATATTATTTAAAATTATCTTTATGGGAATAAAGTATTACACCATTTGAGCACAAATCAACTAGCTTAGCAGATCCTTACCGGAACCATAGCGATGGAAGCTATCAGGTGTCGCAGTATCACTTCGCATGCAGCTAACTGAGCTCACACGTTTTTGTGTGAATGTATCTTTTCCTAGGAGAATTTCCTGGATGTTTGTTTACTAGGCTAAGAGACAGTTCCCAACTTACCGCAGTTTGGTTTCAGTTTTTTTTTGACTTTATGGTGGTGGAGAAGCACTGTGTATTCAGTTCCAGTGCACTTCCGAGTTCTGGGTTTTGATCATCCCCTGGGCTGGTGTCTTGCTGTCCTGGGTGGTGGCAGGAAATCCAGTTCAGGGTCAGCCCATGCTGGCAAATACAAATAGCAGAGGCTGCCTGCCATGTGGCCTAGCCGCGAGGCCCTGCTGGATGAGTTCTTGATTTGCTGTTTTTTCTATGCCCTATGAGTTTATCAGGACTGAGAACTCAGCTCCATTGATAGTAGGAAATGATCTGTACTCTAAGGATTTTTAAAAGTACAAAATTCTGTTCCCCCCCCCCCAAAAAATGTCATCTGTAGGAATTTCCAAACCCATCAGCAATGAATGAAGAAGCCTAAGTGTTGTGTCTAGAGCTCGGGAAGTTATTCTCTGATAGCCAATGACCCCATGATCCAGTCATTCCCTAAAACCCCATCCTTTTGATAGTTACAGTGATATTTTGGGGCCTGGAAGCATGGCTCAGTGGTTAAGAGCACTTGTTCTTCCAAAGGACCTGGGTTCAATTCTCAGCACTGGCATGGTGGCTCACAACCATCTGTAACTCTGGATCCAGGTAATCTGACCCTTCTTCTGGCCTTCCTAGGCATCAAATCGCATCCATCCATGCAGGCAAAACATATTTTTCAAAAAGTACCCTGGTGGGGCCTGATGGTGCATACCTTTAATCTTAGCTTTCAGAAAACAAAGGCAGGCTGGCCTCTGTGAGCTTAAGGCCAATGTGATCTTTATAGAAAGTTCCAGGCCAGCCAGGGCTGTATAGTTTTACCCTATCTCAAAAACAACCACAAAAAGCAAACACACAGACAAAAAACCCTTGCAATTGTTTCTGTCTCTTTCATTAATGAAGAAGTTGAACATGGTTTCTTGTGTATCAGGAATTTCTATTTATAAATTGTATTTTCACATCTTTAATCTTGCTCCCCTGAAAGTGTTCGTGTGTTTTTTTTTAATAACTGAAGAAAAGTCTTTATATGCTCTCTTAGTTTTCTTTCTATTGCTGTGATAAAACATTGTGTCCAAAAGCAACTTGGAGAAGCAAGGGTTGATTTGGCTTATATATCTAGAACATAGTCCATTGAGGGAACTCAAGGGAAGAACCTGGAAGCAGGAGCTGATGCAGAAGCCATGGAAGGATGCTGCTTACTGGCTTGCTCCCCTTGGCTTGCTCAGCATGCTTTCTTATAGAACCCAGGACCACCAGCCTTGAGATGACACTCTTCCCAGTGTGCTGGTCCTTCCCAGAGTCATCGCTAATCAAGGAAATGTCCCACAGATTTTCCTACAGGCCAGTCAAATGGTGGCATCTTTCTCAGTTGAGGTTCCCTATTCCCAAATGACTATGTCTTGTGTCAAGTTGGCAAAAACAAAATAAGACAAAACTAAGCAAACTAGCACCGTGGCCTGCCATACACATTTCATACATTATATCTAGTTTGTCTATATCTCTCGAAGATTTTTTTAAGATGCAAACACAGGGGTGAAAGGAAACTATAAAACAGAGTGTCCTGGGAGGATGCCAGTTGGGTATCCGGGCTCATTAATCTGAAAGAACTCTTGTTCTCACTTTATGTACTCTAAGTCACAACAAGCTGACGTTTTATACACTGGAAGATGTGGTCCAGACAGAGCAGGGAAACCCCCCTAAGGAAATCTATCTTTCTAGTTATGGGAGGATCAGCTCAGAGGCCTTTGAAGGCAACTACCAGCTGGAGAGCTGGTCCCTACACACAATGGTGTCCATAGTCAACTTCCTACCAGTCTTCTGGGCCAGTGCCACAAATACATGATAGAAAGCAGAGGCCCAGGTGGACGAGGACTGTTGTGCCCTAGGTTCTGAAAAACTCAACCCCTGCTTTGGAGAAGAAGTGGCTGTGACTTAGAGAACACTCTGCAGCATGCTGGATGGAGCCAGGAAGAGGGCCAGATGGCAGACAGACACGACATCCTCTCTCGAGGAGGAGGTAGGAAGTGACAGTGATCTGTGCCAAGGCTAGTGCCAGGGTCATAAGACTCCAGAGGCGTCACAGCAACTCCGATGCCAGGACCAGTTTCTCAAGGAAGGCTTGCAGAGTGTGGCATCATTCTCTAGCCACGCCCACATTAGTCCCATCCTTGGCATGGGTGCAGTGCACTAAGGACAGTAGACCCCTACTTCAAGTATCCTGCTTCAATTGGTTGAATCAGACACAGAAAGCAGACAACCAAGCAAATGACACAATCACATCACAAGAAGACAATTGTGGTGTTTTCCTAGTCCGAAGAGTGATGTGTGACATTTGTTGAAGTGAAATAAATGATTTGTTTTTGGAAAGTAAGAAAATATATTATTAATTTTCTTATCATATACATAATGTATGCTTATTATGAAAAACCCAGTGAAATGAAAAATATGACTTTCTTCATTACCAAATACTAGTCTGTAGGCATAGTCTTTCATTCTTTATATATGTATGTGTACAAGACTGTACATTTATTAAACATCAACTCATGAATATGTATATATGTATGTATAAATTTTTAAAAAGAGTTATTTATTTTTGCTTTGTATGTATAAGTGTTGGCCTCCATGTATGTGTCTGTACCATGTGTGGGCAGTGCCCACGGAGGCCAGAAGAGGGAGTGGGATCCCCTAGAACTGGAGTTACAGAGGTTGTGTGTTGCCATGTGGGTGCTGGGAACTCAACCCTGATCCTCTGCAAGAGCAGCTGGTGCTTTGGCCACTGAACTATCCCTCCAAACCTCCTATGTACATTTTTGCAAACAATATTCTTTGCATTATGTTTGCAATCTTAAGCAGGGTAATTTCAAAAAATGCCAGGATATCGCCCACTGGCAAGAAATAGTAAGAAGAAAGTAAATATAATTTTTACAAAATTAGTTTCTGCAGAGATATTGGCAGTTATGTGTTAAATACCCCAGTAGATGTGGGTAAGAGTGGTGAGCAGATGCTATTCCTGCATAAGAGGTACGGTTTTCTGTTTCACCCTTGCTGAGCCAATGGAAAGCTGTAGAAACAGATCCTGTGTCTACGGTGACCATGAAGATGCCTCCTCTTGAGACAAAGAAGAGTAAGGTGAGCTGGAGCGCTGCATGGCTTTGCAATATTTAAAGTGCAAATGATTCACCATGGAAGGAACATCCAAATCCATTCCCATAGTTCCCCACCTGGCACAGATTCACAATTAACTAGCAGCGCCCTGAGCACTTCCGTTTGCTCAACAAATGGCCCTGGGCTCTAGATGCTGTTCCAGTGCTGGTGGCAGTGCCACAAAGCAGGGATCTACTGTGCTCTGTAGCTTTTTCTTCTCATTAGAGGAGGAAAAGCTAAATAAACCTGTGCTGAGTAGAACAGAAACAACGTGAGAAGAAGGCCAGGAAGGGGATGTGGGGCAGGGAACCAAGGCTTTGACTCGGTATGACTAGTAAGTTGCTAAGTTCTTTGGGGATGCTCTGGCAGGCTTTGGACAGGGGAGATCCCAGAGCTGGTGCAGGTCACTCTGATAATGTCCCCAAAGACTGGATTACAGGAAACTGAGAAGCAGGGGGCCTCTAGGATTGTCAGAATGTAGAGTAACAGTTATAGTCTAGAAGAAGAATTCCGCAGGGGATGAGTGTCTAGAATGGAGCCCTGGCATCCTGCTCCCTACTGATACAGAAAGTCCTTGCCCGAGCCAACCTGGGAGGAGGGCTGGAGTTCATTCTGGCCAAGCAAAATGCTTGGTCCTCAGTAAGGTGTGTGGGTAATGAATGAAAAAAAGGACCAAGCAGAACCTAGTGACTGAAGCCACTAGTTAGAGCTGCATGGCAGGCGGTGCAGAATGAGCCTGCCAACAGGGCAAGTGGCCCTGTGAGAGAGGAGAGAAGCCCGCAGAACTCCCAGCTGTGGAGAGAGCGAAGGCCTTGACCCCTCGGGAGCTGTCTGCCTGTGTTCATCATCTTCGCAAGGCACATGGTTCCTCCGGGTGCCTGGGCTCCCAGCAACAATCTGTTGGATGCTCCTTACTTCTGGGTAATCCAGCTCAAGGCTGTACCATGAGATAATGAACCGATGAACTCTTAGCTTTGTCCCAGCTCCTGGGGCTGCTACTTGGGCAAGGACACTTTGATATTTTTCTTTTCCTCAACTGCTAAATCTTTGCTCACTTCCAATTTTCCAAATACCTTTGCGGTTGATTCAAAAGCAAACAGCCATGAGGAGGGAGAAGGGACAAGCATCAGGTGGACGTACCATGGATGGAAAGTGAACACTCATGAATCTATTCTAGATTGGCCATGGGTTGGTGACATAAACTAAATCACATTTCTTTAAAGAGGGAAAAAAGAATATCGTCTCCTAGTGTGACCCAAAGAGACTTCACAAAAACCCAGAGAGAAGTTCTTGCCCCTCCTGCTGTGTGTGCTTTTTCTACTATCAGACATGTGCCACCGAGTGCTTCTGGTGGTTCTTTATGATGTCCAAGAAGAAATAACAGCTAGAAAAATGCTTTCCACAGAGCCCCGTGGTAGGTGAATCCTTTATTTCCTGGTGGGAACTGTGACTTCCGGAACACACCTGCCGCCGATCTAAAGCAAGGTTGCTACTTTTGTATGTTCTTAATTAGATCTAACCAACAGAACTTGATTTTCCCACAGTTCTGGAGTCTCGAATCTTGAGCACGTCAGCAACATCCTCTGTGGTCTTTACTCCACGTGTGTTCACGTGAGCCTCCTGTCTCCCTCCTTCTAAGGACCCTTGTCATCTTAGATGAGAGTCTGCGATGCTCAATTTATCAACTCGACAAGATCTAGAACCATCTAGGAGACAAACCTTTGGGCGTGTCTGTGAGGCACTTTCAAGACCTTTTAATTGAGGTGGAAGACACTCCCGCAAAAGTGAGCCGGACACGCGCTGCGTATAAATAGTATAAGAGGCCACGCCCAAGTGGGCGGGTAACTTAAGGGCTACTGGCGGTAGGAATTTCTACAGCAGGTGAGGCCATTCCATGGCGCAGGTTCGTGGTGGAAGAGAAAGGAGAAAGTGAGCTGAGCACTGGTGTTCATTGCTGCCTGGGTGGATACTCTGAGGAAAGACCATCCAAATTCACGCCCATCATTCCCAGCCTGTCACAGATGACTGTTCCGATTACCTAGTTGTGCTCTGAGCCCATTTGCTCCACAAACGGCTCAATGTTTTAGATGCAGTTTGGATGTCGTGGCTCTGCCACTTGGCTACGGAGGCAATGTGCTGGCTCAAACGCCTGCTACCATGACTTCTCACAATGACACTCTGTTTCCCCAAACTGTGAGCCAAAAGAGGCCCTCCCTCAAACTGCTTTTAGCTGGTATTGTGTTGTAGCAATGGGAAAAGGACCTAATACAGGACTCGCCCTTAACACATTTTTAACTTAACCCTTGAGGTACCTGGTCCTCCAAAACAATTATATTTAGAGGCACTTGAGGTTAGAAGTCTAAATAATTCTAGGGGAGCATAACTTAGCACTCGAAGAACTGTAATCGTTTATTCAAGAACCATTTACCGAGTGCTTACGTGATTTACAGCAAATTTGGATAAGGCATGGCCAAGGTTGGTGGTAATGAGCTGATTGTCTTAAACTCTATGTTTGACCCTTCTGGGGGCACACAAGAGAACATGGAATGGGGAGAGGGGCACATTCTGTTAGTGCTCAGAAAGCCCCAGGTATGCACAGCAGGTGTGCCAGATTACCTTCAGGCATGCAGAAAGACAGCCCCCCTTCCACCACCCCCACACCCCCCTACCCATCCCACCCCCCCCCCCACGCTGAGGGAACACCACAGGGCAGCAGTAACTCAGCTCTGTGATGTTCACCGATAGTTTTCCTCTTTGGATCACTGGAGCCTCCACTCATATTGGGCTCTGAATGGACTCGTGGAACACGGGCTTAATAGCCTTAAAGTAGAAGGGGTCGTTTCAGTTTTGGAAGATTTTAGGTAACAACATGGACCAGCTCCTGGAACAACTCAGGATGGTCACATGAGTAGTCTACCAATCAAATAATACGACATTGCGGGTGATGTCTGACAGTGGGAAGCAAAAGAGGGCTTTGAGGCACTCTGATGTGGTTGATGGGAACCCCCAAACTAGAAGCAGGAATGAGTAAGCACACAGAAGCATCAGACACTGTCGTGGACTTTATTTATGTATATGTTAAACTATTCACATACATCCAGTGCATGTGATTCCGTCCTCTGCTGGGTAAGCGGGGCAGGCATGATAAATGGGACAGAAGCTCAAAGCAGTCAAATGTCTTGCAAAAGCCACAAACCAAATTAAATAAAAAGCCATTTCCTGACACACAACCCCTTCGCCCCCGACCTCAGCGCTGAGACTAGCTGTGGAATTTGTCATCTGGACACTTCAGGCTGTGTGAGAGGGGCTGATACTTTCTCTGAGTCTGAGTCCTGTCCGGCTACTTGCCACATGTCAGGAGATGTGCAGCTTAGAGTGCTCCAAAGAGAGTACTTAGTCCTGGATATGACACGGGCTTGTGCCATAGCCAAATACAAAGGATGCCTCTTTCCTTGATTGTCTAGAGCTTGGAAGCAGTGCTATGCAGCCCGGACTCCATCCCAAGACACCGTCCTTAGCTCTTCAGATCCCGAGTCTATCCCTAGAACATTGTCATTTCCAGTCTAATGAACTGAGCCATAGCTGCTAGTGTGTGAGGATCCACATGACCCCTCAGAGCCAGGGCAGCTGTCCACTCTCTGTACAGCCACCTCCAGGGCACTCATAATGCCCACAGCTGTGACTGACTGACCTTTCTAGGTTTTCCCCACTGGACTGTGTTTCTCATGGGTGGGGACTAGTCCCTTTACATCCTCAGCATGAACACAATGCTTAAGAATACACGCTTGGGCTGGGGGGAGGTGGCGGTGCACTACTCTGATCCCAGAACTGGGGGTGGGGGACAGAGGCAGGCATGTCTCTGTGAGTTTGACGTCAGCCTGGTCTACGGAGTGAGTTCCAGGACAGCCAGGGTTACACAGTGGAACCCTGTCTCAAAACAAACAAACAAAGAATGCATGCTTGAAGGATTAGAAAGAGGAAACCAAAGAGTGCCACGTGATCAGATCTTAACTCCTAATGCTCCAAAGCTGTAGATTTTCAGGAGAAAAGAGTGACGGGGGAGATCTGATTCTTCCCTGAAGTGGTCCCCGAGCAACCTGGGTCAAAAGATAGGAGTGAGAAGCGCACACGACCACCCCAAGGATCACTTTCTTGGAAGAAGAGAGGTAGAGACGGCAGGGCATCGTTGGCTGCCCTTGAGCAATAAGGAAAGTGATGGGAAGAGTGAGATGGGATTCCGGCGCCACGGTGGTCAGAGCTATTGATCCGGGGAAGGCTAAAAGGGGTGGGTCAAGTCTGCTGTGGCTCATCCTGGCAGCTGCTCACGGATGTGGCCTGCACACTTCAGGGCTCGAGTTTTGAAGCTGCATCATTATAAGAAGACCAACCGAACGAACCCTGAATGTGCAGGATACAAGTGGTAAGAAACTTTAAAAATGCGATGACCTTTATTCAAACCCCGAGGCAAAGAGCCTTTAAAAAGGACACTGACGAGCCCGTGATTGCTACCATTTCCCAACTCCAACCGAGAGGCTGTTCCAGCCCATCACCCACGCCACTATTATGTAGAACAAGCCATAAAATATGATGCTAAGGCACTTTGCACACATAAAATGCTACATGGCTGATACTACTGCTTCCCATCATTTAGTGTCTGACAATAAATGGATGCCGTTTATAATCATTTTATGGGACTTTGATAGCTGCTGACTCTTACTAAATGTGGAATAGAAACTCGGGTCTAGGTAGTGGCCATAGATCGTCTTGTGGGCAAAACTGTTTTTTTGTTTTTTTTTTTTTTTTTTTTTTTTTTTTTTTGTAAGAATACATTTTCTTTGTCCTTCACATTGAAAACAACTGTTTGCTCATCTGGAAGGTTCTTCTGAGGTCAATATTGTCGTTTTTATATGAAATATTCTTCAAAGTCTCCATCATATAAAGGCTTGGTCACTAGCCTATAACTCGACTGGGAGGTGATGGGAACTTTTGGACCCAGTGGAAGGAAGTTATGGGTGTCTTAGACTACGGCAACTCTTATAAGAGAAAACATTGAATTGAGGATTGCTTATAGTTCAGAGGTTTTGTCCATTGGGACCCTGGTCCCTTACTTCCTCTCTCTCTCTCTCTCTCTCTCTCTCTCTCTCTCTCTCTCTGAGTGTGTGTGTGTGTGTGCTTCCTGACTGCTACAGTGTGAGCAGCTTTGCTATGACACAGACTTCCTGCTGTCACGTACTCTGTCCCCTCAAGTCCCAAAGACACTGACCTAACTGGTCATCATAGATGGAAACACCCAGAGCCACGAGAAGAAAGACACTTTTGTTCCTTTAACTTATTTATCTGGAGTTTTTCTGCAACAGCAACAGAAAGCTGTTGTGCTGGCTGAACTTCACCAGAGCCGGTTATAGAGTAGGGAGTTCATATTGGCTCCCTGGATAAGTCAATGATTGTATGTGACTCAAGATGAACAGGCTACGGAGTTCCAGGTAGAGTGAGAGCCACTGGAGTTGCCTCTCACCCCGACACATTGCTTTGTGCCAGATCACAGTCATAGGTACTTTTAGGGTGCTGGTCCGGGTTATTCCATTTCTCCACATTTTTCTAAAGGTTGAGACTGTCAGTTTTGACCCCCAGAGAATGAACATGTGGTTTTCCAGTCTTCCTTTTTGTCTCCATCCCTGGGGAGCTGGAAGCCCCCCCAGGAGCGTTAGTATCCATTAAACCTGGGCTTTTTCTAATTTGGTTTGATTTGGTCTGATTTGGACTATTGCATCGGTTGGAGAGGTTTATTAGGCCTCAAAACTTTTCACCTGTTTACAAAAAAAAAAACTAGCTTCTATTTTACATTCATGATTCAATTAGCCACTCTCTTTGGAAAAGTCAGCAGTATTCCACAGGCCAGATTAGAAGTCTAACCCCTCCCAAGCAAAAACAAACAAAAACATAGCCTTTCCAATGGTAACCATCCAACCCCTCAGCTCTAATACAGCAGAGCCACCTCTCCAAGCGACCTCCCAACGATACTCCGCAACTCTGTTAGGATGCCCTGCTCTGGGGTCTGCCCATGGAACAGATTCGGGTCGAGAAGAACGCAGGATGGAAAAGACAGCCTTGGCTACTTCCTACGGCAGCGTGACAAAGCCACGCACCCTGAGCTTCTCTGTGAGTTGCAGCCTCTAGTATGCTGTGTACCCTTGGCAGCTGGGGCACCATGTGCTGAGATGAGACAAGAGACATTTAACAACCACTCTACCTCTCCTGCCCCCTACAAGAAGCCATTCACCCTGTATTCTCCCAGCAAACCAATCAGAAGCTCAATAAAGAAACTGGAAGCTTAGAGAGGGAAAGAAGAACAAGATTACGCCGGGTGGTAGTGGTGCATGCCTTTAATCCCAGCCCTTGGGAGGCAGAGGCAGGCGGATCTCTGTGAGTTTGAGCCTAGCCTATAGAGTGAGTTCCTGAATAGCCAAGACTGTTTCACAGAGAAACCCTGTCTCAAAAAACCAAAAATATAAATAAATAATACATACATACATACATACATACATACATACATACTTTAAAAAAAACAAAAGAACAAAATTACTCTGTGAAGGTTCAGATTCATTTAAGGCATCTCTCTAAGTTGTACCCATGCACCTGTTGATGCCCAGGAAAGGAATATTTTGCCATAAAAAGGTGATTATTTTATTTTCTGGTTTTGGTTGGTTGGTTTTTAAGTTCTTACAATTATGACATGTTTCCAAAAGTTAAGTTTCAGCAGTTGAACAAGATCAGGAGATTGTTCCACGAAAGGCTACTCTGTCATGAGCTAGAAGAGCCTGGAGTGGGGGCAGGGGCAGCAGGATTGCGACATGCTATCATTGGGGCTACACTTAGAGACACGGTGGGGAGTTTCATTTTGAGTTTAAAATAAAAAAAAAAAAAAGAGGACAAGACTGACAACATGAAATGTGAATATTGAGCCCTGGCCAGCAGGCTCGTAAAAATTAAGAACTCCTTCTGCCTTCTGCCGCTTCTGCTTCCCTTTCGTATTAAACCAGCTCTCTTTCTTATTGCTCAACCCGTTTGGCCAGTGGGTGATGGGCACTTAGAAGTAGTGCTGCTGTCCTTCCTGGTAGTTCCCACTCAGCTCCCTTTCCTCCTTAGCATCTGCTGAAACACACTTTCTTTCATGGAGACTTGGGTTTGTAGGATCAGGGCCCTGGGATCGAGTCTATTTGGCCCAAATTTGACACTATGGTGACATCTTAAAGAGATTGTTCATTGTAAATCTTCATTTCCAGAACCAATTAAAACCTATTTCTGTTAGCATTCGCTGGTACTATTCATATTGGGAACTATGTGGTGAGGGTTTTTTTTTTAAAGATTCATTGTGCTTATGTGTGTGTGCATGCGTATGTATGTGTATGAGTGAGTATATGTGTGCATATGTGTGTGCATGTGCGTGTGAGGAATGAGGGAAGAGGGCAAAAGAGTCATTAGGTCCCTCATTTCTCACCTCCCTTATCCAGAGCTAACCCTTTTCTACATCCCACAATCAAATGCCTTTGCTTGTCTGATGTCCACCTGTGACCTGGGAATGTTGGGATGCAAACATCGTACATGCTGCATCAGTTGCCAGAGGTGATGCGAGAGCCAGAGAAACCATCCAAGCCAGACCTACTCACGTATCCCTCTTCGTCTGCCCCTGGCTTCCCCAGCTGGATGTGCTGAAGGTCTCAACAGTCTCCCTCTCCAGCCTAGGACAGCCTAACTGATGGTATGCAAGGACCCTGCCGTAGGAAGTTTTGGCCCCGCCAGGTGCTGCTCTGAGCACCTAGGCAAACCTTGGTGGTGATGTTTCCATTAGACTGAGGTTTGCCTCCCGCCTGATTTCTCCCCCCAAGGCCTTTCCACTCTCCATTTATTCCCCGGTGGATCTGGGCCTCTCCTCTGAACCCCAGATGATTAATATGGGCATAAACCCGGCCCCACTCTTGCTGCCTCCAGTTCCCCAGAGAGGACACTGGCCCTGAGATAATTAGGACTTAACTCTCACTTTAAAGAGGCACTTTATCACATGCCTCTAATAACCAAGCAAGCAGGCAAGAGCCGTTCCTAACCCACACTGAAAGGACAAAGACTACATCGTGTTTGAAGTCCTTGAAGACACGAGGGTCAAATATGCAGGATCCTTGATGAGAATACAGGTGCAGGTGTGGGGCATCGCGTGGTGATGTGTCTAATCTACATAATTTCCTCTATTTTTGTCAGTAGGTAATAACGGAAGCTTATGAATAAAGAGTGTCCTGGAGGTTTTGAGAGGATTATGCAGTATTTCAGACATGACCGCTACGTTAGGGGGGGTGTGGGAAGAGGAAGTCAAGGGTCACGCCAGATGGACAGAGAGGGGATGAGAAACACATCAGTTGGTGACAGCACCGCTCCCTGGTTCTCAGGCCACCCAAACTTCTGATGAATTAGCAACAGATCCACAGCGGGGGGGGGGGGGGGAGGTGGGAGGACAGGGAGGCCTCCATCACTGCCTCAGGGGAGATCATTGAATAAGACGACTCGGGAAGGTCAGGAAAGTGCAATGCTACCATGGGAGTCTCATCACAAAAAGTTCAAATCAGAACCAAATCAACGATAAGATTCATACAATGAAAGGTCCTTGGTAACTCAGAAGACAGAGGTGCCTTTGAGAATGACCAAGCCTTTCTTGCTCTTGGGTGGCTTAACTCAGGGGACTTGGTACCTGAAACTCAACAGCCACCAAAGCCACCTTGAGCCAGGCTTTTGGGTTCATGCCCTTCAAATTCAAAGAATGAGGTTGACAGACCACAGAGGGTGAGTATCAGAAGTAATTATTTTTTTGTAGGGAGCTTAAGAGCGCGAAGAAGGGAAGAACTCTTATACAGCAGGAGGGTTCTTAGAGAGTGGGGTACCACTGAGTTACTAAGGACTTGTGACAGAAACTGGGGTGAAGTACGGGGAGGGGTGAGTTTGTCAGTCCAGTTGGCCCATCCAGGTGTGCAACAAGCAGCTCCTCTCTGTTTTAGTCACTCAGCCACATGATTAGACAGAGGACTCATTTAGTGGCTAACAAGCACATAGCAAAGAGAGCTCTTCTGTTTCTCACATTGATAGCCTTCAGTTGCTTTGGGGTCCCTGCCCTACAAAATCTAGAAGAGAATCAAACACAAAGGTTTAGTATCTTCAGGGTACATAGAGTTGATTGATTAGTCACCAAAAAAAAAAAAGATTAGGAGGTGTGGCCTTGTTGGAGGAAGTGTGTCACTGGGGGATGGGTTTTGAGGTTTCAGATGCCCAAGCCAGGCCCAGTGGCTCTTGCTCTTCCTGCTGACTGCAGATCTGGATGTAGAACTCTCAGCTACCTCTCCAGCACCATGTCTGCCTTCGTGCCACCGTGCTTTCCCACCGTGGCGGCAACAGACTAAACCTCCAAAACTGTAAGCCAGTAAGAGTTGTAAGAGTTGCTGTGGTCATGGTGCCTCTTCACAACCAAAGAACACCCGTCTCCAGAGTTTTTAAGTGGGGTTACTATGCAGGTGTGATTGATTGAATCTTTAGCCACACAGTTCCTCTCAATGTGCAACTGTCCCACCTCCCTGAGTTCTCTAACCTTACCATTGGTCTTTCCAGCATGGCCAGCCTCCCTCCTGATGCTGCCTAGCGTTTACTCCCCTCGTGAGCACAGATTCAGGTGTGGTCCGAAGGACCCCCTATAAATCCAGAGACACTCCTATCGCGCAGGAAATTAGAAAGGCTTATGCTGCCTCCAAGGAACCTAGGCAAAGATCAGACAAATTCTTCCTTGTAGACTGCCTGCCTTTGGCCCTTCATTAAAAAGCTGGCCGGCCTGGGAAGCAATCTGCCCATCTCAACCATCTGCTCTGCTCCCTAATTGCTTCCACGTGAGCTTCCTTTTATAAAACTGGAACTGAGACTTAAGACAGGGGCAAAGTCACATTTTGTTTTGCAAATTTGCTCTGCCATGAGGTTTTCGTCTTGTTCAAACTCCCCAAGGCATTTAGAATGTAATAACAGCCCCACTTTCCTGGAGCTTCCTGTGAACCAGCCCTGCACATGGGGCTCAAGGCACCACGGGCAGCTGGCCAGGTCCAACCTCAACGCAGCTGCTTCTCAGTCGAGACACCTTGCAAAGCTGTCCAGAGTGGGTGGCCCGGGACTGGATATTTTTGCAACCTCATCCCTGTAAAGATTTGCAGCACCTTAACTCTGTAGGGTCTGTACCATTCTAGTGCCTTCTTCAGTCCTTCTGCTGGCCAACAGGGTGCGTCAGTGGCTTCTTTCTTGCCCTGGGCTTAACTTGGGGGCCCTAGACAACCTCATAGGTGCAGAACTTGATGTTTGAATTATTTAAAAAAATATTTGTTGGTTTCACACATGTGTACAATGTATTTGCTCATAGCCGTCTCTCCATTTCCCTCTCTAACTCCTCTCCCCACCCCCATAACACACACACACACACCCCTCTCAAGTTCTTCTGTTTGTTTTAACTGTCCACTGAGTCCATTCTGGACTTACGCAGAGGTGGAGCAATCCGCTGGACTGTGGACAATCAACCAGTGGTCACACCGCCCCCCCACCAAGGGACTTTCCTTACCCCAGGAGCTAGCAACTTCCAGTAGCCCCTTGCCTAGGGAAGAAGATAGATTCATGCTGTGATCTGAGCAGCTTGATCTTGTGCAAGGGACGGTAGTTGTCGTGAGCCCCCTGAGTGCGATGGCCACGCCACATCTGGAAGAAAGCATTTCATAGCACTCAGGGTGTTCCATCTTCTTAGAGTCCCCTGAGCCTCACGGGTGGTCACCCTCGTTACAGTCGTGCAGCATGCAGGGGCCAGCTCTGGATAAGGCCTCTTAGGTCTTTTCTCACCCATCCCTCTGCGTAGTGTTCTCTGAAACTACGAAAGCTAGCCAGTAGTGAGTAAGGTTCCCAGTCAGGTTGGGACTGACTTCTCAATGTCAGGTGCCGGTCTTCAAGTTCTTTGGGAAGTATCTTAGTCACTGCTTGATTGCTGTGAGGAGACACTGTGACCACGGCAACTCTTAGAAAAGAAAGTGGGACTGGCTTACAGTTTCAGATGCTCAGTCCATTGTTAGCATGGCAGCAGGCACAGCAGGCGTGGTGCTGGAGATGCAGTTTAGAGTTCTACATCCTGATCCACAGGCACAGAGGGAGACACTGGGTTTAGCATGGGCTTTTGAAACCTCCCACCCCCAGTGACGCGCTTCCTCTAACAAGGCCACACCTCATAATTCTTTCATATAATCCCTGCTAATCCCTGGTGACTAGCATTGAAGTCTATGAGCCTAGGGGGGCTGTTCCTATCCAAACCACCACAGGCAACTAGTCATGGCCAACTTGGGAAGTAAATGGGGGCATCCCCCATATCCCCATCCTCTAATGCTAGAGTCTAAGCCATGGATTTCAGCAACCCAAGTCCCTCACATTTGCCAGGGTCTGTAAACATTGCTGGATGTTGGACACATTGCTTTCTGTATATGTAGGACCCAGCCACGACAAGCTCAACAGAGGCCTGAGTCTCAGGAGTTTGCCCTTGTTCCAAGAAAGACCACAGACTGAGACTACCTAGGCACCACCCAGGCACAGACAATCCAAAGGAAATTCCTAATGTTCCAAGCATTGTAGATAGGATCACCTGCCAGCACACACACATCACTTTGCACCAAGACACCCCTAGATAAATGTCAGCCCATCAGGGGTCATGAACCTTAGAAATCCCTCATCCCCACCTTTGCTACTACAAGTATCCAACCCCATCTGAATTTGGGGCTCTCCGACAATTCCAATATGATGGACACATGGAGAGTCCAAGTGTGCTAACTTGTGTAAGAATAAAGGCTCTTTGCTTTTACATACAGGACATGGTCTCCTAGTTGGTTTGGGAGGACTCAGTGATCTGGGCATACCATATGTTTTAGCGTCTGTAAAATCAGGATTGCAATAGCATGGATGCTCTGTAAATCACTTTCGGTCATTTTACCAGTGGCAAAGTAGAAGTTTTAGAGAATTAAAATCTTTTATTAAGATCACACATGTATCTGGTAAATGTCTTGGTCCTTGTATGGATACAGTGTAGCCTGACTCTAAAGTCCTTCCCATTTAACCCACTCCTTTATCTCCCATTTGCTCAAAAATTATAGTTGATGCATCTAAATGTATATTACGTGACCTCTATCACTACAGAGTCAACCTTTTGGAGCAACAAAGTATAGACAAGTGCGAAATCCTGGTTGCAGGAGGCAGGAGCTATGTAGCAGAGCAGAGCCTATAATGCCACTCACCACCAAGCACACAAACAGCAGGAGAGAAGGACTACAATTATTTCTCACCCCAGCACCCGGCGACACCATCTGCCTTTACTCAGAGAACCCCGGAGCTTCATTCTCTGTGGGTTCCACCTAGCCCTGCAGCCTTTCCTCTGCTCTAGAAGTCCTCCCCCCACCCCCCGGAGATGTTTAAACAGCCTGTTCTTCAGGCTCCCTTTTGGAAGACATATATTTCCAAAGGAGTCCCCAGCCATGCTGGGGTTTGGGAGGACTCATTTAGCAGCATGCTGATGACGGAGGTGGAAGGGAAGACGATCATTGCGTTAGTTTCAGCATTAAGGATAGGAGGGGAAACAGCTGGAATTTAGAGGCCTCTACAAAAGCAAGAGGAATCACATAGGGCTTGACAGATGGGACTTGGAGCCCGGGGGGAAAAGCTTGGCGGACGCAGGTACACATTCTAAAGTTCAAGCTTAGTGCTTGGAACGAGCAGGCAGTGGGAGGAAACCCGAACCCACAGCAACCAGAAAGTCATGCCAGGCAGCTCTCGGTGGGAACTAGTCCAGCTGTGCCAATGTTGAGGATGTTACCGGTGGGTTTCAAAGCTGACTGCCTAATGACATACAGAAACACTTTAATTATAATTCTGAAATAGGTAGGGAATGATGGAACAGACCTTCTCTGTGGCTTGTGGAGGTTTACAGAGCAAAACCATTCCCACGAGATGATTTTTTTTTTTTTGCCTGAAAATTGAATATGATAAACACACACAAAATTCTGCCTATTCAAACCTGCAGGTGATTGAGCTCAGATGGACTGAGATCGCCGCCATGTTGGGAAATGTACAATTTGGTATTTTTAGTTTCTATTCAAAGGTGGCCGGGGAGACCTTTTCAGAGAGGTAGCAAATGAGGCTGGTGAGAGCCGACGTGAACAGGAAATGTCAGGGTGCTGAGAGACCTCGCAAATGAAACGGAGAGCGACTGCCACCGGCAGTTTCATAAGGCTAAGGTCATCGAATTGCCATCCCTGGTGCTGAGTGTTAACACAGACCAAAGACTTTGCAGTTCCTGCTTCCCGGGGTCAGGCAAGGTGATAGAGCCCACAGCAGACAGAATGGAGATAGCCATTTAATCCCGCTACGGAGTAGCTAGAGATGGGAATGAGTCCAGCAGTCCAGGGACATGTCTACCACTCCCTTGAATCAAAATGAGAGTAGCCATGATGCAGGGCCACTGCCTTTGAGGTCTCTGCCCCTCCTCTTTTGTCCCTCATGCAGGGGTTCTCAACCTTCCTAATGCTGCAACCCTCATGTTGTGGTGACCCCAACCATAAAATTATTTTCATTGCTAGTTCGTAACTCTAATTGGCTACTGTTATTAACTGTAATGTAAATAATTTTGGAGATAAGGTTTGTCAAAGGGCGTCACGACCCACAGGCAGAAACCACTGCCTCGATAGGATTCACCCCTTCTTAGGACATTGGGCTCCCATGTACAAAGGCTTCTATTGATTGAGGTGAGTGATAATCCCAATTTACACATGCTAAAGTTTGGTGGATCAAAACATTGCTCTTCTATCCCCAGAAGGACCTCTACTGCAGCCGTTAATAGTCATATAGACGGGATAATGTTTAACCAAGACTTAGAGCTGGCTCTCTGTGATTCCAGTCGAGAATCTTTGTTTCCGTTCTTCCTCAGGGCATCACCACATCCTGAACAAGTTGTTTCACTTCTCTCGTCTCCACCCCCCCCCCATTTGAAGAGAAGGAAATCGGAGGACCTTTAGAATCTTCTTTCAGCTTCTAAATTCTCCGAGTCACCTGTGCCTGTCAGTGGATCCTGGAGAGCGTGTCGAAGAAGCTGTCCAGCCACGGGCCCTCACCCAGCCTGGTTCCATCTCTAAATGAGGCCTTGGGTAGAAGCTGCTGGGAATGAGGGGAGACGCTAATGAGAACCGCTATGGAGCCCGGAGCTCTCGTCTACTTGCATGGGAATGCGAGGGGAGGCAAAGGCTGTAGACATCAAGACATCAGTTTGAGGAGACCGTTTGCCCTCTCATGCAGAGGTGGCAGAAACAGGAAAGGACTGATTCTACTCTGTGTGAGGAGGATATGCTCCCTGTAGGCAGCCTTTTATGCCTGTGAAAAATCAAGATAAGAGGGCATAAAGAACGGGGCCTGGGATGTAGCTCAGTGGTAGAGTGCTTGCCTAGCAGATAGGCATGAAGCCTTGGGTTTTATCCCTAGTAGCATATAAACTGGGCATGGCGGCTCATACCTGCAATCCTAGCATTTGGGAGGTAAACACGGGAGGTTTAGAAGTTCAGGTTCACCCTTTGCAACACAGTGAGTTTGAAGCAAAATGGGGATGCGTGAGACCATGCCTCAAAACAAACTTTATAAAAATGAAAAATATTAAAATATTTTCTCTTTTAATCCATCTTTCTCTCCAGATCTAGAAACAGTTGCTGGTTGCTCCAGTGGCTACAGGTGGCTACAGGCTCCATGCACGTGGCCCAAGAGCCGGTTGTTCTCCCATCCCTGTTTGGATTGCGCAAGGGAACAGGACAAAGCAGCCTTGACAGTTGCCTTGTCGGTGGGGAGAGGTGAAGTGACATGAAATTATTTATGGCTTCTTTCCTTTTGTCCTCAAATAACAATTACCTTCAGCTGAACTTTTGAAAGGTCAAATACCTCTATTTTAACAAAACTGAATCGTGCTGTGTACTAAGACAAGGGTTTAAGAACCCAGATATAATGGTCTGAATCTGGAGTGCTCCCCCAAAGGGTCACATAATAGAGCACCTTCTAGAAGTGCTATTGTTTGATGCTAGAGCCTTGAGAAGGAAAGGCCTAGGGGAAGGAGGTTCCAGCACTCTAGGTATGCTCCTGGCCCTTGCTTTTTGCTTCCACGAGCCCATGAGTTGGGGCAGCTTGTACCTCCACTATGCACACTGCACCATGATGGTCCACCTCACCATAGGCTCAAAAATATCAGAACCAATGTGAACCACAAAAACTGTGATCCAAAAGAAGTCTTTCCTGTTGATAAGTTGTTTGTCCCAGATATCTGGTCATAACAACCAAAAGCTAGCTACCACACAGGGGAGCCTTGACCTGAAGGAAGACAACCCAAAGCTACTTAACCGGGCCTCAGGAAACCATCTTTTGTTTCCTTTCATGTGTTCAGAGCCCTGGCTTTCATTTACTAATTAATTACCAGGAAATGACCTGATCTCATAACTGTCCCTACTGAAGATACTCAGGGCAAGGTCAGTACCTGGAGCCTGTTTTTTACAACCAAGAAAAGGCCCACAATCATCCAAAGCATCAGAGGTGCCCATGAGTAGATCCAAAGACTCCTGAGAGATGTAGTCTATAATCAGATGGCAATTATGGACTTACTCAGTTGTGTGTGTGTGTGTGTGTGTGTGTGTGTGTGTGTATGTGTGTGTGCATGCTTGTTCTTCTGTGTGTGTGCATGCTTGTTCTTCTGTGTGTGTATGTGTGTATGTGTGCTTATTCTTCTATGTGTGTGTGTGTGAATGCCAGTTCTCTCTGTGTGTGTATGCATGCTTGTTCTTCTGTGTGTGTCTGTATGTGTGCATGCTTGTTCTTCTGTGTGTATGTCTATGTGCATGCTTGTTCTTCTGTGTGTGTGTATGTATGTGTGTACTATGTGTGTGTGCAAGTGCATGCATGTATGTATTTGTATGGCTTGAGGTTGATGTTGTTTCCTTCTACCGTTTTCTACTGCACGTTTTAAAACAGCGTTTCTCACTTGATGCCAGAGTTTACTGATTCAACTAGTCTAGCTCACTAGCTTGCCCCAGGGGTCCTCTATCTCTAGCTGATGACTGGGACTCTCAGCGGGCTGCCACACTAATACAGCACAGGTCTTCACACTTGTGAGGTGGATGTTCCACTCACCCACCTCTGTCCCCACTCACCTGCACTTCTTCATCTTACTTTCTCTACTGGCTTATTTCTGCTTCTGGTAAAGTCTCACAGTGTCTGGTCCTTCTCTGAGGACCTTCCTGCTTGGCATGCAGAGCCAATGAGCTGTGAAGACTTCCAGGGCTTAAAATAGAAGCTCTGAGTGAGTGCTGCTCCCCCAGGGTCTCCTCAGCGCCTACTTACTTAGATGCTGTAGGAGTTGGGCAGCTGGAAGATCTGGCTTCTTTGTTCAGACCAGATGCCTCTCAGGGTGCCCCCCCACCCGCCCCGCACCCCAAACAGAGGGGATACGGCTTCTAATCTCCACTTCATAGATCTAGCCACATAGCTAATCTCTGCTAATTTCAGCATTATCACTAAACTCTGGGTCCTTTACTCCGACCTGATGTGAGAAAAAAAAAAGTCCATTGCATTTTAAGATTAAATGAGCTAAGTCAACCAATTTTAGGATTTAGGGATGAGGGCCATGTGGATATTATCAACATCAAACCAAGCTATTAAGAGAAAAGAAGGGGCAAAGCGTTGAGCAAACAGAAGCCTTTCTCTGCTCTGCTAATCCACCTGGAGGTGTGATGACTCATGTTGGGTTGCCTGGTAACAGCAACGAGGAAAAATTGTGTGTTTGTGTGTGTGTGTGTGTGTGTGTGTGTGTATGTGTGTGTGTGTATGCATGGGGGGGTAAGGGTGGGGGCTGGGACGCGCTGATGGGAAAATCCTTTCTATTCCTCTATTATGTGCTCCTCCTGGGACTGTAAACATGGCCATTGTGTACTGGAGCCGTTTTGCAAGTCATAGCCAGACCATGGGCTGCTGCCAGGGTCATTTGCTCTGGGTAAGGACTTCTGGTGGACAGGGTGACAACTATAAGTTACCTGACAGACACCCGTGGTGTGGATCAGAGGCTCCACTGGGCCCTTCTGACTTGCTCCCAGCTCTCCCCAATGAGGGCTGTGGTGTGTTCCCATCAAAGGAGAGAGCTACTGGGCCCTAGGGTGATGCGGGTCCTGGGAAAATTCGGCTGAGTCTCCCAAGTTGCAGGTCTCAGTCAGGTTTATGACAGCCGGGTGTCACAGCTGGTCAGGCCCACTCTGCCTGTCTCCAACGCTGTATCATGGGTCAGGGAAGGGTGGGCAGACAACCTGGATTCCCTCAGTTGCCTTTGGGAAGTCAAAAGAGAAGCTCCGGTCATCTCTGATTGGTTCGGGACAGCCAGCTGCTGAGAAACAGCCATGGCTTGTGCTGACGGACCTCCTCTTCGAAGTGAAATGTTGCAGAAGGGCTAAATGTTCAGATAAAGTCATGTTACAGCAAATCCTCTCACAAAGATCTGCCTCTGTGGAGTCCTTCTGCATGCTGGGAGAACTTCTGGAGCCAACAAATGCTCTGGGTTTGGGGATCCTGTGCAGTGACCATTTCATGCGGTAACCGCCACCATTACCGTGCAAGTGTGGAAAATGAGATTTGTCAAACAATGACGCGTATCCAGGAATAAGTCGGCCAGTCCACAGCCGCGCAGCGCAGTTAAAATCGTGCGACCTTGGCAAGTCCCCTAGCTCCAGACCTCACTTTATTTTTGGAGGATGTGACCCCGAGAATTCTCGGGGTCACAGTGAGGATTAAAGGAGAACAGCGTGGACTGTTCCAACGAAGGTCACTGTGGAGGAGACTTAAACCCTACCCAGCACAAGTACCTTAAAAGTGTGGAGAAAAAATACATAGCTTATTAAAAAACAATTTTTAAAAAAAGTGCTGAACGGAAACCATTGTCTTGTTGCTACATTTACAGTATCTCCCATCAACACCACCAAAGCTAAACTTGGGGAAACCTCTAGCACTACGGAGACATTACCGACAATGAAAGTACACACGTTTAAAACATAAGGCGTGATGGTCTGTGTTGCATGTTGTCTCGGGAATGATTCCCATGACAAAGCTAAGCAAAATAACAATCACTTCACAGCTACCCCTTTTTAAAATTTTTTTTTTTTTTTTTTTTTTTTGTGGGGAGAACAATTAAACTCTCTTCCCTTAGCGGGTTTCAGGTGTGCAGAATGCAGTATGTGATTATTACCTGTGGCCACTGGCTGTACCTTGTTGTTTGTTGTTGTTGTAGGTGCTAGGGAGTGGACGCAGGACTTTACATGCCAGGGATTTGCCCCATCCCTGAGCCACATGCCCAGCCCAGCCAGATCTCTTAGGACTGAGAGATGTGCCTTTGAACCACAGCTTTGCCATTTCTTTATTTAAATTGGTATTTTTTTTTAAGTAAGAGTCCCATGTTTTGGGTGAAGGTGTGGGATTTCTAGTTCCCTTGCTGTTGGGCGTTGGGAGGCTGAGTCCTAATGGCAGAGGAAGCAACATCCACCCCCATCTCCATCCCAGTCCGCAGGTTGGCATTGCTAAGGTCGCAGAGCAGAAAGGTGACTTCAAGGGCTTAGAAGTCACACCTGGGTTCTGGTTCAGCTTCACTGCGTCCTTGTCTCTGACATCAGGCGGTCACTTAACCTCCCCGGTGTCCAGTGTTCTCTTTTGTAGCATGGCTTTTGTAAATTAGCCATGAAAATGAGTCACAGGTTCCTCATGACATTAAACAAGCCAGCACTTGTAAACGCTTAGTCCACAGACCGGTTCACAGTAAGCGCTCAAGACTGTTACTGATTAATAATTCCCCTTATCAATTTGCTCCTTAAATTTCCATCTAATAACTCTTTAAAATAAGGGACTTAAATAACTCAGTTCTCAGCTCATTTTGGGGAAGGGTAAAATTTCAAGTACACACACACACACACACACACACACACACACACACACACACACACGCAGCTGTGTGCAGTTTTAGGATAGAGCCAAGGCCTAGGAAATGAATCACGAAGTGGCTTCACCTAGTGATTGTGTAAACATCATAGAGTGTATTTACACAAACGAAACGGCCATAGCATCACCAGGCAATATAATCTAATGGGATCACTGTTGTTATGTGTTCTGCCATTTGCCAAAATGTCAGATGGAGCCTGTGACTCTGTTATCATTTCTACCTATGACCTTGAAAACCACAGTACTTAGCAGGCTGGTCACAGTGGGGAAGCACAAAGGGAATGTTCTAGAAAGCCTAGTTTGGATGAGGGCGTGTAAAAATGTGCAGTGCCAGACTCGAGAACTGGGATTGACGCCCACCAGTGAGCCATGGCTGGTTATACATCTGGATACAGAAAGAAAGATTATATGTCTGGACGTCGAAAAGTTCTTGCTATGCCTCCAACGGGTATTTTGGTTAAAAGAAGAGAGAGCATGGGACATAACAGAGGCCTGACAAACGCTAGCTCTACAGGAAGGACTTGGAGGTGGGGTCAGGGAGAGGAAGAAGTAAAGGTTGGTGACTGATAAGACTCTGGGGAGAGAGTGGATGGACAAGATTCGAGCTGGCTGGGCTTTAGAGGTGGAATACAGGAGAAATGAACATGGAGACAACTATTTAGATCTTAGAAGAGAGGACAGGGCCTAGCTGAAGTACATTGGTCCTCTGCCAATGGTTTATTGCTGAAGCCAGTGTGTGTGGGGGGGAGGGGGGCCGTGCGTGTGCGCATGTGTCTGCTTATATTCAGGGAGGGAACAACTGAGGAGCCACTGTCACTGGAAAGGGAAGGTAAAGCTTCCCAGACATTGACTTCCACAAGAGTGTATTTAGAATGAGTGGGTTGCCAACCAATCAGAGAAGAGTGCTTTCTGACTTACACCAGGGGGCAAAGGAAACTCCTGAGGCAGAGAGTCAGTCCCTGGAAGGAATAGGCAATCAAGAAATAGGAAGGTTGAAGAAGCAAAGGCAGTTTCCCATAGAGAACTGAAGGCAGAATGGCTGTAGATACTGGCCACTGTAGAGCAGCTTTGGCTTTTGTCCAGGAAACCATGAAGGAAAAAGTAAAATTCACAGTTGGGTGGGTAGAGAGTAGAAGGTGGGGAGGGCAGACCCGGAAGGAGTTGGGAGCGAGGGTAAACAAGACTAAAATACGTTATATGAAATTCACATCCTCCCTTTCGGAAGTTACGGGTGAAAGTGGTTGTTTAATAAGAGGAGTGGGAAATCTAGAGGACGCAGGAGTCCTCTCTAGTCTGAGATCTAAATAGGAAGTTGATGAGGACCTGTGTTGAGTGGCTTCGGACAAGTTTTATTTTGGAGGGGAAGGTTGATTTTATCATTTATAATTATTATATTTATTACAGCATTATACTATATTGCTAGCTATTAATTAGTACTATATTAATTTAGTTAATGTGTTAATAATTATTAAACAATTAATATGTTATTGATATAAATATTTATTGTATATAATGTTATTATTTATCATTTATTTTCCCCTAGGCCTTCCTCTGCTACTTCGGGATTTTTCTTGTTGCTCTGGTTGGTTTTTAATTTGATTTTTTTTTGAGACACTGTCTTACTCTGTAGCCCAGGATAGCACTGAACTCCAACCTTCGGCCTCAGCCTTTCCTCATGTCACATATGCGCAGTTAATAACAATAGCCGTGCAAAGCCATTGGAAACAAAACCCCAGAACTCCTTCACTTCGTTTTCTTCTGTGGTGTCCTAGCCCAGCCCAAGTCCACCTAGGTCTCTCCTTGGCTAAGTTATCATGTGGTTTTGCTTCAAAATCTGTGAGGCAGAGGAGGGAGGGAGAAAGGGAAGACAGTGCGCCAGCCAGTGAGTTTACTCAGAGGGATGGCAGAGGGGAGAGGAGGGTCTTATTTGGTCTCATCTTACAGGAATTCTGTGGGGGTGGAGAGCAGATTATCTTCTAGGTTTCATGTGCATAAAACTGAAACTAGAGAGGTTTGGTGATCTTCTCAGTTCGCACAAATGACTGACATTTAGGAGAAGCTCCCCCCCCCCCATGCTTCACTTTAAGGAAAAAACAATGAATAAGGCATTATGTAGCTGTGTGATTTAAAGTAAATGATTTACCCACTCTGATCTGTGATTTGCTAGGTCCTTATGTTTCATGAACACACACGCACATACGCGCGCGCGCGCGCACACACACACACACACACACCCTGCTCTGTCGCAGAATGTTGAAGGCTTGGGTTTTAATGGAGCCTAGGATATATGTGCTTCTTGATGGGGAGGTCTCCTGTGAGAGGTGGGGAGCTGGCTCTAGGCAGCTGGAGAGTTGGCTTTGGGGGTGTTTTTGCTTCCATGACTCCAGGATCATAGAGAGATGGGAACCCAAAGAGAGAATTTCGGGTTCATACTAGATTTGGGGAGAATGTTTTTATACGATTTATAAGGCAGTACCACCTTATGCCCTGCACGTGTGGCACTGAGGATGTTACCCAGCATCCTCTCTGCTTGTGTGTCCATCCTGATCATTCTTCATTCAGGTTTCCCCTTCTGGTTTTATTGTTTTCATCCATGCTCCTGTAACGGAAGCTGAACCTAACTTAGATGAATCTGGCAATGGCAATATGGATATATCTGTTCCTAGAAAAGTCCATGAATGTGAATCACTCGGGGGAATCCCCTAGAGCAGTGGTTCGTGACCTGTGGGTCACAACCTCTGGGTGTCAAATGACCTTTCCACAGGGGTCACCTGAGACCATCAGAAAACACAAACATTTACCTTACAATTCTTAACACTAACAAAATTACAGTCATGAAGTAGCAACAAAAATGATTTTATGGTTGGGAGGGTCACCACAACATGAGGAACTGCATTATTAGGTAGGTTGAGAACCACTGCCCTAGAGTATTCTGGGTAGTGGAAAAGCTATGGGTACGGCTTACAGTCTGCGGGCAACACTGTCAAGACTGTGCCCTTGTTGGGAGTGGCAGTACACACCTGTGATCCCAGCACTCGGAATGCAGATGCGGGAAAATTGCTGCAAACCAGAGGCTGCTGTGGTCTATATGATGAGTTGGGGGCCGCGGCTCTATAGTGAGACTTGTCTCAAAAAGACAGGAATCCCAAACGGACACAAACCAAAAGTGATGGCATACAAATCAGACTGTAAGGCCGGGCGGTGGTGGTGCACGCCTTTAATCCAAGCACTCGGGAGGCAGAGGCAGGCGGATCTCTGAGTTCGAGGCCAGCCTGGTCTACAAGAGCTAGTTCCAGGACAGGCTCTAGAAACTACAGGGAAACTCTGTCTCGAAACGCCCCCCCCCCCAAAAAAAGAAAAAAACCAAATCAGACTGTGTCCTCTGCGACGTTCCAGGATCCTTCTGCTTTGGTTGTCTGTCTAGAGTAGGAATGGCAGCATCTTCTACCCCGTGGGGTTAGTTTGAGTGTTACTTGGTTCTTGTATGGATAGACAATTAGTTCACGGCCTCTCAAGCATCTCCACATCTGCTCTTTGAGGGTAGGAAGCTCTGGCTGCCATCCAGCCCTCCTTCTTAGAGTCACTCAGAGCCTGACATCAATTTCCATGGGCATTTCAGGGACTACATAATCGCCATTGTCTCTTTATTCATGGAAAAAAATTTGAATGGAAAATTGTCCTTCCGTTCCAGGTCCCCACGTGTGACTATAATTTAGACGTCAGTGGTCACCTGCTGCCATTCAGCGCCAATTGTTAGCTCATCACCCTCACAGGACTCAGGCCTACCCCGTGGCACACACCTGGCCCTGCCACGCAAGGCCCAGACATTCTAGCTATGGGTCTTCATAATGGGGTCCTGTGTCCTACCAGGCTCTTGCCTTTTGTCCCCAGGTTGAAAGTTATCTGTGTCAGGCAGCTGCCGTAGCAGAGGGGACATTGCACACCCTCCCTGCAGTCCTTGGAAACTTGAGTATGACATGGGAGGGGTGGAAAGACTTTGTTAATACTCTCATTAATTTTTTCTTTAGTCAAAATAAATATTATAAGGAAATAAGTTCAGATTATTCTCAACCAAATACAACCTCCATTTCCTATAATATAAAAATATTGGACTAGAAATTTGTGTGTTCGTTAATATGTAAATTATAAATTTGCATATTTATTAATACACAAATATCTATCCTCCCCCCACGGAATGTCGTTGTATATGTTGTATGCTATATAACAATGGAGGTATGTTATACGAATACTTTAATAAAGTAGAAGTTTCTAGTGACATGACAGTCCAAAGAAGCCAGGTGTGGTGACTCAGGCCTGTAACCCTGGCATTCAGGAGGCTGGAGTAACAGGCTTGTTGCTAGTTGGCCAGCCTAGGCTACAGAGTGAGACAAGACACCCTGCCTCAAAAACAAAACAAATACACTTCCCAACCAAAATAAAAACAAAACGAAATACCCAGAAACAGAAAAACACCAAAACGAAAGAATCCAAAGAAAAGTGGACTGACTCTTCTTTTATTTTTTAAGTTAAATATAATTACATTATCCCCCCCCCTTCCTTTTCCTCCATCTTCCCGGCTTGCTTTGGACTGTGTCTTAATGGAGTAAGTACGCAGACCATCGAGAAGGTTTAATCTGTGTAGGGTAACCACATCACATGGAGGGGTATCAGCTCCAATGGCCATCTAAAAATTAAAATTAGAATGTGACAATAATGGAACGAGCCCTTTCCCAAGTAGCCTGGAGTCCTTGCTGATGTTATTCTCAGTCAGACTTCTGGGGTAGGTTGGTTTTCCTCTGCCCTAGTCACTGAGGTTCTGAGTTACAATCCATGGGAATTCTTCAAGGGAGGCTTCGTGTTAACACTTCCTTACATATTAATTCTGGGCAAGCCTATCAAATCAAAAGATCCTTATCAATAGATTAGTACATCTCCATTGCAGTAGCCAGGGGCATAAAGCCGTATAAGGAATTGCTAAAACAGAGATACCTGCAGCTATGTGGCACACAGGAACCCAGATGTCAAATCCTTCCTCCTTGGTTCCAGTATGGTCCTATCAGAAATGGCTTCTTGGGTTGCGTGGCATTTGGAGGAGACTCTGTGACTGGACAGGGGAATCTGGAAGTGGAGACTCATAGAGGAGAAAGGAGCAGGGCAGGTGAGGGACTGACCTTGGCTGCTGGGGTTCAAAGTGAGATTCCTCCACCCTCCCCCAACCTTGAGAGGAAAATCTCAAGTCCGTTGTCTGTGGCTCTCTGGGGGACAAGATGCCCGCCCTCCCTTTCTTCCACCTGCCTTCCCTGTACCACAGTGCAACCTCTCTCCCTAGCGCTAACCTGATGCTCCAGCTGCACCAGGCCACTTCATGGTGCTTTTAGCAAGCCTGGAGGACTGTTTGACTTGGGGATGAGAGCCCAAGTCATGCAGGCTGTGATGGTGGGTGAAATACCATCTGATTCAGACATCCCTTCGTGACTTCCTCCCCATCTGACTGCCTCATGGGTACCTCCATAAATAGCACAGTTAGGGGGTGGGGTGTAGATACTGTTCTCTCCTGTTCCCTGGGAAGGCTGGCACGGAGACAGCAGCTTGTTCCTGGTTGATAAAGATTAGAAAGGGTAACACCTGACTGAGGGAATGTCCTCTAATGTCTCCAAACTGTGGGGCACTTGCCCATAAAGTGAGGTCTCTGAGGTTGGTCTAGTATGTTCATCCAGTTGTTTCATGTAGGTTTTCTTATGGGGTCCATTTATGGACCAGATGAGGCTTTTTAACAAAAAAGGGGTTCAGGCAGTGCTGGGGGCAAGGGTTGGTCCTGCTGTGATCTCATTATTAAATATCTTGTTTACTGAACACCTTTGGCTGAGATCCTTTCCAATTTCTCTTTAAAAAGAACTAAATAAATAAACAAATAAAATTTTAGAAAGGACCATAAAAATTGGAACTAAAGTGTGGAAGGTTACATCATTCCACATGGGACATGAATGCTAGGAAACCAGGGAGCCTTTAGGCCCCAGATCCAAGATCTGGAGCAAGAGGTTTCCAGATTCTAGGAGACTGGCATGGACACCAGATGTAGGACATGAGAAGCCTTGTGATCCTCTCAGGATGCGCCTTTGTTTCTGGTGCCATCCTTCTTTGTGGAGAATTCGCGTTTGGTGATACAGTAGATGGCGGTGGTAAGAAATCCCCTTAAGAATCTGTTCCCTTCTCTTCCATTGGGAAAAAAAAAAGACACTCATTTTGTGGCCAGATGTAAAATTCGGGCCACATCTGCACATCCAATTCCAGTGTACTTTCAAGAACATGAAGCTGAAGGAAGCAATCAGCCTGTACCCAAGGTAAGTGTGGAACCCTTCTTACGGGGTCCCCGTGTCAGGCAGCTTCTGAAGGAAGCAGATCCCAGAGGGGACCTCAGGTTTGGAACTCTCCCTAAAACTCTGCTTGGCTCCTTGTCGTCCTTTGAGTCTGCATCCAGCCTCACTTCTTACAGAGACCTGTGGATTTGGGTACTCTCATGTTCTCTCACCAATGCCTGACTGGGACGGTCCTCAGACAAATAAGCTGCCTTTGCACAATGACCCCAAGATGACATTCATTTAGAGGTAAGTCCCTAGACAGCGCCAGCTGCAGGCAATAATAATAATTAGTCTGTCTCCGATATCCTCTTTTTCTTCCTCTACACCTCTGCGGTCCTGCAATTAATGAATTTAAACTTGCAAGAATGAATCTTCTGGAGTGACAATAGGTTCTATTTTTAGTTCCCACTGAGATGAATAAGTGAGAACCCCTTGGATCACTACATTAAGAAAAACAGGATTGCGGCACATAAACTCTGTCATTGATTATTGATGTCTGCCATGGAAACCTAAGTTCCCATCTTTTCACTTGTCATGGGTTATCAAAGGCAGAAATTGTGTCTTCTTCAGTTTAGGAGTTTTAATTGTCAATTAAATCTCATATACTTTTATTTTTAAGTCTTAACCATGTAGCCTTGGCTGGCCTGGAACTCACTACATAGACCAGACTGGCCTCAAGTTCACAGAGATCCTCCTGACGCTGCCTCCGGAGTGTTGGGGACAAAGGTGTATGACACCATACCCAGCCTCAAATACTTTTTATGGTTGAACTATGTATATAGCGGCCATATCAAACTTGTTCCTAGCTACATGAAAATGTCAACCATCGCATGCAGAGTAACACAGAGTAACAGGAATGTGTCATTTAATTCCCCAACGATGACAACGTAAGGTGTGACCACCTGAGGTACGACATGAAAAAGAATGGGAAAACATGGAGGACGGAAAGGACAAGGAAGGTTGCTGATGAAGACAGGGGATGATGTCAGAGGCCCAATACCAGGCAAAGGTGGTGGAGGTCTCCCCAATACTAAAGAACTCCATAGAACAAACCTGTAAAGACAGTTTACAGCCACGTATTACAGATGGCTTGAGCAGACTGGCCAGAGTGGATGGTTAATTTTCAGGAATCTTGCAAGTCAGTTGATTTAGTGCTGGCACCGTGAATTTGGATATAATTTATACTGCAGAAAGTTCTACCTGCACGCAGAACCAAATATTAAACATTTACCAGCAAAACACTGAATATACACCCCAAACTCCAGCAGAGACAGAAATAAAAACTTCCACTCCCACTATCTTCAATATTGCCTCTTGTCTCCCCTAACGAGGAGGTGGGACTGGTGTTCTGGCTACTCCCTGTGGCCAGTCACTTCAGTATTCTGGAATCTGACTGGTTGTTACATCAGGGGCTCACCTTGGCACCAGAGTAGAACAATGCCAGTCAGTCAACATAGGGTCTGAAGTGGAGCATGTGAGCATGTCTGTAGTCCTAACTACTCTGTGTTCCATGCCATGAGCATGTCTGTAGTCCTAACTACTCTGTGTTCCATGCCATGAGCATGTCTGTAGTCCCAGCTACTCTGGAGGCTTGATTGAGCCTAAGAGTTTGGGGCCAGCCTAAACAGCATGCTAAGACACACAGCTCAATAAAATAGTAAAAGCCAGGCCATAATCCTATCATATGGGAGCCTGGGGCAATAGAAGTCTAAGTTCAAGACTAAGGTGGGCTACATAGCAAGACTTTGACTTAATAACTAATTAACTAACTAACTAATAAAACAAAAAAAAGTAACTGAAGAAGAAAAACCCAGCAGTGCACAGGGTGTGAAACACTAAGATTAGACATCATACTGCATTTCTGCAAGAATATTTGAAGGGGAAAAACATCCCACAGACACTCCCCCCCTATCATCTTGCTGAGTGATGATACCTTTAACTCTACTGTTCTACATCATATACAGGTCCATGCATGCTCACTGGAGGGAACGGAGAAGAAAGGATTGCCGGCTCAGGGGATTTCTTAGTGTGACTCTTTGCCATCCTGTCTAATGCTGGGGGAGATAGCCGTCTAGGGGACTCCACGTGCCGTGCACGGCACCCCCCCCCCATCTGTGCTCTATGCTCTAGAAGGCAGTTTGCGAGCTTCGGGTAAGGGGCTGGAGGTTGAGGAAACACACACAGAGACAGACAGACACACGGACCTCCAGTCACTGGTACAAAAGCCCCTCTTTAATAGCACCATGGAGGCTTTAAATACCCAGCAGTCAATGGCCAACAGGTGAAAATCCCATCCTCTGATCCTCTAGGCAAGGCACAGCTTTTAGTAACTTCAATTAGAAGGCTCTAGCAGGGAAGAGCAGCTGAAGGCCAGGACTCCAATTGGTGGTCCCAACATCCACCCAATAAAAAGAACCCCAATGGCAAAATCTGCATTGTCTCCTGGGAGTAGAATCCATCTCCCAAGGGTCCTTGGGCACAGAAGGTCCTGGGACAGAAGGAGAAAAGTGCCCAGGAGAAACCCTGATTTAGAAGCCATCTTTTATGAGATGCTGCAGGGGAACAATCTGGAGGATCCTCCTTAACCAGATACCATTTTGGAAAAAGCTAAATTGAACGGAGGAGGGCAGTTCTGCATCTTCACGTGCTAATTGATTCGGAGCCCTAAGAACCTGCCAGGGAAAGGCACAAGCAGGGCTAATTGGATGCAGAAGCCAGACAGAAAACTATAGTCGCAAGAGGAGATTCATCTGTGAGTTTCCAAGAAAGCAGAGAAAAGTTCTGTCTGCAAAGCAGCCACCCCCATCCAGGCGTGCTTTCTAAGTAAATGTTCAGTGATCTTGGAGCATCCATGACTCTTGACAACCGTCTCATCCATGCATTTTTTATTAACATTTGTCCTTAAAAATCATTGAATTAAAAAAAACTCAACCCCATGTTGGAAATAAAGCTATGAGTTTGATGATGCTGTTAGGTTTCAGAACCACAGATCGCAATAAACACCTGACTATTAAGAGCGCCATTCTTCATCCTGAACGGCAATGCAGCTGGTTTCGACCTACGATTTCTGTGAACGCAGACAAAATGAAGCTGCGGGGGCCCGCCTCTGTTTCCGCGGTTGGTCAAAGCCTCCCCAGCTCCTACGGGATTCCCGCTCTCTTCACCGCTCTCGTGGGGCCTCGGGTAACCACCACCCCCTGCCTTAGGAGACTTTGAACACGAGAGTGAGAATGAGAACATGGGTTTTCAGCAGATCCGCGCCAGGCTGGGGTAGTTTGCTTCCTGGTTAAGAGGGCGTAAGCTCATCACAGTCTCTTAAAGCGGTACCTCTGGTGGGCAAAGGTCTAAAACAAGGCATTTCCACGCGCCTTCAGCATCTCTCAAGGCCCAAGTGAAATAAAAGGGAGGGCTGCGGGGTTACAGGAAAGCACAAGCATGGGAAGCTGCTTTTGGGTCTCCGGTGCCCAGGCAGAAGCCGTGTGCCCTGGTGGTGTCCATGACTCCAGCGGTTGATGGGGAGATGAGAGGACCTCTTGCGAGTCAGCCAGCCTAGCTGAAGCAGTGAACGCCGGGTTTAGTTAGAAACCCTGTCCCCAAAAATATAGTGGGGAGCAATACCTAACCCTATCTGCTGCTAACCTTTGTCCTCTGCACTTGTGTATGCATATAGCACACACACATATACACACACATATGAGGGGGGGGGCAGAAATATACCAAGAACAAACATGGCCTTGCATGTCTCCTGACCTGGCTTGCTTTCTATTTCTGTGATAAAGACCATGCCCAAGAGAGACCAGCTTGGGGAGGAAAAGGTTTATTCCACATTACATTGTATACTCAATCGCTGAGCAAAACCAGGGCAGGAACTCAAGGCAGGAATCTTTTACCCCTATGGTAGCACAACATCTACTTTCTTTCTTTTTATTTATTTGTTTGTTTGTTTATAATAAAGCACACATCTCTTGATAGGTGTTTAAACCATGTTTGTCTTTGGGTAGAGAGTGATAGAAGTCTCCCAAAAAGGAATCCAAGCTTTTCATTGTGGGACCTAGCTTGTCACCATTGGATTGGATTTGTTTCCACTGGGGGGCACTCTTCCCCTTAAATGTCAAAGACTAACTAGCAATAAATACGGCAGTAATAACAATAGAAATAGGGATTTCCTTTTAGGAATAGCTGCTACTGAGCCCAGCTTTGGAGAGGAGACCGCTAAGGCTATCGTATTTGCAAGAAAAGACTTGATTGTAGCAGCAAATTTGCTCACTGCTGTGGACATGTTGGTTGGGGGTGGGTGCGCTACCATGAAGCCCTGGGTATCGGTTGCTAAGTTTTGTTTTCAATTCAGTCTAGAGTTAAGAGATCCGATTCAACCGTGTGTTGAATTGATTGTGAGTATTAACTGTCAGGGACTATCTTCCTCAGGACTAATCCCAGAGAGGTGACAGTCACTGGCCCTAATCCTTCATCACACAAACATGTAGAGATGTGGAATAGATAGTCCAGCCCACAGGCAAGGAGGTCGATCTTTCATCCTTGTATGTGTGTCTTCCTTTACAGACATTTCCAGTTGCCAGTGGTGTCTGTTTTCAGACTAGATAGGCATCACGGTCGGTAGCTCATATCTCATAAAATTTCAGTGCTGACATGGGCTGTACTGGTTTCTATATGTCTCTGGAGTTATCTAAGTTTTTTAGATTGTGTGTGTGTGTGTGTGTGTGTGTGTGTGTGTGTGGTGTGTGTAGGGTATGTGTATGTGTGTGTATTGTGTATGTGTGGTATATGTAGTATGTGTGTGTGGTGTATGTTTGTGTGGTATATGCTGTGTGTATGTGGTCTCTGTGTATGTGTGTTGTGGTATGTGTGTATATTGTCTGTGGTGTATGTGATGTGTGTATGTGGTGTTTGTGTGTGTGGTGTATGTGTGGTGTATGTGATATATTTGTTGTATGTGGTTATGTGGCGTGTATACATGTGTGTATACATGTGTGCTGTGTGTGGTGTATGTGGTGCATTGTGGTGTATGTATGTGGTGTGTGTGGTGCGGTATGTGTGTGTGTGGTGTGTGTGTTGTCCTTGGTGTATGTGTGTGTGGTGTATGTGTATATTGTGTGGTGTATGTGATGTGTGTGGTATGTGTGTGTGGTATATGTGATATGTGTGATGTTTGTGGTATATGTATATGTGTGTGGTGTATGTGATGTGTGTGATATGAGTGTGGTACGAATATGTGTATGGTATATGTGATTGTGTGGTGTATGTGGTATGTGTGTATGGTGTATGTGTGTGGTGTGTATGTGTATGTGGTGCATGTGATATGTGTGGTGTATGTGTGTGGTGTATGTGATGTGTGTGATATGAGTGTGGTGTGAACGTGTGTATGGTATATGTGATCGTGTGGTGTATGTGGTGTGTGTATGTTATGTGTGTGCACACAGGCACATGCTGGTGGTCAGAGGACAGCCTCACCTTCCATCTTGTTTGAGGCGGGGTTTCCTGTCCTGCAGGCATGCTAGCTGGCCGTAGAGTCTCTGGAGATCCTCCTGTGTCCATTGCGCATCTCACCACAGGAACGCAGAGATGGCAGGGGCACGCCGCGGAATCTGGGTTTTGTCTGTTCGTCCTGTGGGTGCTGGAGAGCTGAGCTCTGCCCCTATGCTCACACAGCAACCACTTCACCCAAGTCACAGCTCCAGCTCCTGCTGTAACTTGAAAAGCAACAACAAAGCTCTCTGACACCGCATTGAAAGGGAATGACATCATGCAGCATCATGACCACGAGATGATGTAAGAGGCAGAAAGGGGCAGTCTCGCCATCCGGAGATGGCAGACAGCCTGGCTACACTTCAGCCCGGGTTACTTCTTTGGGTCTGCATTTCCCTCTCTTGAAGAATTAGCTCATGCCTGACCTGGACAGAATGTAGAGCTGGGGACCCTACAAGCATTGGAGCACACTGAGGTGTTGTCATCAACCCCATCTTACAGAAAAAGAGACTGGGAACTAGGGAGTTTCTTAAGATTCACAGCTGATATAGGGCTTAGTTGGAGCAGGCCTGGATCTCTCCAGTTTTGAAACATGGGACAGGGTCTTCATTAATTAGTAAGCACTGAGACCCTTCTGGGGACCTTGCTGGCTCAAAAAGTTGATGTTCTCATTTCAATTCACGGCAGAGATCTGAGGAGAAAATAGCAAAGCTAAACAACACATTTGAGAAGTGGCCTACTGTGAGAGGGGACATGGGCCCTCGTCCCATGCACTGACAGTCATCTGAAGCAGGTCACCTCCTCTCCATGGTTGTTTCCTGAAGTGAAAAAGGGGAGGTTGAGCTGAGCCCCAGTCCCTGGGTGCTCACAGGTTGCACCCGAGGGCAATAAGCCCTGAAATGGCCGTCTGCTCTCTGCTCAGGATGGGGTCACCTGCTCCCCAGCAATGTCAGCACCCCACTTCCCATCTGAGTTTCAGGTCATTCACTCCCTTCCTACCACCCAGAGGCATGAACGAAAGCAAAGAGGAGACCAGTTCAAACGGAGCTTTCTGGAATGCTGGCTGTGTCTCGCTCAGTGTCTGTGTCTTCCACAAGGGAACCACAGTGTGGGACTACAATTCAGAACCAACCCAGTGTAATCTGTAGAGACAATGGAGTGTGCCACCCACATCACAGAGAGTCGTTTAACATACCACTGATGTTATCAACCTTTCAATCAAAACAAAACAAACACCAGTGTCTTTCTAGACAGAACAGAGGGCCCTGTCTAAATCAGATGGCGATGTGGTTTGTACTGTCCTCAATGGAAATCCTTTGGCTCCCGGTGCTGGGTCCCTTCTCAGCAGAGGTGCCCTGTCATTGCTAAAGACAACGGGTGCACCAAGACAAGGTGCCATCGTCGTGGGGGCGGGGTGATGAACAGACTCTTGCTTGAAGCTGGGGAGGATGAAAAATCACCCTTAGTTAGCAGCTTTGCAATACCTAAGCCTAAATGCCTGATTTAACCCACTCCATCCCCCAAGCATAGCAGAATAGCTATTTAATGAGAGTACCTCTCAACTGGTTAAAAACACACATATACACACACACACACACACACACACACACACACACCTTCATTATCTAAAATCTCAACCAGTAAAAATCACCGAGAAAAACTTCAAGACCAAAATCGACAGCTGAGCAAAGCATTGGAACGAATGAGTCATAAAAGAACGAGCACAAAGGGCAAAGCATGAAATATTCAATACACGCACAAATGACATCCAAACTATTAGGTAAACGAGATATGGTGGCTGCTCTTTCAGTTGGCGAATGTTTTAAGAACTATGAAAGAGGAGTGTGTTGAGCTCTGGAAAATGTATATGAAATACAAATACATAAAACCCTAACAATGAGTACTTGAGGGGGTGCTAGTAGCTAGAGTCGAGAGTATTTAGTACTCTGGGAACTAAGCCTCTCTTAGTTCTCTCTCTCTCTCTCTCTCTCTCTCTCTCTCTCTGTCTGTCTGTCTGTCTGTCTGTCTGTCTGTCTCAATACAGAGATCTTAACCTAGGGTGTTAAGATACCCACCATGCCACCCCAATCAATATTCCTGTCTGGGAGAGAGACTGAACCATCTGGAAGCCAGTCCTGTTGTGGGGGAAAAAAACCCTGCAAATTCACCACCTCATTCTTAGTAAATGCTTGTTTGTATTCATGGTCTCAGTCTCCACGGTTCTCCCAGGTACTGATATTTTCTTTGTTCTAGACCTTAAAATTTTCCAGGATATGTGCACACATAATGACTATTTGACAAAGAAGCGTCTGCAGAAGTGTCTGATACAGAGAGCAATGGGGAATCTTAAGAGTAGGGGTGGAGGTTCATACCTTTAATCCCAGCACTCAAGAAGGCAGAGGTGGGCATTTGGAGTTGGAGGTCCACTTGCTTTACAGAGCAAGTTCTAGGACAGCTGGGGCTACAAGCTCAAAAAAAAAAAAAAAAAAACCAGAGCTGGGGGGGGGGGCTCACAACCCTGAAGGTGGGAAGAGCAGGGGATAAAGGCCAACAGTCACCAATATCCATGGCACCTGCTTGTGCCCTGTAAAGAGACCTTGGCACTTCCCCATGGCGGGTGAGGACCACGGGCAGGAGACAAATATACCATGCAGACAGAGCTCAAGTGTGGAGTTTATTGAGATGAGGGTAAAAAGGGGGGGGAGGGAGACAAAGACAGAGAGAGACAGAGAGACGGGGGGACTGTGGGGGGGGGAACCGAAGGGGAGAGAGAGAAAGGAGAAACAAAGAGAGACACAAGAACTGCCTCCTCAAACATAAGGCAGAAAAGCAAGAGGGGGGAGTAGGTGGGGCTTGTCTCTTAAAGGGACCTTTTGCACCTGTATACAGATTAGGACCCTGTATTAGCCAGACTACTGCCTGGGTGCATCCTGCCAGATGACGGGGCAAGCCACCATAATGTCTGAATCCCAATAGCTACAACCATGGCCTCCCAGGATCTGTATTCTCTGTGGTCTATAAACCACACAGAATGGTCTGTAGTTGAGGAAGAAAAACCTAGTAGGGCTTTTGCTTCCTATCCGCTTTCCTTGATTTTAAATTGCCACTGTTAGTACTGTTGTGATATGCCGTTACTGTGCCGTTTGTTTATTGGGGAAGCATGTCAAAATTGTGCCACTGCAGGGGCAGGGGTGTAACTTTGCAAAAGCTGAGTCTGGTGGCACACACTTGAAATTCCAGCATTCAGGAAGCCGAGGCAGGAAGACTATGATTTCAAAGTCAGATCGAGGCCACATGTCCTGGTCTAGCCAGAGATACACAAGGAGACTGTGTCTCAAAATAAAATAATGAAAAGTCTGGAGTCAACTGATCTCCAGAGCCATGCTATTGGCAGCAGGTGCCAACTAATCTGTGAGGTTTAGGGCTCCTCGGGAAGACGGATCGGACAAAGAAACTTTGACCTAGGACAGAAAGGTGGCTTTGACTATGCACCTTGAGATAGCCTAGACTGGAACATGCCTGAGGGTAGGAAGAGTTCTGGGAGCAGGGACAATGCCTAGTATGCTGTGTGGACATGCTAACACACTATAGTCGAGTGCCTAGCATGCTGTGTGGACATACTAGAGTCAAGTGCCTAGCATGCTGTGTGGACATACTAGAGTCGAGAGCCTAGCATGCTGTGTGGACATACTAGAGTCGAGAGCCTAGCATGCTGTGTGGACATGCTAACACACTATAGTCAAGTGCCTAGCATGCTGTGTGGACATGCTAACATACTAGAGTCAAGTGCCTAGCATGCTGTGTGGACACGCTAACACACTAGGGTCGAGTGCCTAGCATGCTGTGTGGACACACTAACATACTATAGTCAAGTGCCAAGCATGCTGTGTGGACATGCTAACATACTAGAGTTAAGTGCCTAGCATGCTGTGTGGACACACTAACATACTAGAGTTAAGTGCCTAGCATGCTGTGTGGACACACTAACACACTAGAGTTAAGTGCCTAGCATGCTGTGTGGACATGCTAACATACTAGAGTTAAGTGCCTAGCATGCTGTGTGGACATGCTAACATACTAGAGTTAAGTGCCTAGCATGCTGTGTGGACACGCTAACACACTAGGGTCGAGTGCCTAGCATGCTGTGTGGACACACTAACATACTAGCATCACAATCGTTCAAACTTAGAACCGAAGCCCCGGCACCTTCTTCAGCACATGAGGATTTGAAGAACGAGATAAGGTGACTTGAGAGATGATTTCCTCTAGAAGTAAGACTTCGTGGAAACTCTGAACTTTACACAGTGTCTGGATTTTACAAATGTCTTTCTTCGGTGTTGCTTTCTTCCCATTTCTCTCAAATCTAACATTTTCCTTTTAGATGTGATGCGCAGGCAATTGCCAGAACACAGAGGGCTCTCCGCATCAAGCTCCTCCAGTAGGGTATCCTGCCAGACAACAACATTTCACAGCAGGGCGGGACAGCGCCTCCACCAAGACAAGACCGCGAGCAGTGCTGGGAGCATCCTCATCTCGCCCATTCACGGCTGCAAGCCTAACCTCCCTGCCTTTCCCTCCGTCCCTGGAAACCACTGCTCCTTATCTCTACAGTTATCTCTGCAAGGGTGTCTTACACACACGCAATACATGGTACGGAACCATGTGCGTTGCCACTTTCCCTACAAACGTGACTCTCTGAGGACTCTGTTGGATGTATCGATACTTTGCTCGTTTTTGTTACCGAATAATATTCCTTGGTAGAGATGTACCACAGTTTATTTATTTATTTATTTTTTGTGACCACTGAAGGATATCTGAGCTGTTTCCAGTTGGGAAAATAGTCATGAAAATATATGCATCAGTATGCAGGGGTTTTGTAAATGTAAGTTTTTGCTCTCCTAGGATAAATACCTAGGAGGGCACCCGCTGGGTTAATAGTGTAGCTGTATGCTTAGCGTTTTAAAGAAGCCACTGTCTTCCATTCACCAGCAATATGTGTCTCTCATCAGCATCCGGTGTTGTCCTTACGTTACGTGGGGGAGGGGTATATTCACATGTGTACCTGTGTACACGTGCGTGGAAGCCAGAGGTTGATGCTGGATGTCTTCCTCAAGTCCTCTCCACTTTCTTGAGACAGGCTTTCTGGCTGAACCTGGAACTCACTGACTTCGCTGGAGTGGCTGGCCGGGGATTTTCAGGGATCCCCCTGTCTCCGCTTCTCCGTGACTGGAATTAGAGATGTGTGCTGCTGTGCCCAGCTTTTTTGTGGGAGCTGCACATTTGGACTCGGGTCCTCTTACTTGCATAACAAGCGTTTTACCAAGGGAGCCCATCTCCCAGCCCCTTCGCCCCCCCTTTGATTTTAATCCTGCTGCCCCGTGACTTCTTGTTTCTACTTACCTCATAGCTAGCAGCACTGCAATTTTCCTGCTTCTTTGTCAGCTGAATCTTCTCTCAGAGAAATATGCCTTCACATCTTCTGTCCATTTTACAATTGGATTGTTGCGTTTTCTTCAAAGGCTAAGTTTTAAAATTTTTTTAAAAATATGTTATATATACCAATTTCGGAACAGATATGTGACTTGTAAATCTTTCCATCAATCTATAGCTCACCTCTCTATTTTCTTCCCATGGTCTTTTATAGAACAAGAAAAAAAATTTAAATTGTGGTTGGAAATGCAACTCATCAATTTTCATTTAACGAACACTATTCGTGCCATTTCTGTGAGCCTTTTTCCTTTGAAATCCTGGGAATTGGGCCTGTGCTTTAAAAACAAAAACAAAAGCAATAACAAAACTCAGGGTCTTAATATATAGCAGAGTGGCCTCAGGCTGGCTTCAAACTCATAACGCTCTGGTTGCCGTGCCCCACACCAGAGTCCTCACAATGCCTGACTCAAAAGTTCCATAGTTTCACGTTTTGAATTAAGCCTGATCCATTTTGAGGTTTTTGTTTGTTTGCTTGCTATCTGAATGGCTGCTTGGTTGGCTTGCCTGCACGATTCAATTGTTCCAGCACAGTTTTCTGAAAAAAGGCCATTGAACTAGCACTACTTGTTTGCCAAAAATCAGTGGAGTATGGTATTAGCTGAAAAAGCACCGGTTCGCTGTGGGGGTGGAGGTTGGCAGCGGAGCTCTCCTCACGGCAGGCAGGGAGCTTCTAGAAGGAGCGTGCTAGTTCAGCGCTGACTTTTCCTTCCTTCCTTCCTTCCTTCCTTCCTTCCTTCCTTCCTTCCTTCCTTCCTTTCTCCCTTCCTTTCCCTTTATCTAGGCTCTAGCTCAATGTGTAGTGTGGGTCTTCTCCACATCAGATAACTCTCCTTGAGAAAGTTAGCACAGGCAGACCCAGAGTGTGTCTCATCAACCTCCTGGAAATTCCAAACCCAGTGGCATCGACAGTGAAAAGTAAATGCCAGAGGAACTTTTGTGTGCCATCTAGTTCCAAATCCACTATTTGGTCCTGTGGCTTTATGTAGTATGCCTTCCCACCAGCACGACGAATTGTGAATCAACCAGGTTAATTCATCTCACCTGGCTCTTCTTTACCAAAGCCAGGCTCTGGTTCACTCCTTTCCATACACAATTAGAATATTTTTATTTATTCATGAAGAAACCTTGCTGAAATGTCAATAGCAACTGTGTGAAATATCTTTTATATCCATTTATTTAGGTCTTTGATTTTTTTAGCATAAACAAAAATATTATTGTGCCTATATTATTAGATTTATAACTACTTTTTTTGTTTTTTTGAGACAAGGTTTCTCTGTAGCTTTGGAGCCTGTCCTGGAACTAGCTCTTGTAGACCAGGTTGGCCTAGAACTCACAGAAATCCACCTGCCTCTGCCTCCCGAGTGCTGGGATTAAAGGCGTGCGCCACCACCGCCCAGCTATAACTACTTTTTAATATAGTATCTTTATTCCTTATTTTAATGAGTATCTAGAAATAGACCCAGCATTTGAGGAAATCTCTTACCTCAGGGAGACAACATACGTAACTAGAAATACATAATTTAGAACAAGCTTAAGCAGTTTTAAAAGACAAAGGATCAGATTGAAAAATTAACTTCAAAGTTTCTAAAGTACTTCTAAAAGATAAAAACATCCTAGATCTATTAGATAAGAAAACATCCTCAAAAGGATCATGCCTTTTCAGAATAAAAAGCAAAGTGGGGAGAGAGGAGAGGGGGCGAGAGGAAATGCTTAGAAGACAAAAACTGGTACACCCCCTCAGGAAGAAGATCACAGAGGCAGAAGGAACTCCTACAGAGGGGAGCTTCTCTAACCACCAAAGCCACGTCACAGATGAAGGAACAACAGGAATCAAAAGAGAAAAGTGTGAAAACAAAGGAGAAAATAAAAACATCCCAGAACACAAAAGTATGGATCTTCAGATTAAATGCTCATGAAAAGTCTCACCAAAGCATTTTTATCAGGAAACTTCAAGAATGTTCAGGTAATGAGTGCACATAAAATAACTAATAGATAAATAGACATATAAATAATAAATAAAAAATTCGAGAGGGGGAGAAAAAGAAAACCCCAGCCTGGCCTGGAAGTGCCTTTTCTGTGGTAACATTTCCAGCCATTCTAGAAAGCCGAGGAGAAATTCCTTCGAACTGCAGAGGGATGATGAATTCCAAATGAGAATTCTGAGCTGAGCTATCAACCAAGAACATTTTTTTCCCTCAAATATACAAGGACTTCAATTTTTAGCTCTCACACATTGTTTCTCAGAAAGCTGCTGTGGATATGCGGCACCGAACAAGAGCATGGACCAGGAAGAAAGAAGACAAAGCCTTAAGCAACAAAAGATTCAGCGTGGGAGAAGTGAACGGAAGATCAGCTTGTCAGCTTCGCCAGGGACCCAGAACAATCATCCCCAAACAGTGCAGCACCGAGGGCTCTGGGAGAAAATGCAGGCTCCATGACGTTTCTGAGCACAAAGGGGAGATTCAGAAAAATGAGGGGTGCTGAGCTCTTGATTGCGAATCTGTATTCCTCTCTCTAATCATAAGTCCCGGAGAAGCACCGAGGCCTAAGAGGGCGGCACTGTGGCATAGAAATGAACAATGGTTATGCTGTTCACGTGATGTGAATATTCATTTCCACCGAATAAAATACAGTTTGATATTCCTGCCTGATTAGGAAAGACAGAAGGAGGTATAGATGCAAGCTGGGAAGAGGGAGGATTTGCGAGGAGAATAGGAAGCAGAATTTAGTTTCCTTCTTCTCACTTTGACTTCTGATTAAAGTGACAAAGGAGACTGCCACATCAGCCGGGTAAGAAAAGGTGTTAGATGAACTACAAAACACAGCTTTACTGAACACCTTAGCGAGCTGAGGTTATAAGGAAACCTGGATGAACTACAGCCGGAAAGCAGCGGCCCTTTCTAAGAGGGAAGCTCCTTCTGCCTGCTTACATTCCTAACAGTACGACACAGAGGTGACCCACCGTAGATAAGCGGGTGAACCCGCAACCCAAATGGTCATGCATGTGCTACCAGAACAGTCCTGAGGCTCCCAGTGGCAAGCAGAATAAAAACCGTGGGGGAGAAAGTGCCCCTGAGGCACTGTGTGCTCTCTTCCCATAAGGCAAGAGAGCAGCTGCAGAGGGCTGTGTATGGGAGATTCAAAGTCAGTTTTAAAACCAGTTGCACAGAAGCTCAAAGTCGAAGCCTGCCAGAGAACGATGCCATACTAACAGAAATCAGAACAAAGCTGGGGTGGCCACCGTGATATCAGACAAGACTTACTTCAGGGCAGAGACCATCACCCAGGAAAAAACGAAAGCCATTTTATAACGGTGAAAGGAAAAATTCACCAGAGTGGGGGCAAATCATCCCTAAATGTTCATGTGCTTAATCCCACAGCTTGTGTAGCCGCAGAGAATAGACAGACTGAATACAGAGTCAGAGACGTCATCATTCATCTCTCAAAAGTGACAGGCAGGACGGCCGGGGCTGCAGAGGTAGTTCAGCCGTGTAGAGCACACACTGCTCTTGCAGAGGTCCTGAGTTTGGTTCCCAGCACCGCGACCAGGTGAGTGACTCCCGGGGATCCGAGGATGCTGGCCTCTGCAGGCCCTGCACAGACACACACGCGCAGACACACACGCACAGACACACACGCACAGACACACACGCACAGACACACATGCACACACATAACTAAAATTAAATGAAACTTAAAAAAAAAAAAACCAGCAATCAAACAAGTAGGCCAAAAATGTTGAGTACAGAGAAGGCCCGGAGCAGTGTGAGCTCTCTTGACCTGAGCCCCATTCAACAGAACACACCATTCCGATACACGTGGGACTTCTTCCAAGGCCTTATTTGCAGCTATGAAACAGTTTTCAGAAACTGTAAAAGATTCAACTCACAGAGAGTATGATCTCTAACTAGAATAGATGGAGTAAAAAAAAATCAACAACAAAAAGTGTCCAGGGTAAATAGGATAAACCTCTGTTATTTGGAATTGATAATCCATTTCCATATTATATGTGGGCCAGAGATACTCAGAAATTATTTAGTAATATAGGCATTTGTGGGATCTACCTAAAACAATACTTAGAATGAAAATCATAGCTTTTAGTGCTCATATTAGAAAAATGTAAGCTTCATGTTCTATGTTCTCGATTTAAGAGGCTAGAACAAGATCAAATTAAATCCAAAGTAATCAGAAATAAATAGTAAAAATAGGCAAAATTTGATGAGATTTAAAAGCCAACAAACCCTAAGAAAAACCAATAATTTACATCTTTTAAAAGTTAAAAAAATTCTTAATTAGATAAACTAAAGGAAAAAAAAACAAAATAAAACAAATAATACCTGCATTGGGTATGCAGATGAGGAACTACAGAAGTTCCCACAGATACTTAAAGGGCAGAGGGAGATATACAGAACAATCTTATATGATAAATTGAATAAATGAAAAATTTTAAATTCTCAAAAAGGATACCTCCCCCAAAATAGACATTAGAAGATAAATAAATCTGAAAGACATCTAATAAACATCACAGAAATTAGACTTAGAATTACATACCCCCCAGAAGAACTCTTGACTCAAATGGCGAATTCAAACCATACTTTTGAGAAGGAATGCTACCAATCTCAGAGAGACTCATGAAGCAATGGGAGGAGACAGAACTATTTCTAAACAGAGTCTGCGACACCAGTAAGAGCCAAGACATGTCACGGCATCTACGGACTAAGAGCATACAAACATTGACCCAGAAATGCCTCCATACTACTAGCAGCTCAAATCCAGAAGACTCTAAAAGATCCCATTCATCATGACCTGATAATTGGCCTACCATTAGAAAAACTAATCAATGCAGCTCACCACATCAACAGTCGAAAATAGGGAAACCGCATGCTCATCTCAAAAGATACAGAGGGAAAAAAACCAGACAAAATTCAATATCCTTTGCCAACTTAAAACAATCACACCAACACAAGTCAGGAAGCCAGCAATCGACGGGAAGTCTCCCAACCTCTTGAAAGGAATCCACAAAGCTCCAATTAACATCATACTCCATGGTGAAAGAGTGCTTGCTTTCCCCTAAGATCAAGAAAGAGCAAAATCTCTCAACCTCACACAGGAAGTCCTAACCAAGGAGAAAAAAACAGAATGGGAAAAAGGGTCGAGAGACTATTATAAAGAAAGAGGCAAATCCGCCTTTATTTTAAAATCCATAAGAAATTCCTAAAATTGAAAAAAGAGAATAAAAACTGTCAGTGAACTGTTTAGACACAGATATAAATTCAGAGTGGAGAGAATTACGTGAAATGAAGCAGAGGAATGTCGCGGAAGGAACTGACTTTTGAAAGCTTTCTAAGATTTGGTGTCTTTCGGGGGGGAGTTTTCAAAATCTTTGTTTTACTTTGATAAAAGCACAAATCAAATTGAAGAGAAGAAGACAGAGTTCTCAGCAGGCATTAAATTTATTTCTCGAGCTTCAACTATTTCTTCAAAGGCAACTTCCTTATTGAATAAAGCCTTTTCCCTCGGCCAGCCCCTAGAAATCAGTGTTGAGTGAGCTTCGTGCTCTTTGAAGGCCAAGCTCCCTAAGAACTAGAGACACTTAAAAATGCTAGCACATTTTGGTTATTAATGGATTTCAATCAGGCCTCGAAATAAAAAAAGAAGGATGTAAATTGTATGCATAATTAATGAGTTTTAAAAATTGTTCCCATGGTGAGGGTTAATAGTTTTTGGCTGTTAGCCCCGAGGATGAGAAACGGTGTTAACACAGGGTTTGTCGCTGAATCACTGCTGTAGGTGTGTGCCGTGTGAACGCATGTACCGTGTGAACGCATGTGTCGTGTGAACACATGTGCCGTGTGAACACATGTCGGCTATTTGCATAAATATCTACATATATGAAGCCCCTGATACCCATCAGCTACATGTTGAGGGTGGAAAGAAGCAGTTTGATAAATGGTTATAATTTGTAAATGAAAACTTCACCTGAAAAACTCCACACAGGGTTTTAAGAAGCTGCAGCATGCCACCAGCAAGCAAAGCCCATTCACATCAATCCATTACACGGGCAGTACACATGTAATCACCTGTTACACAGGCAGCACACATGTGGTCATCTACTACACAGGCAATGCACATGTGATCATCTATATTTACCAGAGACTGTAAGTACGCAGTGCTGACTGCAGCTTACGCAGAAGCTGCTCCAGGAAAATGAGGTCTGGTACATACCAGAGCCATCTATTAGATCAATGGTTCTCAACCGCAAAGATGCTGTGACCCTTTAATACAGTTCCTCATGTTGTGGTGACCCCCACAACCATAAAGTTATTTCATTGCTACATCATAACTGTAATTTTGCTACTGTTATGAATTATAATGTAAATATGGGATATGCAGGATATCTGGTATGCAACCTCCAAGGGGTTTTTGCCCATGGATTGAGAGCCGCTGGGTTAGAACTGAATGAACTCCACAGAACGTTTTAGAAAGCTATTCCCAAGTATTGTCTCCCACAGGTCAGAATGTGCGTGCATTGATTTTCAGGATTTTTCAAGCTTCATCGTATTGATTGTATCTGAGCTGCCCTCCCAGCTAGCCATGAAAAGTGGTTAGACCTTGATTTGGAGAAGTTTAGCCACAAGGAAGCTTTGAATCCTTCAAAGGTACCCTGATGGTAACATACCGTGTAGGTAGTATTATTGGAGCTAGGCTTTGATGTAAGCTAGGGATCTATCTGAAGGGTCTATCCATCATGGAATAACAGTGACCATCATGGAATCTGTAGACATCTAATCTACTTCATACAGTACTGACCAGTCAATGCTATCATAGTTAAGCTCCAACAGGCAACCAACAGCTGCAAATGTCTACTGGTCCTTAGAGGGAGACCATTCGCTGTTGATGGGCATTTGGTTTCCTTTCAGGATTTTGCAAAAATTTACAATGTTACTGTATTATTCTGCTTTTAATCACTACCATTAAATACCCCAAACCATGGACTTATTGAAGAAAGGGTTTATTTAGCTCAGTTTTAGAGACTGGGAGTTCAAGATAGGAAGCCATGTCAATTAGTAGAGGGTTTGGTGACAGATGGCACACATGACAGGAAGAAACTGTTATGCAAGACAGAAAGCAGGACTGCAACTCAGGGGTCAAGTCCACACTTTCCTTTGTGTGTGGTGTGTGTGTGTGTGTGTGTGTGTGTGTGTGTATACACGTGTGCGCCTATAAACATACATGGACAAAAGTCAACATTGGGCTTTTTGGGAGCTGTGTACCTTATTTTGGATTTTTTGCTTTGCTTTTTTGTGAATAGACTATCTCACTGGTTTGCTGTTCAATGAACAGGTAGCTGACATGTCTGGCTAGCTAGCAAGTCCCAGGGATATGCCTGACTTTGCCTCCCTGGCACTAGAATTAGCTATGCCAACTATTTTACTTTTCTGGGGATAGAACTCAGACTCTTATGTTTGCCACCCAGGCACTTCATTGACAGAAATATCTCTGCAGCCTCAATCTCATGTTTCTGATAACTGCCTTTCATGAAATCTAATTCAGGGTCCCATGAGAACTATTTTAATCCTTTCTGGCAGCAACACCCCTAACAAAATCTAGCTACCTCCCACTTAGCACCCACCCACCCATCTCTTGTTGCACCAGCTCTCACACACCGTACTGAAGACCAAGTCTTAGATCATCAGTCTCTGGGAAACAACAGCCATGCGTGGTAGGTACAAAGAATAAAGATGTATATTCATCATTTCATGGGTGTGTGGGCTTATCTATGGGCTAAATCCCTAAAGTTGGACTTTCTGCATCAGTGAGAATGTTTACAGAATAGAATAGATGCTGACCTGCCAGCTAAAGGTGCTGTACCAATTTGCACTCCCACTAGCAATTCAGGATGAGCCTCTTTCTACCCTTGCTAACATTTCCTATTTGTTTACATTTGTCTATCTAAGGAGGTAAATGTGTTATTTCAGCGTGGCTTTATTTAGATCTCTTACTACCAGTGGGACTGGACTCTTGTTCTCAGGTTTGGTGTCATCAGTATTTTGGGGAACTGTGTGTTAAACACCTTTGCTCATTTCCTTTTGGTTGTAGCATTTTTCTTTGACATTTGCAAGATCGTTCTCCCGTATGGAAGCTAGCCTCCTGACTCTGATATGAATTGCAAATACCTTTTTTTCCACACATAATCATTTGTCTTTTTACTTTGCTTAAAGTAATTTTGCCAGGCAGAAAAATTTTTCTCTATTTTTATGTTGTCAAATTCATCACTGTCGGGTTTGCATTTCACCTGCGTGTTGACGTCTCCATTCCGAGGGGGAAATCAATTTGTTTCTTCTGGTGATTCTGACTTTGATCGATATTTGAATTATTTTGGAGAAAAGTGTGATATATGTAGCCACTCCCTCAATGCCTCCTTGCATTTCAGCCCCATTTATTAAATAATCCCCCTCTTCCACAATGATTCAAGGTGTCAGCTCGATGAAATTAAATCTGCCCACTCAACATATGTTTTATTGTTGTTATTCAACAACTTTTAAATCTTCCTAGAGAAATCTTTAACACGATTCTTATTATACCACCTTCATAATTCTTGAGTTATTCTTATAGATTTTTGGTTTTTGTTATTTTTGCTAACACAATTAAGTGTCTTTCTCTCATTAGTATCCATTGGCAGTCTGATGCTTTATCTTTTTTTTTCTTTTGCTTATTTAGATCAAAGCTAGATTAGCTTTTTGGAAAAATGCACTTTTATATAGACTTTAATGAATTCTAGCAAGCAAGATGACTCAGCAGGCAAAGATGTTTGCTGCCAAGCCTGATATCTTGAGTCTCATCCTTGGGACCCCTATGGTGGAAGGAAAGAGCTGACTTACAAGCAGTCCCCTGACCCCCATATCCATACCATGTATATTGCGCATGCACACATATAAACAAGAATAAATACATGTAATTTAAAGATAATCCTCACAGATTCCTGAAGACAATGAGCATCTTAAAGCTAAGTATTCAGACTAGGAGGCAAGTTATCAGCAATTAGAGCTCACAGACATAACAAATTACCCCAACAGACTATGAAAGTCTTTGGATATCATAATTATTAGATTCTGGATAGAATAACCATGTTTGGCATACTTAGGAAGTGAAGGACATGCTTGTATGTGTTTGCAGGGTACAGAAGTTTAGTTGAGAAGTCTTGAAGATTTGGCAAAGAGAGCATCTAAGAAATACAATAAAAACAAAGCACAGTTAAATACGTGGTTTTAAGAGCATGATCCGATTAAGCTGGAGAGAAAATTAACAAACTAGAATATAGACCAAAAGAAACTGCCCGTAACAAACGTCACTAAGAGATGATTGGGAACACGTGAAAGTGATCAGGCAGCGCAGGACATAGAACAAGGCAGCCTCACAGCGTTCCTGAAGACACACCAGGAGAAGAGAGCAGAGGTCAAAATAGTCAACCTTCCAGAACAAATGCAAGAACTAGTCAAGAATTCCAAAGTTCGGTAAAAACTGGCAACAAAACACACACCTAGGAGCACATTTATGACTGCACAGGCAAAACCACAAGAAATGAAATGCAGCCATTCACTCTGGAAGGAGCAACAGCTAAACTAAGAACCAACCTCTCATCTGCAATTATAGGAGGCAGTAAATGAGGGAACGACATCTTCAATGTAAAACAGACTCCGGCTAGCCTAGAATCCTATGTACATGAGAACACCACCTTTCAGTGATGGGGCAGAAACAAAGCAGAAAGTGTTTGCCACCAGCAGTGTGTCTCTAAAGCAGTGATTCTTTTTTTTTTTTTTTTTTGGTTTTTCGAGACAGGGCTCCTCTGTGTAGCTTTGGAGCCTGTCCTGGAACTAGCTCTTGTAGACCAGGCTGGCCTCGAACTCACAAAGATCTGCCTGCCTCTGCCTCCCTTTTAATCTGCTCGGATTAAAGGCGTGCGCCACCACCGCCCGGCTAAAGCAGTGATTCTTAACCAGTGGGTCACTACCCCTTTGGCAAACCTCTATCTCCAAAAATACTTACATTACAATTCATAACAGTAGCAAAATTAGAATTATAAAGCAGCAACAAAATAATCTTAGAGCTGGGGTCACCCCAACATGAGGAACTGTATTAAAGTACCACAGCATTAGGAAGGTTGAGAACCCTTGCTCTAAAGGAAACACCACAGAGGAATTCAGGCCGTAACCAGCTCTAAGCGGAAGGTATAGACGTAGGAAGGGAGAGAATGCCGACAAAACTCACATATTTCTAAGGAGAGTTTCAGCTAGTAAAGGTATGAGAAGATATTGGACATCATTGGGGAACAGAGATATAAAAATTGAGGCCACAGTAAGATTTTATTTTCTCCCCATTCCCTTGTAGAAAGTTAAAATGATGTTTAGAAATGCATGTGCAGTCACAAACTTCCTCTCATGTTGTAAGAG